>NC_047529.1:314955-629911 GCF_012275295.1 Melopsittacus undulatus | reverse complement strand
AAGAGAAAAAATAAAATAAGAAGGGAAAAAGGAAAAGAGAAGCAAAGAGAAAACAAGGAAGAGAAGAAGAAGAAGGAAATTAAGGAGAAGCAAGGCAGCAGCAGCCGCGTGTGGAGCTATTTGGCTCTTTCCCGTCCACCTCCCCGTGCCCCCACTATGTTAAAAACTGTGTCCATGCTCCCGGGGGACAGAGCTGTGAGCGGGACCTTCACCAAACCAACCCCATCCTTTGCTCCCCACAAATGCCCTTTTCCTCCCCCGGATACTTCCTTTTCCCAGTTCCTTCTCAAAAGGGGGCGAGGGGGAAGAAACAACCCCCAAACTGAAGAACAACAGGGAAATAAGGGGAGGGGGGGGGGAAGAAGAGAAAGAAACTGTTCTCCTTTCTTCCCCGGCGCAGGGTAATTGATAGGCTCTATCAGAGGTCAGGATTTGCATGAGAATGAAGAGCAGTAAATGAATTTGCTATTCCATGCACATCCCCAATTATTGGCGCAGACCTTTGTCTGGCGGCTGGCAGAGAGGAGCTTCAGCTGCTCTCCAACCAAACAACATCTGTGCAGTTCATCATTTGATAAACAGCTCATACAAATAGTTTGTGCATTATCTGCCAAGCCAACGACGCCTCAGCCCCCAGCCCTTGGCATGGGATGCGGTGCGAGGGCTCCGGGATGCTGCCAGGGATGGGGCTGCCCCACAGACATCTCCCCTCCTTGGCTCTTCCATAGAACCAGTTATGAACAACAAACCCCATCAGGAGCACTATGTAAGGTGGGTAATCAGCAGTCATCAATGGAAACCCCTGCCTGACTCCCATGGGTGCCCACACAAACAAGGGTCCCAGCATGGTCCCATTCCCAGCCACAGGTCTGCTTCCAACCCTACAGAGCAGTTAGAAAGGGGACAGGCTATCCGGGAGCCCTGGGGACTCCCTGCCCTGATCTCCAATGGGGAATGGCTGAAGGAAGCCCCCTGAATCCATATTCCAGCTGAGGAATCCATCCAGTCCTGCACAGCTGAGGTGGCTCCTTCATCCATCCTGGCATGGAGGTAGAGGTCTGGCTCCATGTTGGCCACCCACCAATAGGTACAAGATACACGATATATCTTCTGGTGCACCCCATGGTGATGAATCAAGCTGACATCCTGATTTATCTTTACATGCACATTCACTGCACACCACGGACAAGGACTGCAGGGTGATACCCAAATGCCCTCCATGGAGTGATGGGGATGGTAACCTCATAAAGACATGGATGCAGCTGTGGAGCTGCATGGCTAATGAAGGTGAATGGAGGGGCTAACTGGGACCAGTGCAGGGCAATCTGCCAAGGCTCTCCCCCCCACCCCATCTTTACAACCACCCCATGGACAGTGCCTGCAGCCCTGCCCTGGGCAGCCTGTCCCAATGCCTGAGCACCCTGTGGGGCAGGAATTGTTCCTCAGCTCCATCTAAACCTGCCCTGGTGCAGCTTGAGGCCGGTTCCTCTTGTCCCATCCCTTGTTCCTTGGGAGCAGAGCCCAGCCCCTCCTGGCTCCATCCTCCTGCAGGCACTTGGAGGGAGCCATCAGGTCCCCCCTGAGCCTTCTCTTCTCCATCTGAACCCCCCAGCTCCCTCAGCCCTTCCCCATCTCTTGTGCTCCAGGCCCTGCACCAGCTCCATTCCCATGACCATTTTCCAGCTGTTCTTCCCCAAGCCTGGAGCGTTCCTGGGGTTCCTGTGGCTCAAGTGCAGACCCCAGCACTGAGCCTTGGTGAACCCCATCCCATCAGCTTCATCCCATCCATGCAGCCCATGCAGACCCCTCTGCAGAGCCTTCAGCACATCAGCACTGCCACCCGACATGGTTTTGCCTGGTAACACACTGAGGGTGCACCTGATCTCCTCCAGCAGATCACTGACAAAGACATTAAATAGCACTGGTCCTGGTACCGAGCCTGAGGACACCACTCATGACTGGTGCCAACTGGATTTAACTCCATTCACCACCATTCTCTGGGCTCAGCCCCCAGTGATCTTACCCAGTGAGCAGTGCACCCATCCAAGCCATGAGCAGCCAGTTCCTCCAGGAGAATGCCATAGGAGATGGTGTCAAAGGCTTTCCTAAGGTAGTTCCCTGGATCCTATTTCCAGCCCTTATTGTAGATGGGTGTCACATTTGGTAACCTCAGCTGGTGAGCCAGGACTGCTGATAGATGATGGGAATTGGCTCGAGGAGCACTTCCACCAGCTCCTTCAGCATCCCATCCGGCCCCATAGACTGGTGTTGTCTCGGTGGTGTAGCAAGTCACTGACCATTTCTCTTGCACTATGGGGCTTCATTCTCCTCCTGTCCCTGTCTTTCAGCTCAGGGTTTGGGTACCCAGAGAACAACTGATGTTACTGTTAAAGATGGATGCAAAGAAGGGAGCAGTAAGAAGTACTTCAGCCTTTTCTTTATCTTTCCCACACACTGATAGGGGATGGAGATTCTCCTTAGCCCTCCTTTTGTTGCCAATGTATTTGTAGAACCAGGTTTTATTGTATTTGATGGCAGTACTCACATTAAGTTCTAGTTGGGCTTTGGCCCTTCTCATTTCCACCCTGCACTCATCCTCCATCCACACAGCACTCTTGTTGTGCCTATCATCCACCATCCTTCCCTGATGGATGGTTTTCCCCCAGCTCCTGTTTGCTGCCCATGTGTTGGTGTAGATGCAACAGCCAGAACCTGCCTCCTTGTTGGTCTGCAGCTTGTGCTCCAGGATCTTCACACAGGGACAGACTCCAAACCTCTCCTCAGGGCTACACCTCCTTCCCTTTGCCAGACAAGCAATGACCTCGTCCTTTCAGGTGCCCTCCATAAACCACTGCAGGCTCATCCCAGCATCAATGAAACTCCAGACTCAA
Organism: Melopsittacus undulatus; assembly: GCF_012275295.1. Classification (NCBI taxonomy): domain Eukaryota; kingdom Metazoa; phylum Chordata; class Aves; order Psittaciformes; family Psittaculidae; genus Melopsittacus; species Melopsittacus undulatus. Next base: position 627,020 of record NC_047529.1, on the reverse strand, counting down.
TGTGACACTCATTGTGTGGGACAGGCTGGATGGTGAATTCCTGGTACCTCACCTGGGGACAGGGATCCTTGCACTGTGGTGCATCGGGATTGAGTGGTGACAGACTCCATTCCTGCTGCTGAGAGCCTGCATTGGGCAGGGTGTCAGCCCTCCACATCAGTGCATTCCAGAGCAAACAGAGCTCACCAGGGTGAACCAGCCCTTTGAATACTCAAACCTGCAGCCCAGGACTGCTCAGAGCCAGGGGTTTGCTCCTCAGTGGATGCTTTTCCTCCTTTCCAGACCCAGATGCAGATCAGGGCACTGAGGTCTCCAGAGCATGAGGCTGCTCCGAGCAGAGACTGTTTTGCCCCAGCTCTAATTAAAACCTCAGATTTTACTGTCATAGGATCAGAATCTCAGCCTGGTTTGGGTTGAAGGGACCTTAAAGCTCCTCCAGCTCCAACCCCTTCCACTGGAGCAGCTGCTCCAAGCCCCTGTGTCCAACCTGGCCTTGAGCACTGCCAGGGATGGGGCAGCCACAGCTTCTCTGGGCAGTTACTTGGGAAGCTTTGGGCTGCTTTAAGATATTCCAATGCCCCTTCAGAGCCCCAGACCTGATGCTCTGTGTCTGAAGGAGGAAACTGGACCCAGCTGCTCTCTGCACCCCAGCAAGAGGCATCCCCAGCTCCTCATGGCACAGACAGGGGTTAAGGCACCCTTGGGGCTGGCACGGAGGGTTTTAACTTCAGGAAGACACAACAGTGGGTCCTGGGAGCAGGGACACTGCAGACCCACATCCTCACTGCTGTCAGGTCACCCTCCAGCCCCTCCGGTCCTCGATGGAACCACAGCGAGAGGATTTCAACACCAACACTTGCCAAGCAAGGACACATAATTAATGTTTGCAGAGCTCTGGGCAGGCATGTGCATAAATCCTGCCCTATCCCAGCACTGCCACAGTCCCCATGGACATCCCAGCACTGCCACCCAGGCCGGAGCTGTGGGCATGGACAAACCAACCCTGCGGCATCAGGGGTGATGCAGCCGGCACCAGGAGACAGAGGATGCAGGGATGCATAACTGCCCCATAGCTCCTCCAGACCACCCCAAAAGGCACCAGTGTGGTGCCAGCCACTGCACATCTTCCCTGTTTAAGACAATTGAGCAGAAACCAACTTTGCTCCATTCTGCTTGTACCACAGCTAATTCCAATGGGAAATACTTCCATGAAAAAGCAGCTGTAAGATGTAGATGCAAAATAAACAGCAGCCAGGCAGCTTCAGGTGATGCTGGCTGGTTCTTTTGTGGGTTCCTTTCTCTTGTTAGTGTTTTGGTTTTAAGCAGCGCTCTTACTGGGGAAGCTGGAATAAGATGCTGCAGGGACACATGGTGGGATAAGGTACCATGGGGACACACTGCCTCCCACTCACACAACTCCATCTGCACCAGGTTATAGAATCATAGAATCCCAGAACCCAGCCTGGTTTGTGTTGAAGGGACCTTAAAGCTCCTCCAGCTCCAACCCCTGCCACGGGCAGGGACCCCTTCCACTGGAGCAGCTGCTCCAAGCCCCTGTGTCCAACCTGGCCTTGAGCACTGCCAGGGATGGGGCAGCCACAGCTTCTCTGGGCACCCTGTGCCAGCGCCTCAGCACCCTCCCAGGCAACAGCTTCTGCCTCATCTCAGTCTCTCCTGTTTAAGCCTCCACCATTACCCCTTGTCCTGTCCCTACAGGCCCTGATCATAGGACTGCAGTGATAGCACCAGGAAACCAAATCAGTGTAAGGTCACTGTGGGCTCATCCTGGTTTGAGCCTCACCCCCAAGCAGGCAAACACCCAGCAGCTCTTCTGCACAGCCTGGAGGTCCCTCCAAGGTATCTCCCCTGAATACCCACAAGCTGAAACCTTATCCCTAGTGTCCAACCTCTTCCTGCTCCTGGTCCCCAGAGCCCTCCTGCACACACACTCCTATTGCACACCATGCACCATCGCACACCTGTCTGTGTCACCATCACTACCACGTGCCATCACACACCCATCCATGTTACCACCACCGATGCCATTGCACACCCACCCATGGCACCACCACTACCACGTGCCATCGCACACCCATCCATGTTACCACCACCAGTGCCATTGCACACCCACCCATGGTACCATGAGTACCACCTGCCATCATCACTATGGGTTGTTACTGACCAGCAGCAATGGGCAGTGTGGGTCTGTGCCAATGGGCACGTTGCAGCTCTCACAGCCCCGATTGAGTCCTGGAGCTGCTCTCCATTGAGCCACACAAGTGCCTGCAGTGAGAGACTGGAGCTGCAGTCATGCCCCTGATTTATCTCTGCCATCCTTGTGCCTCCACGTGTGTTACCCCCCATCCACCCGCACTGCATTAACCCAATGAGAACACGAACCCCATGCAAACGTGGGCAAGAGGGGAATGCATTTGCTGGGTGGAGGTTTAGAGGCAGGGAATGGAGCGGCTGGGGAGGATGGAGGGGGGGGGGTTTGCTCTTTGCTCCCATTCCCCCCCCTCTGCAAATAAATCAGGAGCTCACAGCACCTGAATAAGCCACATCCGTGGCAGCGGCACCGTCCACACTGACTGCAAATGGGGCACGTTATCAGACACCTCCATAAAACACCCTCTCCCCCAGCTGATTATGGAGCTCATGCATAGCAAATGCCGGCGGAGCACAGTATTTACAGACTGACAGGCTAATGGACACTTTCCCCGAGAGCCGTTAGAGAGGAGCAGTAAATGGGCCCGTGCTGATGCGGGGCAGCGGGCCCGGTCAGGGATCAAGACACACAGCACCATATCGGATAACATATAATTGGCAGGTCACATCCAAATGAGTGTAGTCATGCATCATCCGGAAGGCTTTTGCTGCTTATAAAGACACTTGTAAACAATTCAGCCGCTGAACATGGCAATAATATGTTGATCCGGCATGTAATGAGGTGTTCCTGGAATCAATAAACTAGTCATGAAGAGCAGGGAGCAAGGTCAGTGCCTGCCTTTTTGATGACCTTTCCTGGCTGGTAAGGACATCATATACTCTGAAGAGGACTTTTCTCATATTGCAGAAGGCGCCGAGTGTCAGAACTTCCATTCGCGGCAAGCAAATGAACAGCCGGGCTCTGCATGCTAATGAAGTCCAGGCTATTTTCCACCTTTTCATCTGCACATTATGCTCTTGACTTTGGAGAAGGTGGGAATTAGGTTGGACCTTGGTGTCAGACTGCCTGATGGCTCCGCTCCGGAAAACTGGTAATTGAAGCTGATGACTGATGCGGAGGAGGCCTGAATTTGGAAATAAACAGTTTCAAGCACTGCATGTCATTTCTAGAGAGACTGCTGAGTGAATGGAAATGAGCTCTGCTCCGCCAATCTAATGCAGTTTCTCAGCAGGAAAAACACCGTCTTTGAGACAAGAAGGCCACTCATTAAGGTTTCCATGTGCTGGCGCTAATGTAAGGAATAGCACCTGCCTTCCCAAGCAGCACTTAGGGAAATGCTGCCCTGCAGACGGGGATGGGTTTGATCTCCAGCCCCCCAGCATTGCTCCTCGGATGCAGTCAGAGCCTGGCACCATGAGCTGGGTCATGGCACCGGGTTGGAAACTGGTGACACAGAAACCTGGGTCTGGAGCATCCATGACCAAATCCAACGCTGCATGTACACTGTTGGATTGCTCCTCGCAGGCACACTCAGCAGGAAGCCTCAGCCTCGTCCTGCACTGCTGCTCACTGGGGTGGCCCTAATGCACATCAGCCTGGTCACCAGCCCTGGGGGAGGAAAATGGAGCTTCTAGACCAGACACTTAAAGCACAGCCTTTTAGACCTGGCTATGAACGCTCTGCTGGGGAATAACATGAGTCAAAGCCCCTTCAAAACCCTCCTGCTGGTGGGCACCTGAGCACAGAGGTCATTTACTGGGGTGGAGGCAGCAGCACCACAAAGGGCTGCAGGGCTCAAGCGCTGCTCCTGGGACATCAGTGATTCAGTGCCTGAGGCATGCGAGCAATGACAGTTATAGGATCACAGACCCCAGCCTGGTTTGAGTTGGAAGGGACCTTAAAGCTCCTCCATTCCCAACCCCTGCCACAGGCAGGGACCCCTTCCACTGGAGCAGCTGCTCCAAGCCCCTGTGTCCAACCTGGCCTTGAGCACTGTCCAAGTGGAGGCTCTGCCCTATGTTTGGCTGTCGAGAAGCTTCAGTGCACATTGCTCCATTCAGCACCACTGCAAAGCCCTTACTCCACCGATCCAGAACGGGTGATACACACCATGGGAGATAAAATAAGGGTATTCATGCTTTATATACTGGGGGGTTTTGCACCCCCAGCACTGCCCCAGCACCAAGCACGGAGTGTGCTGGTAATGCATCCCCCTTTGTGTGTCCCCTCAAACACAGGCAGGATGGGGACCCGCAGGCTCTGTGTTCCTCCAGCAGCAGCGTGTCCAGGGGTGCACACAGGTGATGTGAGGGGGGAGCTGCAGGCAGGGGCTCCCCATCACCCCATGCACCCTGTACCATGGCACCGGCGCCATCCCCTCGGAGCGGGGCTGTTTGTGTAGTAGTTTGCAGCCCTTCAACATGAAAGGCTGGAGAAGGATGCGAGTTATTATTATGAAAATGAACCAAGCAACAGACAAAACTATTCCGGAGATGTAATCTGCCGTCCCTACAATGCACTCGGGAAAAGAGCACTTGGCAGACAGAAGAGTCGTCCTCAGATACATTGCCTTTTGTTAAATTGCTTTTGCTCTGACAATGCCTTTTAAAACCACATGCAATCTTAATTTAAAATCCCTAAAGGTAGAGGGGCCCGGTGCTGGGCTCCGGTTTGGGATTTGTCCAAAGCAATTCCGCTGCCTTAATACCCCCATTCCTCATTCTGATCGCGCAGGAAGGTGGGAGGCTGCATTCCGCCTGCGAGGAGCCGTGGGCCTGATCCAGACCCACTCAAATCCAATTGAGCAGAGTGTTATTGCTGTAAGCAGCAGAGCCGTCTGCCTGTGCACACCTCTGTCACACTGTGCCTGAGGAAGGGCTTTGCTCCATCACCAGCTCCATGGCAAACAGGGGTACGTGCAGAATCCAGGCTGTTCTTTGTCCATAGTTCTAGAGAATGGTCCAGGGCAAGTGATTGCTGAGCCCAGCACTGCAGGGGAACACAGCATTTATATTGCCCAGAGACTGAGCAGTGGGGAAAACCCCAACCAGAATGAATACCCAGCTCTTCCCCATCCTTTGGTCTCACTCTGGTTTTGCCATAGCTCAAGAGCACAACCATGAACCGAGGACCAAAGGTTTGGGTGCAGGAGCCAGCTCTGCATCCCTGACCTCAGAGCCTCATGAAACAACCCACAGGAGCCCGGTAGGAGCCAGTTTCATCCCCAGCCTCCAGTGGCAGCACCACTGGCATGGTTGGTGATGGAGGGCAGGCATCCACCAGGGCAGGGCCACACCATCACCATGCTCACCCCATCCATCAGCGCTCCTCCCGGCTTCATTAATAACCCTTTCCCTATGCTAATTCCATTGGGAAAGCTGTGCCTGCTCCCTTGCAGCAGAGCGGGCGGCTGACACAAATCAGCCATTAGCCATTCACAGTGAGGAGCCTCCGCTAATTGTGCAGAATGTAATTAGTGATTATGTAATATCTGAGCTCTTGCAACTGTCATTAATGTCCACTAGTCACCAGAGATAGTTCTTACTGAATTAGAGAATGATTACTGCATGGGAGATCTACTTCATCCTAAATATGCTGATTAACACGGCGCACTTTCGGCACTGGTTAAAAGCACCGGTAACCTCTGCAGAGGTGGCAGAGCCCCAGGATCCAAACCCGGCAATGGATTTGCCTTCCAAAGGTAAATGTGCCCAATTAAACAGTTCAGCAAACGCTGGGCACGGCCACTGATCACTGCAGCACAGCATGTGATGGACTGAGTGCCACCGCATGGCAGGGATGCTCTGCATCCCATGGCATCCCACAGCATCCTGCTCCTCCCAGGGCATCCCACATCCCACTCGTCCCATGGCATCCTGATCCTCACCCTCAGAGCCGTATGTAAAAGAGCTTTCTGAACACTCTCCCTCCAAGATTAAACACCCCATTCCTTAGGTCATAAACCATAACATCGCTCGGGGCAGATACAGGAGCTTCCCTCAATAAATTCCTACTTAAATCTCCATCTTCAGATTTATTTGTGTAAACCAGACTCCAGACATTAAATGCTGCTAAATGAATGGAATAAATAGAGCAATTGTACAGGTTTGAAAGGTCCCTTTCGACTGCCCGAGGGCTTAATGTATTCTGGTTTTCTGTTTAAAGCCAAAGCTCTGGCTCCACGGACCGCAGGATAACGGCACTTTGTGATTTATGGAGATGCTTCCTGCTTATATATTTTATATAAATAATACTCCTGCGTGGATCCCTGCACTCATTCATAATCAAAAGCTGCACAGGCTGTAAAAAGAGTTTGCGTAGTAACATATTCAGCTTACAAACCCGGGATAACGAATGTATCAGACACAGAATAAGTCACTGCAGCAGCATTCCAACAGGGAAATTAACGGCTCCATGCAACCCCTGGCGCGCTTTCATCAGCAGCCTGGCACAGCAACAGGAATGCTGGATTTGTGTCCCCTATTTCATTAACCACGTTACAACCCCACGACACCAGACTTTGGTCACTGATGTTCCGGGCATGGACCCAGTGTGGGTCAGACCCAGCTGAGGATGCTCTGGAGCAATGAGGGATGCCCGGAGCATTGTGCCAGGGCAAAGCTGTGCTGTGAGCAGCCTGTTTCTGTGGGTTACAAACATGCTGGACATTGACATTCCCTTTCCAATGGCAGTTTCAGGGAGGCTCCATGTGCATGGGTGGCAGCCTCATAATGCAGAGACTTCCGATGGGAGCTGCTCCAGGCGCTGGCATTGAAAAGGAGCCATCCCTGGCGCCTACACAAGGATTTACACAGGAGCCTGACCCCGAGGCTGACTCAGAGGGTTGTTCTCAATCACCTTGGTCAATAGCATGGGCCTGAACTGGGCAAACCCTGCCTGCCCTGGGAAGGTTTGGGGGGGCTTTAACTGCCCCTGTACCCACAGCAGCCTGCAGCAAGAGACAGAGATGCATGTGCAGGAGCAGGGAGGAGGGTTAAGTGTGAGCTCACGTGTGATGCTCCTGAGCCATGGATGGAGCTCCTGTGGCTTTGAAACCCAGGTTGTCCCTGTGCTTCCCTGCTCCTCCTGCCCAGAGGGGCTCACACACAGCTCTGGGGATGGGGTTTGTTGGGATGCAGTCACTGTCCCAAGATCCTCAGCAGCTGGAGCCTGAGCAAACTGACAGCACAGGATCCAGGATCCCAGCCTGGTTTGGGTTGCAGGGATCTTAAAGCTCCTCCAGCTCCATCCCCTGCCACAGACACGGACACTTTCCAACCACATCATTTCACCATTGGTGATGACTGATGCTCACCTGAGCTGGAGACCCCCAGCCATGTGCCCAGCACCTCCTTCCCACCTGCAATCCGTGGTGGGACTGGGAACGGTGCCTGACACCGGGATGAGGGGCTCCAGGCTGGGACAGGGCTGAGCTCAGCCCTGCACCCCCCGCAGCAGGCACGGGCGGGTGTTGGGGGCCACATCCTGTCCCTCTGCTCACTGCAGTCACAGTGTTTGCTCCTTCCCCAGCCTCTGGTGGCACTGCTGCCCCCAGGAAACCTTATCTGCCCACAGCTCCCTTTGGGTCTTTGGGCTGGAAGAGTTTAATCAGGAGGCAGCCAATCTGCAGCTGCAGCAGCAGTCCCTTACAAGGCCAAAACCTGCACCCTGTTGGTATTGTTAATTAACAACCCCTAATTACTGCCAGAGCAACATGCAAGGGAACTGAGCAGCAGTGTAATTAAAGAGAAGGAAACAGCCCAGCTGTGTGCAGCCTTGAACCTGAGCGGGAGGATGCCTGGGCTCAGTGAGCAGGAGGATGCTCACAGGGGGATGCTCACAGGGGGATGCTCACAGGAGGATGCTCCCAGGAGCACCCACAGCAGTGATGGAACCACAGTGTCTCTCCCAGTCTCAGCATGCCCCCAGCTGGCAGCTCGATGTTGGGCTGTGGGGAGCAGCCACCCGCAGGTGCTGGCCATAGGCTGGGGAGGACGGTGGTACCCTGATTGTGAAGGGCCAGGGCAGGGTCTGCTGCCATCACCATCATCATCCCCATCACAGCCTCCCAGTGGGGTTCAGCGCACCCCAGTGCTCAGAGGCTGGGTGCTGTGGGTCACATTGCACCTCCCCACTGCAGGAAGGGGGTTTGATCCCTCTGCAGGGTGCTGGGGACTGAAGGGCCCATCTCACCCTGGTCCTGCTGCTTGGGATTTGGCAGTGCCCATCACAGGTGTCTGTGCAGGGCCCGGTCGAGTCCCCTCCATGAAGGGCCTAGTTTGGCCAGGGACAAAACCCCAGGTAACTCCTGGATGCAAAGTCCCATCCGGTGCCTCCCCTGGGAAGCTGCAGCCCCACAGGCACCTTCTGCACAGAGGGGACCAGCACAGGGTATGGGGCCAGGCTGAGAGAGCTGGGCTGGGGCAGCCTGGACAAGAGAAGGCTCCTGAAGGGGAGAGCTGAGAGCAGCTCCAGTGCCTAAAGGGGCTGCAGGAAAGCTGGAGAGGGGCTTGGGACAAGGGATGTAGGGACAGGCCAAGGGGAATGGCTTGAACCTGCCAGAACAGGGGAGACTGAGCTGAGCTCTGAGGCAGAAGCTGTTCCCTGGGAGGGTGCTGAGGCGCTGGCACAGGGTGCCCAGAGAAGCTGTGGCTGCCCCATCCCTGGCAGTGCTCAAGGCCAGGTTGGACACAGGGGCTTGGAGCAGCTGCTCCAGTGGAAGGGGTCCCTGCCCGTGGCAGGGGTTGGAGCTGGAGGAGCTTTAAGGTCCCTTCAACCTAAACCAAGCTGGGATTCTGGGATTCTATGTGTGCACACACACACATGTAGTCACACACACACAGGTACACATGCATGTGCCTGTGTACAGACACAGGCTCTCTGCCCATGGGCAGCTCCCGAGCCCTGTGCTTTGTAATGACAATCCCCAGTGACGGAAATGAAAGAATTAGGCACACAATAAACCTCTAATTGCCTGGCAACAGCATTTAGGCCCCATTAGGTAGATTTGTAACTGCTTCCAGAGAAATAAACTCCTGTGTCATTAGATAACAAGGAAAGAAATAGGTTATTTCCTTTTTGAAAGGTATGAAAGCTTCCAATTGCCTGATGTATTCGCTTAGTAGATTATTTTCTGTCATCTCAGTTAATTGAATTTTATCCATTGCTCTTAGAATTCCTCCTTTCGTGTAAGGTTAAAAAGTTCAGAGGAGTCACACTTTTGAACCTCGTCCATTTATCGCATCAGCACAAAGTAAGCCATGGAAAACTGAGGCACACAAAACGTGCAATAATTGCTTTTTAGCATCTGGGTGGATTTGCATCCCAATAATTGCAAAACACAGCTCTGCAGAACAGCATCCACTTGGGATGCTGTTGGGAGCGACCGGAGTCACTTGGGAGGACCATGGAGCAGGCGACAGCCTTCGGCTCATCCCCTAGGGAACCCAGCCACAGACCCAGCATCAAACCAAGCCTGAATCCCCCAAAGGATGGAGACCCCAATGGCTGGAGCCAGCCCCACGAGGGGAAGGAACGTCATTCCAGCCGGCAGGAATGACAGCTTGGCATTCCTATCTCCCATGGCAGAGCCGCGGGTCGGCGCCTGGGGATGCGGATTTTCTGCTCCCTCATTGTAGGACCAATTTCAGACCCGTCATGATGTGTTACAGCAAACATGCCCTGAACAAAACCCGACATCCAGCCCTGCCACCGCGGCGCCTTGACAGCCTCCCAGCACACAACACACATCAGCCCCGCACTGCTGACAGCATCACTCAGCTCCCTCCCTTCTCTGCCCCTGGTAGCAGCACTAGCATTGCTGTTAAACCCTGTCCTAACCCTGTCCCTCAAGGGAAGAGACACAGAAATCACCTGGGCTGGAGATCACCCTTCCCAGCTGAGACTTACCTGTGGGCACTAACGCTGCTCTGGATGGGCAGCTCTTCCTCCTCTGCCAGCCCTGGACATCTCTGTTGCCTGTCCTGGAACCTGGGGCAGCTCCTTGCACCAATGGGGTTATTCTTCCCCTGTGGAATAAGTTGGTCTGAGCTGCCAGAACAGGGGAGCCTGAGCTGAGCTCTTAGGCAGAAGCTGTTCCCTGGGAGGGTGCTGAGGCGCTGGCACAGGGTGCCCAGAGAAGCTGTGGCTGCCCCATCCCTGGCAGTGCTCAAGGCCAGGTTGGACACAGGGGCTTGGAGCAGCTGCTCCAGTGGAAGGGGTCCCTGCCTGTGGCAGGGGTTGGAGCTGGAGGAGCTTTAAGGTCCCTTCCAACACGAACCAGGCTGGGGTTCTGGGATGACTCCGCATGTGCATGGGGGGACCCATTGCCCCCATTCAGGGAGCAGAGGGCAGCAGCTCCTGCAGGTTGGGTGCTGCTGGTCACCAGAATTCATCCCTGAGGGCACTGGAAAGACAACGCGGAAACGAGACAGGGGGAAGTGGAAGGAGCAAGTGGGGCTGCACTGCTCCATGGCACCTGTTTAGATCATTAGGTTTTAATTGCACCCCAGCGCTGGTTGTTAATCATCCCTAATTGATGAGGGAAGGAGGAAAAGAGGGAGGGAGAGAAGGAAAAGGGAAGGAAAAGGGAAGGAAAAGGGAAGGAAAAGGGAAGGAAAAGGGAAGGAAAAGGGAAGGAAAAGGGAAGGAAGGAAGGAAGGAAGGAAGGAAGGAAGGAAGGAAGGAAGGAAGGAAGGAAGGAAGGAAGGAAGGAAGGTAGGTAGGTTCTGGTGAAGCAGGAGCCGTGTGGACCCACTGGTGTGTGGCAGGAGGCAGCATTCAGCCCGTGCCTGGTCAGACGCAGTCCTGCAGCTCGGAGTCATCCATGGGGATAGCCTTGTAAGCTACAGAAACCTGGGAATGATTATGGCTATGACAGGAATCAAACCCGCTGTGTCAACACGGGAAAAACAGTTCTGAAAGAGAAGCAGCTCAAACTTAACCCCGAGCGCAGGTCTGAGCCCAGATCACCTTGGGAAGATCCGCACAGACAATGGTGGGCATTCATTCCCCCTCCTTTATCATTTAAATAACCTGCCCTTCGTTAGCTGCTGATGGGTTGCTTTAAAACTGCAGAACTGGAGGTTGGGTTGAGGTGCATTCAGGTTTTTCACCCTCCAGTTTAATAGAAGGGATTTTATGGAGCACAAAGTGAGCAGGGGCAGGACACCCTGCACGGCCAGCAGCGGGTTTGTGAACCCCAGCATGGGGCAGCTTGGGGAAGAGACACGGGCTCGACGGCAGCAAGACAAGATCCCCATGGGCTGTGCTTTAACCATGCCCTATAAACCTCTTCCAGTGCCTAAAGGGGCAGAAAGAGGCGAGGAGAGAGACTTTGGACAAGGGCCTGTAGGGACAGGCCAAGGGGAATGGCTTGAACCTGCCAGAACAGGGGAGACTGAGCTGAGCTCTGAGGCAGAAGCTGTTCCCTGGGAGGGTGCTGAGGCGCTGGCACAGGGTGCCCAGAGAAGCTGTGGCTGCCCCATCCCTGGCAGTGCTCAAGGCCAGGTTGGACACAGGGGCTTGGGCCACACGTCAGTAACCTCTGGACTCCATGGTTGGGTTGTTGTTTGGTTGTTGGGTTTTTTCCCCTTAAAGGAGAACTCCCAAGTTATTATAATAACATGTTTCTTGTACAAAAAGCTCAATTTTAAAATCCTATTGTGCCTTCTTAGTTCATGGTAACAAATACCATCTGACCAGCTTTCCCTCGTTTAGGTGCAGGGGAAGTGAAGAACAGAACAACAGAACAGGAGAATCCCAGCCTGGTTTGTGTTGGAAGGCCTTGAGCACTGCCAGGGATGGGGCAGCCACAGCTTCTCTGGGCACCCTGTGCCAGCGCCTCAGCACCCTCCCAGGGAACAGCTTCTGCCTCAGAGCTCAGCTCAGTCTCCCCTGTTCTGGCAGGTTAAAACAATATAAATCATATATAATTAATATATAATTGGTAATATAATATATTAATAGAATTAACATAACATAATGTAATGTAACATAATAATAAGATAGGATGTAATGTAATAGTAATATAATGTAATATAATTTATAATTTAATAAATATAACATACTATAATGACAATAACAACAATAATTAATTAAGTATAATGTGATGTTATGTATTGCTATGCTATGTAATAATATAATGTAATATAACGTAATAGAATAGATTTTAATATAATATAATTGAATAGAATATAATTGAATACATTAAAATAAGCTAAAATAAATGAAACTAAACCAAACCAAACCGAAGCTGAACGAGACCAGAATCTGCCTCTTTACATGGGAATCTCCCTCTTTCCATGCACTCGGTCCTGCAGCACAGCCCGGCCCGGGCAGGCACTGCCTGTGCCGGGTGCTCCCGCAGCAGCACCGGCAGAGCCGCTCATGGACGGGTGATCCCACAGCTCACGAGTGGGTTAACGTTGGGGGGCACCCGTGTGTGTGTCCCCGTGAAGGACGGCCCGGAGCCGGCCCCAGCACGGCTCGCACGGCGCCGCTGACGGACAGAGCCGGGGTTTAATGTTCCTTAGGAAGCACTTGGGGAAGAAATTGGTATGTAATGACAGCACTCGGTGCGAACAGGCCGATTAGAAAATGCACAACTTATCTGGTATTCATTTGAAAAGTAAATGGATGCAAGTAAAGGTGAGAGTTCAGCACCAATTCAAATATTTTGCTCTAACAGGCTCTAGCACTCCTACTTTAATTCAAGCAGAAGCACAAGTATGAATAATCAAACTGGATGATGCTCATCAAAACCTTTGTGCCTTGCACCATTTCAAATGGCCATTGAAGCTTAATGGCAAAAAATTTACATTATTCCTTTAATTTGTATTCTGTTCCTTCCTTCTGAGTGATGTGATTGTGATTTTCTGTTGCCGGCTGTATTATTTTGATGCAAATGTTATGTGCTGCTACAGTCCAATTTCCTGCTCTGCCCTCCCCTTTTCTTCCCCAGTAAAGAAACGGCAGCGAAAACAGTTCAGAACTGGGGAGGGATTTGCAATAGTTCCTTAACTACTGCTCCTAATTAAAGCAAACAAAGCGGGGTCTTGAAGCACCCTGAAAAGCTGAAAATGAATTATTAGCTGGAGGGGGAGGGAAGCCGCTGGGCCTTCAAATGGGGGGGGGAAGGAGAGAGACAAGCGAGGGCTCCCGGTCCTGCCCACAAAAGAACTGGGGAAGGAATCGCGTAATTCAGTCCATCCTCCCCTCGGCTGGGACACAATCGGGGGGGATGAATGCGGCATTGAGAGCAGCGGCGGCCCCGGCCCGTAATGTATGCACGGGTTAATGTGCGGAGCTGTGACTAATTCCTGCTGCCTGTGCGCGGCCTCGCCCGCTAATTACAGGGATGTGTTCCTGCCGCGGTAATTGCGCTGCCCGCACCGCGCCCCACACGCGAGCTCGGCTGTGCCCCACGGGGCCCTGCGCGGCCGCTGCGCTAATTAGATTGGTGGCTTAATTAGGGGAGATGGGGGGGGGGGTGTCCGGGGGAGGCACCCGAAGCTGTCGGGATGTGTGGGGCTCCCTTGGGCTTGCAGGGGTGCACCAGGGGACACCCATACCCCAAACACTGACATCCAAGTCTCCATGTCCGCTCCATTCAGGTATCCATTCCATGCAAGCATCCCTCACATTCAAGCATCCATTCCATGCAAGCATCCATCCCATGCAAGCGTCCACCTCATTCAAGCATCCATCCTACCTAAACATCCATCCAGTCCAAGCATTCAACCCACCCAAAGCATCACCCCACCCAGTTGTCCATCCCACTCAAGCATCCATTCCATCCAAGTGTCCATCCCACCCAAGTGTCCACCACTCCTTCCCAGTATCCACTGCACCCAAACATCCAACACAGTGACCACAGGAGTCCATGCTCCCACCAGGAGCATCCCTAAAGCATCCTGGTGGAGCACCCCGGGCAGCTGTGTCACCAAGCTGCCTGCATCTGTTACTCCAGCCTCCAAACCCGCTGCCTTGGGCTGCCTTAATTCCACATGTGGAAGCCACTCGTGCATTTCAAATTATTAGACAGATAATCATTTCCTTGCAATAATTTCGGCACTCATCTCTAATAAAAAAGATTCCTTTCAAAGGGCCCTTGGTTAAATGGGCTCAGTGCTACTTTCAGTATCACACAGGTCAATTTGATTCTGCTCCATCCTCTCTATACAGCTAAACAATTGCTTTTCATGAAGTGAAGAGCTGAGTGAAAGCAGCCTGTAATATCCACCCCGAGGTGGCCTTGAACACTTGCGTTAATAAAAGCTTGACATCTGAAATCCTGCTTCTTTATTCCTCCCTTCTCCAAGGCTTGGTCAAGATCTCAGAAAATTAATGTCATATTAACAAATCCTAATGACCCCATGTGAACCCAGCAGAAGGTGACCAAGAGCAGTGGGTGCAGCATCCCCTTGCCCTGTGCTGGAAGTACCGCAGCTTGATGCTGAGAGCTGGGGGAGCTCCATGCGGAGTGGCAGCAATGGATACCATGGGAGAAGCCCCACTTCCAGCCAGGGCACACACATCTTGGCCATGTCCATGTTATCCACATCCCCCATGATTTTGACAGAGAGATGCTGGGGAGGGATCATATGGGAGGCAGCCCCAGTGCCATGAGACCCCAGGAGACACCAGATCCTACCCAACCCCAGGAGCTGCAGCAGTGGGTTCTAGCAGACCCTGTGCCTCATATTCAGTCTGGAGATGCACTCCTCCATGGGCTGAGACCTCCAGCAGCTTGAAGGCATGTACTTATTCTCCTTTTACATTCAAATAATCAAATACAAGGTTTCAGCTCCTGTTTAGAGGCTGGGAGACAGACACCAGAGAAGGGAAGAAATTCATAGAATCACAGAACCCCAGCTTGGTTTGGGTTGAAGGGAGCTTAAAGCTCCTCCAGCTCCAACCCCTGCCACGGGCAGGGACCCCTTCCACTGGAGCAGCTGCTCCAAGCCCCTGTGTCCAACCTGGCCTTGAGCACTGCCAGGGATGGGGCAGCCACAGCTGCTCTGGACACCCTGTGCCAGGGCCTCACCTCTCCTGGTTTCAGAAACTCCCTTTCTCTCCCACTATATTAACCAAAATCAACAGCCAGGGAGGAACCACACACCTCATGGGACTGTCCATCGCTGCCCAGACAGCCCCTGGCTGGCATCACCAACCTGCCCTGTCTATGGACCCAACAGACTGGAGGGACCAACCACGTCTTCCCACAGGTTTGGTGCTTGGCTTTTAAGTTAGACAGACTCCAAGCTCGTACAGCCTGTCAAACAAACAGACATTATTCACAAGCACATCAAGACTTCCATTCACAAACACATCTTCGCAGCTCACAACAAATCACAGTCTGAGGAAGGGGAAGTTGCTTGGTGCTTGTATTCCTGCAGCAGACAACACCGAGGGGATGGTCCATTTCTGGACCACCAGTGCCCTCAGCCAGCACCCTGCTCTCCTTGCCCGAGCTCAGCTGCTCATCATCCTCTAGGCCATGCATGTGGCACCATGCTGCTGGGGATGGGGATGCGCCTGCATCTGCCCTTGCACCCATGCTGGAGCTGCAGCCACGGAACAGCTTACAGAGCACTCAGGGCAGCAGTGTGGCTGTGGGTCATGGGTGCTTGGGGCACCCAGGAGTGCTGCAAGGCTGTGTGCATGCAGTGTCCATGCAGCGTGCATGCAGCACACACAGCACACACCCCTGGCAATGCAGGGGACCACGTCGCTGTGTGAGATCTCACGTGTGTGAAGCATCTCCTCAGGCTCATGCTTTGCTGTGGAAAGGCAATAAGAAGTCTCCCCCCTTGCAGCCGCCTCCGGTGCCTCCTCTCTAATAACTTGGCATGTTCACTTAATACAGGCCTGGTCCTTCGCAGGCGCGAGCGGCGGCAGGAGACCCAGCCTGAGCACTGACCTGGTTTGCTTGCCAAGACAGAGCAAAGAGAAACCTTCACATAATCATTTCCAAACATTAAAATGGCTCCATTGTCATTATAGCTGAGAGATTGAATTCGCCTCATCAAAGCGGCGTATGACAGGTGACTCAATAGGATGGTGCCAGGCGCAGAGCAGGGAGATTAGCAGGGCACTGATATCATTATTTCCGCCTATCACAGATTCGGCAGGGAGGCAATTGTAATTTCTGGGCTTATTAGTCTGCATTCGCAGGAAAAAACCTGGTGATAAACCTCAGTGTGACAGCCAGGCATTTGTGCAGCAAGTGCTGTCACAGTGACACTTAGAAAATGCCAATGTGGATACGTTCTCCTAATCCCCCCTAATAGAGGTTAAAGCATGGCACAAAGGCTCTCTTATCGGTGATCGGGACGCTAATAACATTTGCATTTTTAAGTTAAATATAGTAAGTAAAGAGTAAGTCTCCTCCTTGCGGCTCTGGCAATTAACTCGGCCTTGGAATTAGAGCAGCAAAGCAGGAATTTGGCTCCCTGCATCCCGGGATGCTCAGTGGGAGCTGGGGCAGCTCATCCCAGTGCTGCCCTGTCCCCCCCAGCAGCAGAGGGTACTCAGAGCCTTACACCAGGGGCTTCGCTTTGGAGACACAAAACTCTTGGTGAGGGTTTTCCACTCCATGGCACACACCAGGCCTGGGCTCCCTGTGGTGATTCCCCCCCGGACGTGACCCCACACGTGTGGCACACGCTCCCCGCAGGAATTTCTTAAGGAAAAGGGGAAAAAAGAAATAATTACAGGTGGTAAACTGTTACTTTTCCACATTTAAATAAGAGCCCAATTAAGAAGACCATGCAATTCAATTCTTGAGTGAGTGCCACTGAATTCAATTTGTTTCAGGTCAATGAATATAATGTGAAGTTATTAACAAAAAGGTCAGGGACTGCATATAAAATATACACACATGACACAGGCAGCAGTAATTAGCACACATTTCACATGTTCTGTTGCTCAGACATATGGTGTAGAAAATCTTAACAGGATTAGATGTTAATAAATGTTCCCCTCTCCCTCCCCCCGCTCCCTATTTAAATGGGGTTTAGCGCTATTCCCCCCGGTATTCCCGGGATCCACTGGAGTTAAGGACCCACGGCTGCACGCCAGCACTGGGATGCTCGGCCAGGGGAAGGCACCCACCTCACCAAACCAGGGGCTCTCCTGGGATCCGACCTGGACAACACCTCCTGGAACGCAGTTAATGGTGTCTCCCATGCATGGGGTGAGTGGGACCCACAGCATCCGCAGGCTCCAGCTCTGAACTCACATGGGATCCTGTAGCATCTGCTGTGCAGCAGCGGGGAGAGCAGCGCCTCGGCTTCAGCAGCAGCTCCTGCAGCTCGCCTGTCTGTCTGCTTCTTAGGAATGTGCGTTATTTGCCTTCACGGCCCTTCCTCTCCCTCCCCTCGGCACGGTGGGGATGAAGCCGGGAGGGAGGGATGCGGGACTGCGATGGAGCCGAGCTCCTCAGCACCGGCTGGACCCAAGGAGCAATGCGAGCTACGTGCCAGGACAAGGACCTCGTGCCCTGCACTGTGCTCATCCCCACCGACAGACGGGATTACTCCGTGTGTGGCATCTCACCCGTTACCCTCCATGTGGGACAGGCAGCGTGGTCCTGGTGAGAACAGGGACACCACCACGGCACTGATGGAGGAAGGGTTCCCTCCATGCCAATGGGCTGGAGGAGAATCCCTATGGGAAGAGCTCTGCCTGCTCCCTCCACACCCTTGGCCACCCTGCACCAGGAATCACTACATTTGTTCATGCAAATTTACTGATTTAGTGTGAAATTATTGTATAAATATTACTAATAAAATTAAATTATTACAGAAACTCCATGCTTGAGGAGTGGCTCAATTTAAAAGGTCCACTACACATAACAGATAAAAATAAATCAGACTAATACAAAACCCTAAATGCCTTCGTGACTCTATGTAAAGTATTCAATGCCTCGATCCGCTCTCAAGGGTGTGCTTTAATAGGGGAAGAAACAAGGACTTGGGCAAAACTCCGCTGGAAGTTAAAGGAACAAATCCCAAGAGCTCTGCCCAGCTCCTGTGTCATGTAAGAGCTTCCAGGAACCCATCCATGGAGGAATCCTGCTCTGTGGCAGTCCCGGCCCCGTCTCCGCAGCAGGGGAGGAACGCATCCCACAGCATTCCCTGGAAGCGTGTCCTGCCTCCACCCCCAGCATCCTCCCTGTGAGCCCCGAGCTGGCTTTTGCTTGAATATCGGGTAATTCAGAGCTTAAAGGAACCATCCTGACGCTCTCTTTATATGCAAACAACAATCCTGCCGGCAGAAACACGGAGGTTTCCCAGCTCAGTGATGCCTTGTGAGCAGGCTGCGGGTACAGAACATACTGGGATGCAGGGAGGGTGCTGATGGGTGCGCAGCCCCTTACCCCCAGGCAGGATTGCCCCTGTGTTAGCAGTGCTGCGGTGGGGTCGATGAGCATCCCCACGACCATCAGCACCTTCCCTCTGCCCAGTCAACTCCCTTTGGTCCAGCAGCTCCAAGCTCCCGTGGATGCTTCGCTCCAGACAGATCTGGCTCCTGGCAGGCAGTCCCGGAGGGACAGTGCTGTTTGCCTTGGAAACATGGCACAGGATCAAACATCTCCAGGTTTTGTCCAGTGTTAGTGCCAGGTCTGGTCTGAGACTAACTTGAGACGCTCTCCTAAGCCATAGCATGGAGTGAATTCCTGTTTTATCACTCACAACCAAAACAAACCTCTTCCTTTGGCATTGTGCAGA
The DNA here is from genome assembly GCF_012275295.1 of Melopsittacus undulatus. Lineage (NCBI taxonomy): Eukaryota > Metazoa > Chordata > Aves > Psittaciformes > Psittaculidae > Melopsittacus > Melopsittacus undulatus. The sequence goes on along the minus strand of NC_047529.1, from coordinate 608,117 downwards.
CCTGGAGAACTGACAGCTTGGCTGGGTGCTCCTCTGCTGAGGAAGACATTTATTTGGAACATGGATAATAAAAAGCCTTGTTAATAATTTTCCAGATGAACACCCTTGTGTTACATGCCAAGAGCATCCATCCCCTTCCCTCCTCAGCCCCTGACATGACAGCAACAGCCTCAGCTCCCAAAGCTGCTGCACAGTGAATCCCTGTGGGATGGTGAAATGCTCCTGGAGCCGGTGGCTCTTCGCTGCCGTCTCCCTGTGGGGGAACCACACACATGTCCCTACAAAAGCCCTTCTGGAAGCTGCAGCTACCTGGGTACATGGTAACAGCAGGAAAACAAGGCAGAGGCTGCCTGGGCCACGTGTACCCCTTGCAACCGCGTCAAGAAGTGCCTTCCCCGGCCTACAGCACACCCCTGTGTCAGTCAGCCCCCTGTGTTACACCACATAAAGCACCCATGTAATACCATACATTCCATAAGGCACGCGTTTCATATGTGTATTCCATAAGGCACTCACGTGCCCTGATTTTTCCCTACCTCTCAGATTCCTCCATTTAAGCAACATTCATCCTCAGTCAGTAAAATACCTCTTTTTCTACTGAGAGACCTAAGTTCCTGTATTTCCAGTGGATGCTAGATTAATCCGTGCCTAGTTCCAGTACCAGGCTTGGGAAGCAGGATGTATTTGGGACTATGGAAACTTCTTACACGTGCATCACTCTATTTCTGGCACCAGCAGCGAGGGAAAGGCTGGAAGCGCAGGTTAACTGCTGCCTGGCAGCTTCCCCAGCACTTGCTGTGGGGAACTAAACCTGATTTATAGGGATGCTCTGGTGTCCGTTCAAATCTGCTTGAGATTCTTTACTGGGAAAAGATAATGACGGTAATGAGCCAGATGTGTTTGCTTGCTCTGACGCCTCTCGCAGCTCCTGCTCAGGATGAAATATGCAACCAATTTCCCAAGTTATACTTTATCTCCAGTGTTGCCTGATGTGTTAAAAGAATTAAGTCATTTGTATATATTGACTAATAATTGTCATTTATGGCTGAACCTGTTAACATAATCCTCAGCTGGAGATATTTATTTTGCCCACGCATTGCTCTATTGTTTTTGTGTAACTGATTGCAGGAAGCAAGAGGGAAATGCACGAGAGAGAAGTGGAGAGCTTCAGTATTGGATGTGAAACATACGAACCCATATATATGGGTACAACCCCAATATATTAGGATTAGTAAAGGATGAGCTTTAAAGCGAGGTTGGCTCAAACCGGCTCGAGGGTGAATCAAACCTGAGGTGAGTGTGTTAATTACGGATGCTCAGTATTCAGGACAGGCTCCTATCTCCAGGGCAATGAGCAGGATTCCTCGGGGTGGCTCCGGGAGATCCAGCTCGCTGTGTTCTATGCTTAGGAAACAGGGGATGTCTCTGTTCCCGGCTGGTCCTGGACTCCCGGCTCCAGCCCTGCAGCAGCCTCTCGCTGCTCCTCCACTTCCCAGGTGCCTTTCCCACGTCCTCCTCCCCACAGGAGGATGTGGGAGCTGCACACTGGAACTCAGGGACTGTCACCCAAACACAGCGGCCTTCACTCAGCGTATCCCATCCCATCACACAGCACAGCACCTACAGAGCACAGCTCTGATGCTATGAGGCTTTAACCAGCGCTACCCAAAGCAGTTATTGCCTCCCTGCTTCCAAACCTGCAGCATCACGTTGGAGGACTGGACAGAGTGAGGGCAGCTCAGCAGTTCACTGAATATACCGGGTGAGAACCAACAGCCCCCCCAAACCAAACAACAGCAAACAACTAAAAACCTCTATTTTCTTTCTAATGAGGACGGGATTCCCCCTAAGCAGCCTTTGCTTTCCCCACGGTTCCCTGGGGTTTAAAAACCCAAAGCAATTCATTTTTGATCTTCAGATCCTTTCCAACCCTGATCATTTATGATTCTGTGTTTCCATGATTTTTATTTGACTGCTTGGCTTGCCCATGGGAAGAAAGCAAACAAAAAGAAGGGGGATATCCATGAAGCCTTTGCTTCCAATCACCCCCTTTCCTTTCTCATTTCCTCTCGGAGAACCACAACCACCTTCCAGCACCCGCAGTGACTCCAAGCCCCCCACGACCCGAGGGAACCCAGAGCCATCCCCGCCTGCTGCCAACCCCCTCTGTGTGACAGCGCCGGGGTCCTCCCACCCCTCGGGACCCCCCGTCCGCAGCCCCAGCGCCGGGATCGGCTCCTCCATGGACGGAGGTCGCTGGGGGGCAGCGGCTGTGCCCCGGCCGGGTCTGTTCGTGCCCCTCCGCTCCTCCGCCCGGCACCGCAGGCCGGATCCTTGCCCTCAACCGGCAGCAGCGGGGGAGCCTTGCCCCGCTGTGACCTTCCCGAAGGAACTTCCCCATCTGAGCTTTGGGAATCAGCAGCTGAAAAGCCCCATCGGATCGGCCCCATCGGATCAATCCCATTGGATCGGCCCCATCGGATCGGCCCCATCGGATCGGCCCCATCGGATCGGCCCCATCGGATCGGCCCCATCGGATCAGCCCCATTGGATCAGCCTCATTGGATCAGCCCCATTGGATCAGCCTCATTGGATCAGCCCCATCCATCTTATCAGCAGCGAGCGCAGGCCCCAGCCAAGTGCTCCTCCACACAGGGAAAGCTCACTGGAATGAGACGGGACATGAATTTAAAGTGAAATACCTGCTCCAGAACATTCTGCACGTGGGCACGCACTCTGCAGTGACGGCAGCATTCCCTGGGTTTGCTCACTGGCACCTGGAGCCAATCCCTGAAACAGATTGGGAGGGAAAAGCCATTTTAGGGTCACAGTATGAACCTCTGGAGCTTTTTCTGGGGTAGCTGTGGGGAATAATTCACCCTGATTCTCTTCCCCATGTAGGGCTGCTGCTCACAGGGCAGCATCCATGAGGAGAGATGGAGAGGAGATGGAGAGGTGATGGAGAGGTGATGGAGAGGTGATGGAGAGGTGATGGAGCAGGTGCTAACCCGGTTGTCCCAGCCCCTGTAGGCTCTCCACCTGCAGAATAATCAATGATTGCTTCAGACGCTATAGGCCAGCAGGATGAAATTCTACTCTGCAGCTATTGAAGGAGGCTCTGATGTTAAAACAACTTCCCCAAATAGCAATTCAGTACCTTTGCCAGGTGGCACAGGTGTTCTCAGAGGATCAGTTCTGTTCTATAGGGCAAATAGAGATCTCTTATAGCTGTATGCTGCATAGGATGGCTTGAACCTGCCAGAACAGGGGAGCCTGAGCTGAGCTCTTAGGCAGAAGCTGTTCCCTGTGAGGGTACAGAGGTGCTGGCACAGGGTGCCCAGAGAAGCTGTGGCTGCCCCATCCCTGGCAGTGCTCAAGGCCAGGTTGGACACAGGGGCTTGGAGCAGCTGCTCCAGTGGAAGGGGTCCCTGCCCGTGCCAGGGGTTGGAGCTGGAGGAGCTTTAAGGTCCCTTCCAACCCAATCCATTGGGGTTCTCAATAACTCGACACTTTGGGGTAAAACCCCAGAGCTCAAGGATGTGTTCCACATGTCCCTGGTGCTGGAGCCTGAGGACATCCCCAGCACATGGGAAGGACTCCCACTGTCCCATCCCTCTCCTCCTTGCCTCCATGGTTGTCCTGAACACCCCACTGTGCATCCTGCAATGCTCCCTGTGCAGCCAGCGTTGCTCCAGCCAGCCCAGCGCTCTGGGGCTGTGTCCAGTGCCAGCACTGCTGGTCCGTGGTGGGGACCCAGAGCTGCAGGGGCTGTGAACCACCAGATAAAACACCCACCAGGACAGAACAGGCTTCAAGGGAAAGCAGTCACAGATGCAAAAGGGACAATTACAAATGAAGAAACCTGATGGAGATTTCTGGGTGGTGACTGCCAGAACAATGAGGGTTTGTAGCACTTTAACTGTATCTAACACAACAATCCAATCCTTGGTTTGTGTTTTAAATCCGACAAAACTGTGCTCCGGTGACAGTGTGAGCATCACAAGAGAACCACCATGGTACAGAGCACTGTTTTCCTTTAACTCTTCAGCTATTGTTGCTTTCAATGGGGCAGGATGGCTGTTATTGCACAGGTAGGGACTTCCGTACATGTGGCTGGGGAGGATGATATCAGATCTCATCGAGGTTTGCTGGGAGGAATCCCAGCCAGCACCCAGCAGCAGTGTGGGGCTCTCACATCACTGCTCAAGTGTGCCAAAGCACTGGGGGGTAAAGAGGTTCAATGGACCCACTCCGCATGAGGATGATGAAGCCCTCACCAGCCCCATGGCCTGCAGGTACCCCACGCAAGGGGATGGGTCACCACGCTCTGGGAACCCACCACCCACCCCATACGGCTGTGGTTGGCATGAACCCTTCACTGCCCAACTCTGACGATGGTTCACGAACAGTCAGTTAATGCAAAACCAGCCCCTGTGATCCCTCCAGTCCTACCCACCATCCCCAGGCACACAGTTCCCTTGTGAAGGGGATGCCACAGGCACAGACGTAGGGCTGGAAGCCACCACCAACACCCATTCATGCTGCTGAAGGTAACAGTATCAATGCCATGAGGGGCTCTGATCGGGGGGGGGGGGGGGGGGGGTCGAGAGCATTCAGAAGTACTGAAAATGAGTTTCTCGCTCACCCCCTGTGATTTCCTGCACACAGAAAGCGCAGAGGATGTGAATGTGCAGGCTCCAGTTTAAAGCCCTTTTGCATTTTCTATCAAGCACTGCAGGCTGGTTGACAGCCGTGAGTCGTCCCCCATTTAAATGCCTCTATCACACTGCTGCCTCCTCAGACAGCAGCACACTGCGGGGAGCTGCCAGGAGCCCACCCAATGGGGAGAACCAGGAGCACAAACCGCTGCAAGCTCTGCACTCAACAAGTCCCCTCCGCAGACAAGTAGGGCTCAAGGACAAACGTTGTCCATTACCCCGTGCTCATCACTTGGGTTTTGTTGATCGTCCGAGCGATCCTATGGGGCAAAATTCCCCTTCCCGATAGAGCAGACTCTGGGGTAATAGAAACAAATAAAGGGACAGCTTCTGTCCACAATGGGTCCGGAGCATCCATTGTCGGCAGGCAGTAATCGGATTAAATTGGCTCCTGGCTCTACTGCTTGGAGCCTAACTCGTGCCTAAACTTCTCCCATCTCAAGGGGATGTCACTGCCGCTTTTGGGGTTTGGTTTTGCTGGTTAAGTGTGACGGGTGGGAAGCACTAAGGAAGCTCCGGAGCTGGTGCCCGCTGCCGGGTGAACAAAGAGCGGGGCTGGCAGAGGCACAGCCCTGTGCATGCCACGATCCTACGGAGCCCGTCCGGCACCTCCGGCTGGAAATGGCATCAGGGAGAACCTCCCGCATCCCACGCCGGCTGCGCCCACGTTGCTTCCCATTAGCATGTTAATCCGCAGCCTGGCACCGGCCCCTCCGAAGCACGGGGATGAGCGCAGCCCAGACACGGCCCTAAATAATGCTGCCTGCGAGGGAGCCCGAGCGGCCACAGCCTGGTAATTTCCAGCGCTATTGGCAACCTGGGAATTTTCCTGCCTTATCACCAGGGCTCAGCTAACTTCACTAACACTAATCAGAGCTGGAATCATTCATTCAAGGATTGCATGATCATGTTTTTCTTTAGCAGTGACAGCTGCCTGAGCCGCATTAGCAATGCAGATGAGGCGGCCTAATAGGTTAATGCAGAACACGCCAAAATTAGGTTTAATCCCCAGTGAAATAATCTAACATTTTCACATTTCTTGATGTTGGGATAGAGACGTTGTTGGTGACTCAATTAGGTGTAATGTAGATCAAAGCAAATTTACCTTCTGGCTGAACCTTCCCCATAGTTTAGATAGAAGAATATGAGGGTTCTTTACTAATTGGCCAGTGGCTGGGGGGGGGAATCCTATTGAAAGCGTGTGTGTGGTGAGAAATGGGTCTCGGCTTTGGGTGAGGGATGCCCCAACCCCAGCACGGTGCTGCAGCCCCGGGCACAGCACCAGCCCGTGCAGTGCTCCCAAACGGAGGCATTTTGAGGGCTTTATTCCTATCTTTATTTTCCCTCTATTCCTTTTTAATGTCCCCTCCTGAAACATCCCCGGCGAGCTTTGAAAGAGCTGGCATTATAAAAGCAGCATAAAGGAGACAAAACCCCAGCCCGCCCACCAGCGTGTGTGTGTCTAATGTTTTCATTCTTGGGGAATAACATATCAAACAGCCATCGCTTCCAGTCATAAAGGGAAGGAAACAAAAAATTACATGCCCTCAGTTGCCAAATGATTTTTTTGCCTTGACATCTTAATTCTTAATCCTTGTGTGTGGTCAAATCAGTCTGCTATAGACAACCAATCAAGCAATTATTCCTAAATTATATTTGCCCAACTCGCATTGATTGGTTATTCTTTTCTTATTGGGTAAGCTCATTAATTCTGAGCAGCTTGCTTATTATGCTTGCCACATCATTTTCTTTCTGAGCCTATCTACTCACACCAGCCTGCTGATGTTTCAAGATGCCATAGAGGAAAAAAAAAGGCCGAGTGATCTATTGCATTGTCTCTTCCAGCAATTACAATTCACATTGCTGATTAACTTTGATGTGAAAACTAATGAGATAAGGCAAGTTATCAAGGCGGACCTGATCGTCATCTCATTTATAGAGCATTTGCCATCAGTGAATGACAAAAACTAATGAAGATGTATCTGACAGCAGGCTGAGCCGAGGCCGAATTTCGTTTCTCATCAGCAAGTGCTCTGCTTCCAACTCATCAGTCTATCTGAAACATGTGGAAATTAGCTTAATAATGAAAACACTTCATCCAAATAGACAAATGTTTACATTAAAATAGCTACATGATAAATAGATGTTAAAGATTTTATGCCTTCTTGAGTCTAAACAATGGAGCACAAAATATGTTCTCGCCTTCACTAAATCATCCCTGCAAACCTCCACATGCTGCTGTACCTGCGCCGCCGCTCAGGAACCTTTCTGGTGTGCAGTTCCTCTTGCAAAGGTTCATTTGGGCTGTAATTAATGATCAGAGGGGCTTGGCAGGAAAAAGGCAGAAGAGCCCAGCGAGAGCTGAGAGCATGGAGCTCTCCGGGCAGGGTTTTACCAGCACCGTGGCAAAGGCAAGAGGCTGATGCTCCTTGTGCCTCGGGAGCCAGAGTATAGCAGGGACCCATCCTGCCCAGCCTGAAACAGAAAGCACAGGTCTAGCTCCTGTAAACGCACCAACACCTCTTGCCTGAGCCACAGCTCCCAGAAAGTCTCCGGTAATTCCAGCCCAGTTTAGGAAGGCGGGAGGCAGAGCTGCTCTTGGTATGGTTATTTATGGGAGGCTATTTCATATTTGGTGTGTGTCATTTCACAGGCTTGCGCCATGTCCAAATAGATCCCCAAGATGTTTTTTGTATCTGTAATAAAATATTCACCAATCATCTGGGATCAAAACTGCTATTTTTAATAAGAAAGTATTAATTAATCACACGGGATCAAAAGTGCTATTTTGCATAATGAAGATGTGCATTTGTAAGGCGGAATGGTGAAATTCTTGCTTGAAAATTGATTTTAATAATTGTGTGTATTTCTATTACAATAAGAGGTCGGTAAAAGGTTCCTTTTCATTATTATGTATTTTTTCTCTGTCTCTGGAATAAATATGGAACAAGCCCATTCCCTGCCTCAACGGGAGGAAAAGAACCACACATATTTCACGACCGATGTAAGAGGAATTTGAAATGGATTTTGGCAATGGGGATCCGAGCGGTCTGGAAAACCCTTCAGACCCTGTCGGGAAGCGGCCGGTGCCCTGGTGCGTTCCGCACACCGACAGCCCCGAGCGCGCACGGGAAACGCTCCGACCCTGCCCGACACAGGATGCAACAGGATGCGGCCCCCCCGACCCCCCCCCCAGGCAATTCCCTTCTTACCATCCCGGTCCCACCGCACTCGCCACCTCTCTCCCATTGCCGGTGCTGGAGCACAGCGAGGTCCGGACCCGCAGGAGCCGGCGCCGGGCATTGTGTGTGACAGAGGAGTCGGCACAAAGAGCCCGCAGCCCGGCAAGTTAAAAGAAAAGCCGGTTCTAAAGCACCAGCAACAAATTACTACTTCAACGCCGGATTAAATTTAAAAGCTCTTCACGGAGCTGCAGATAAATCCTATATATTAGAAGGAACCATAAAAGTACTTGCTCAAGAGCTAAAGGCACAAGTGGGAAGTTGACCCCAAAGATTTTTTTCTCCTAATAACCTGCGAAGTTTATAAAATTTCCCAGGATTGGAGAGGGCTTCGCACCCTCCGCAGTGCTCAGCACCACAGACAACACGGGCTGCTCTGCCTCATTACATGAACTCGGACAAATCGCAGTAATCAAAGCGGTTCATTAAATAAACAGCACCAGGTTTGATTTGGGGGTTTGTGGTGATTTGTGGTTTGGGTAGGGGCTTAGTTTGGTTTCCCCCCCACCCTTGGAGCAGGATGGATCTCTTTCACCACTCACACACACAGTGGGAATAACATCGATCCCATCCTTACTTCCCTTATCACAGAGAGCAGTGAGTGCAGGTACAGAACTATGCTCCTCCCGACCCGGGCTCGCATCCACATGGATTCCCCACAGCGGGAATGGTGCAGATGCACCCGCAGCTGCCAGAGCACAGCTCTGCCCCTCGGCTCACAGACACCATGGACCTGCCCGTGTTTTATCCCACCTTTCTGCATACTTTGTGCTTTAGATGCCTGAAACAGGGGCTTGGGCACTGCAATCGCATCCCTGCATCTCTGGATGTGTGTATACATCCTTGCGGCTGCACGGGGGGATGTACAGAGAAAGGAATGCTGCTCCTCCCTCCCCCTCCCCGTCCTTTATCCCACTAGCCTATTTTAATAAATAATTATAGGCAGCTAAAGGATTTGTTCATTCCAAAAGGTCTCCCCTTCACATTTCTCAGAGGTTCAGCTCAAGGAGACACCATGATAATAAGGCTGACTCGGGATCCCTACTTCACAATGTCATTACGAGCTAGCATTTAAAATGGAGAAAATATGTATATTATACCTAAAAGCGTTACAAGGTTACAGCCTCGTCTCGGGAATATTTAATGCTGCCGGAGCAGCAGCGCTGGGGAGGAGGGAGAGGGGGGAAAACACGGGAGAGAAATCCTTTCTGAAACACAAGCTTGGAAAAGAGACGCTGGGAGCGAGCACTGGATTCATTTGCATTTCCAATGACTGGGACTAATCCTCGCTGCCACCTTCACGTTTCCTTATTACTTTTCCTAATTATCTTCTTTTTTCCCTGCTCGTAGCTTTCTCTTTCCGTTCCCTCTCTTCCTGTTCCCAAATACCCAGAGCGCTGCTGACTGGGTCGATCAAGCCCATCCATGCAGCCCTTCCAGCCTGGGTGCCCTGCGGGGTGGTCCCCATTAGGAGGGCTGTTAATGAACGTTCCTGGGGTCTCGTAGGAGCTCGGGGTGGTGCCAGGTCCCTGGGCACGGGCCGGGCAGAGCCCTGTGCGCCCCATCCCATGGGGATGTGGGTGCGTGCGGGGTCCCCCCAGCCTCTCCTGACCCCCCAAAAGACACCGTGTCCCCTGTTGCTGAGGGTGGCACCAGGGACCGAGCCTGGAGCACGGCCCATCCCAACGCAAGCGCCTCAGGCAGCGGCAGCCGCCCCGCGTGGTGGCCGATGGAAACCGGGGCTTTATCGGCGTACCGAGACCTCCCTATAAACTAACGCAGTTTAATCCCTCAAGCCCGACTCCAAGCGGCGCTTAGCGAAGGTTCGGCTCGGAACTGGAGCGGTCTTAACACGAACACACATCCCCTGTCTGAGACGAGGAAATTACGCTGCTGAACGCCTGTTGGAGACCAGCTACTGAGCCACTCTTTCAGTCTTATCCTAAAATTTGCTAATAGCAGCTCTTTCAAATAAATGAAGTGATAATGAAAAAAGTCCCGCTTTGAATTTATATATATTTCAGCAGAGAAGAATGTTTTATTTAAAATAGTTACAGTGGAGCTTTTGATTTAGAGTTTAAAGTAAATAATATTTGTACATCTAAAACATACTCAAGACAAATGAAAAGCCTCTAGATGCTTTTGTATGAGATGCTGAAGAGCTCTACAAACTTAAAAGCACAACCTCAATTAAGCCCATCTTCATCTGGAAAAAAAATTAGCAACTGAAAGCTGAATATATTAGATAATGCACACTCGCAGAAGAGCATTCTCTTAGCAAAAAATTCGTGATAACCAACCTAAAGCTGGCCTTAGAGTTGCTCAATGCTAATTTTGTTTGAAACTGTTTAACTAACTATGAATAGATATCCATATTCAACAAAGACATAATTAATGGCAACCTTTTCTTCTGCTCAGAAGACATCATAACAAGCAGAAAAGTACAAAAAGATTTTTATAGGAACTAATTTAAGGACAAAGGGTTGACCTCTAGCATTTCATTAAATAAACGGAGCGAATAAAAGCAGAGTGACAGTATTCATCCTTGTTCAATTCAAGCAGCCAATTTCAAAATGCAAATCATAATCTGCAGATGTTGCAGACTGATATATTTTTTTAAATATCATTTGTTCAGTTTAAGAACATCAGACATTTGAATTTTAAATAAAAATCAAACCCAATTCCCAGCCTCAGTGCTCGGCGTCGCAGGGCCGACAGCGCAGGGCTGCGGGTGCACGGGGCTCCCCCTTCATCCCTGCCTCCATCCCTGCCTCCATCCCTGCTCCATCCCTGCCTCCATCCCTGCCTCCATCCCTGCTCCATCCCTGCCTCCATCCCTGCCTCCATCCCTCCCTCCCCGGCGTTTGAGACCCAATGCTCCAACCATTCATTTTATATATTATTTCCAAAGCCTTTTAATGGAGAAGTTTGATTAAGCCACACATTATTTCTGATTAGTGCAGCCAGTGAGTGCTGCTGCATCTACAGCCGGGGGACAGAGCATGAAGAGCCGCAGCCCATCGAGTTCCTCCAGCCTTCTCACCCAGGGAGCACCCGAGCCAGTGTGCCATGGTCCCCCTGAGCTACAGAGAGCGCTGGATGTATTCCCACAGAGGACGATGGATGCGTCTGCTGGACCACACAGGGTCATGGATGAATCCCTGAACCACAGAGGGTAGTGGAGAGCATCCCTGGACCACAGAGGGTGGTGGATGCAGCCCCAGATCATGATGCCTTGGGGCTGCTCTGCCCATGGAGAAGAGCATCCTTGCTCTGGTCCCTGAAAGCAGCAGGAGTCCAGAGCCTCTGCCTGGGGTGGGGAGATGTGGTGCTGTGCCCTGAGCGGTGGACAGGAAGGAAAACTCAACAGGAGATGGATTTCCTGGGAATTTGGCAACACAACCCCAGATCTGTCAGTTTTCTGGGTGTTCTCCTGGGTGTCAGGGGGAAAATGTGGGAAAGAAGGAGTGTTTGACTGGGTTCCGGGTGATCTACAGGCTTTTACACGGAGGGAATTAAGTCTTGATGCAGCTCAATGCTTAGCATACGCTTCCCTTCCACAGGGATTCAGGGGAAGTTAAACCTGCGCTGAAGCATGCTGCTCTGATGGGAGAGCCACGGGGGGGCATCTCCAGCCAGCAGATACCATGCACTCTGCCAGCTATGGATCCGCAGCTGACAGCCTCACGTCTGTGGAGGGTTTTCTTCTTCATTCCCATGCTTTAATAAGCCTATTTTAGCATTTCTCACCTTGACAAGCTGGAGTGACAGGAGGGATGCTAAGGGATGCTTTTGATATCTCTAAAGAGGCCAGAAGATGCCTTGCTGCATCCAACACACAGGGAACATGAGTTCCCCCCACTCCTGCTTACCCATGTGTGGAGCATCACCCACTGGTCATGGCATCCCACGAGCCTGCAAAACCACAGCAATCCTCTTAGGAAGCTGATTTGGGGTGTCTGGAAGCTCTGGGGGGAAGCAGGAGATGACCAAATACACAGCCCGTGGCACGAGCTCCTGGCTTTGCTGTCCCAGGCTTTTTTGGCCTAGGCTGCAGCAGATCAACACTGCTGTCTGCTCAGGGAGTCATCTCCTTCCTTCTTTAATAAAGGGAAAATATCCCAGGGACCCACCACACGGACCTTAGTAACTGCTAAGTTACAATGAGGAGCATCGTCTGTGAAAGCATGTCTATTAATTAAACTGCTGTTGATCAGAACTGGTTCACGGTACATAAAGAGGAACTGAAGTGAACAGCCGGGGGCACCAGTGCTGTTTCACTGGCAGAGTCACCACTGACACTCAGAGCACCGGTTCCATACCAGACCCTTCCAAAAGGGTCACAGGTGACACCCAGAGCACTGATTCCATACCGGACCCTTCCAAAAGGGTCACCAGTGACACCCAGAGCACTGATTCCATACCGGACCCTTCCGAAAGGGGTACCAGTGACACCCAGAGCACCAGTTCCATACCGGACCCTTCCAACAGCGCCACTGGGAGTGTGGCACCGGGCACAGGGCCGGGGAAGGGCCGGGGCTTTGCCTCCTGCACAAACAGACCCTGCAGCTGTCGAGGGGAGAAATAAATGACTTCCGGAGGCAAGGGAGGATAAATGGGCCCATTCATGCGGCGTGAAGGGGACATTGTTTTCCTCCTAGGGGAAAAAAAGAACCCTCCCAACAACCTATATATTAAGGTATCAATGAACAACAAATTCATTCTGTTATGACACAGGAAATGTACAACAGAATAGGCTGCAAAACAAACTCGATTTATCAGCGCCACACATGCAAAAGAAGAAATTTCCCTTGTTGGCCGCTGGATCAGAGCGGCCTTTGAGGGCAGTTGTGGCTCTCACGCTTAGAATTCCAGCCACACATGGAGCATGTTCTGCCGGCGCTCGCGGTGGGTGCTCGCACCGCAGATGAAGGCTGTGTCCCGGGGTTTATCCTCTTCACTGACAACGTGTGCACAATACGCCTCCGACGCCTGCTTAAAACCGGCTGCAGATGCACACGGTGTCTGTCTCCTGCATTACAAACAGGAGATGGGAGGTTTGGGGGGTGTTTGAAGGGGGAGGAATTACTCACTGGAAGAGCACCCAAGCTTTCCTCTGCACTTGGCAAACCCCAGGTTTGTATTAAAAAACAGGAAAACGGGCAAAATGGAAACTGAGAACGTGACACAAACCAGACCCTATTTCCCAGCATGAGGGCGAGCAGAGGAACAAGTTACTTCCACCAGCCCCTCAGTCTTTCCTCCCGAGTGCTGAAAGCCTCCTCAGCTCCATCCTCTCCCCGCCTCCTGCTCTTATGTCTACAACATTTATGCTAAGCCATTTTTCCCAAGTAACATTAAATAAAAATCTCTTAAAAATGAGTGGAATGGATCGATCCTACCATAGAAATGGAATTTAAACAGCTGCAAGAAGCACTCAGCTTGCAGGGGACTAATCCAAAGGGTTTTAATTGGGGAAAGCAGAAATAAATGAAAGAACACGAGCTTGGAGGAGAACACTTGAAGTAACTCGGGAAGATGAGATCTGTTTGTGCTTGAAGGGGAGATCTTCCTGCAGAAAGGCAGGGGAGCCTTGTCTGCCCTGACCTGCAGCCCTAGAAGGACAAGGAAGAACAAGGGGAATGGCTTGAACCTGCCAGAACAGGGGAGACTGAGCTGAGCTCTGAGGCAGAAGCTGTTCCCTGTGAGGGTGCTGAGGCGCTGGCACAGGGTGCCCAGAGAAGCTGTGGCTGCCCCATCCCTGGCAGTGCTCAAGGCCAGGTTGGATACAGGGGCTTGGAGCAGCTGCTCCAGTGGAAGGGGTCCCTGCCCGTGGCAGGGGTTGGAGCTGGATGGGATTTAAGGTCCCTTCAACCCAAACCAGGGGTTCTGTGGTTCCATGAAGGCACAAGGGCACAGAGCCCTCCCCAGCACCAGCCAGACCCCAGTCCCACGGGGCTCTTTAATGGAGCGGTCCCAGGTGATGCCCAGAGCGTTAACTCCGATCCCATCCCTGAACCCCCGTGTGCCCTCCCCGTCCCTGAGCCGGTGACTCCGGATCCTCCCGCACAGCGCAGCTCCGAACCTCATCCTGCGGGATCCCGGGGCCCAAGGGGGTCCCGCACCGGCAGGATGCGGCCCTGGAGCCGCGCAGGATGCAGCCGGGGCCGGGCTGCTTGAAACCCATGTCACGCTCCCAGCACTGCGGCTCCTCTGCTCCTGTTTGAACTGTCCCTCCCAATTAGCGGTAATAAGTGACTGTGGGAGCACGAGCAAACCCGGCGCATTCATTACCCCCCGCTCCGGCCGCCCCAGGAGATGCCGTCCGCAGCCGCGGAGCGCTCCGCGCCCGGCCCCAGCCACCGAGAGGCGAATTAATGACAAAGTCGCTCCGAGAGTTGGCCTGAAACGATCCTGTCCTGCCCATCCGCGCAGGAATTGATTGCTGCCGGCCTGGAAATATGTCCGGATCAATACGGCACAGCCCAGAGCAGAACAAGACATGCTCAAGCCCCATTTATTTAACCCACTTTTTTGAGCAATGGCACATAATTTACCAGGTAGGAATTGCGAAGCCTTCCCAGAGCAAGGACTAATGACAGGCGGGAGGGGAGCCTGCAGCACCATTCATCTCCCTGCAGAGCTGCGGGTCCCTGCTCCCGTCGGTGGCCACCGCCGCTGTGATGCCCCTGCGGTGCCAGGAAGTGCCCTCTGGCTACCTCGTGTCCTTGCTGGGCACACACAGCATCAAATCACATCCCTCAGGTGCCCACTGAGGAAACCGATTCAGACTGAAGGGAGGAAGAAAAACCCACCAGAAAGGATGGATGTCTGCAGTGGCACACCCCAAATCACTGATAGCTGTGCATCTTGGACCATTTCATCACAGAACCCCAGAGTGGTTTGTCTCATCCAGCTCCAACCCCTTCCACTGGAGCAGCTGCTCCAAGCCCCTGTGTCCAACCTGGCCTTGAGCACTGCCAGGGATGGGGCAGCCACAGCTTCTCTGGGCACCCTGTGCCAGCGCCTCAGCACCCTCCCAGGGAACAGCTTCTGCCTCAGAGCTCAGCTCAGGCTCCCCTGTTCTGGCAGGTTCAAGCCATTCCCCTTGGCCTGTCCCTACATCCCTTGTCCCAAGCCCCTCTCCAGCTTTCCTGCAGCCCCTTTAGGCACTGGAGCTGCTCTCAGCTCTCCCCTTCAGGAGCCTTCTCTTGTCCAGGCTGCCCCAGCCCAGCTCTCTCAGCCTGGCTCCAGAGCAGAGCTGCTCCAGCCCTTGCAGCAGCTCCATGGCCTCCTCTGGACTCTCTACAGATGCCATGCCCTACACACAAATACTCGCTCTAGGCTATCCCAGCTCGAAACAAACATCCAAAGCCCACCTAGGAACAGCCTTGCACATGGTTTTATGGCAGTGCACTCCAGGAAAAAGAACAACCCCACAACTCCTGCACGCAGGGGTCAGACAAACATCCTGCTCCCATTTAGGGTAACCCCCATTGAGCACCCAAACCCTGAGGTGCCTTCTTAGAAAAGCAGAAGCATGCTCAAAGGTGTGAAGATAGCATTAAAAGAGTGGGAATGAGCACATGGAAGAGCCAGGCTGTGCACCAGGGACCTCCCTGCAGGTACCACGGGGTGTAGTGGGAGGCAGGATGCAGCAGGGCTGCTGCCATCCCCACAGACCGGGCTCCTCTGTGCCACAGCTGAAGCAATTGTGAAGCAAACACTGGTTTGGGATGAGCTAAACCCGATGCCGAATGGACACAACAGAACCACTGACACCCCCTGCACTAAACACACCCAGCCCCGCTGCCCTGCATTGCTGCTCCGCAGGGATGCTCTGCATGCTCCACAGCGCCCGTGTTTTCCAGGGCATTAACTCCATGTGCACGGCTGCTGTCATCGTCCCCTGCAGCCATCAGCATCACTCTGACCTGTCAGCAGGCAATGATGAGGTGACACCAGTGCCCCGGGCCTGTCACCGCGTCCTGGAGAGCAGCAGCCTCTGCCAGGGCAGCAGTGAAGCTACAGGCACACACGGCCATAGGCATACACAGCTGTAGGTACACACATGGCTGTAGGTACACACAGCTGTAGGTACACACACAGCTGCAGGTACACACACAGCTGCAGGTACACACATAGCTGTAGGTACACACAGCTGTAGGTACACACGTGGCTGTAGGTACACACATTGCTGTATGTACACATGGCTGTAGGTACACACATGGCTATAGGTACACACAGCTGTAGGTACACACATGGCTGTAGGTACACACAGCTGTAGATACACACATAGCTGTAGGTACACACATAGCTGTAGGTACACAGAGCTGTAAGTACACACAGCTGTAGGTACACGTGTGGCTGTAGGTACACACATGGCTGCAGGTACACACAGCTGTAGATACACACAGCTGCAGGTACACACACGGCTGTAGGTACACACACGGCTGTAGGTACACACATGGCTGTAGATACACACATAGCTGTAGGTACACACATGGCTATAGGTACACACATGGCTGTAGATACACACATAGCTTACCCCGCACTGTAATGGAAGATGCAAGGAAATGACAGCTCAGATGGCTCTAAACCAAGTGAGCTCAGGCTGCCTCCCCCTGTGCTCCCTCCAGTGAAGGTGTGTGTACAGCAAACAAACAGCAGAGCACTGCAAAAATCACACTGGGATTTGATGGGTTTTCCTGCCTGGGAACCTGGGGGAAGCCCTTCCTGCTGTGCTGTGCTGCTCCCAGCCATGGGATGGCCCTGCTCGAGGGGCACTGGTCTCACAGGCACAGCCATTGCCATAGGGACAGGCACAGGAGCATCCTCCCAGCGCCAAGGGCTGTGGGTGCAGCAGGGAACCACAGTGCCTGCCCTGCCCTGGGTTCTAACAAGCAGCCCCAAGCCTAAAGCCAGCCCAGACTGAAGGAGAATTGCAGCTGGCCCCATTGCACACATGAGACACTGATGTGAGGGGATGC
This sequence comes from Melopsittacus undulatus, assembly GCF_012275295.1. Lineage (NCBI taxonomy): Eukaryota > Metazoa > Chordata > Aves > Psittaciformes > Psittaculidae > Melopsittacus > Melopsittacus undulatus. Next base: position 591,167 of record NC_047529.1, on the reverse strand, counting down.
CAGGGCAGGAGAGGCGGCCCAAGGAACCAACATCACAGGGCTTGAAGCAGGAACTGTTGAACCTCAGCCCAGCTCCAGTGAGCCAGGAGGGGGGAAAAGCCACTTTCTATCCCGAGAGTTTGTCCATGCTCTGCATTGCTGGCATGGGCAGTGAGGCTGGGTCATGTCTCAGCAGCCCAAGCACTCCATTGCCTTCAGCTGCGCTCCCCTGTGCTTGGGGGGGTTTTCTCCATTAAAAACACTGTTTCTCTCCCATTTGGAGTGGGAACATGCATTAAAAGGGTCATTCATGACAAATCTGAGTGCTAGGAGGATGAAACACAAAACAACGTGGGTTTCTTCCCCAGCAGTACCCCATGGTGATGCCCAGCAGGGCTCAGTGCATCCTCCCTGCCCCAGCATCCCTTAGCTCCTCCACAGCACCCAGCAGAGAGGAGCCGGTCCAGCACCGCTTCCTCCCTCCTCTCCCATCCCAGCAGCACAAACCCCACACGTGGCAGCCATCTCCCCCAGTTTTATTACTCCATAAACCATTGGAACCACAAATAAACCCCTTTGCCCAGCACTACATCTCCTCAGATAACAACGCGCCGGCTCAGAAAGACAAACAACCGGCATTCATATTCAGCTGCAAAGTTTTATTTCCCCTCCCCGAGGAGGGGGACGGAGCCCGTTCCATCCTGCAGTCAAACACTGCATGGGAATACAGTAACCATCGTTCTCCGAGGACTGGTGCAAATGCCAGCGAGACAAACCCCAAATCAAATTTATTAGCTGGTGGAGATGTCCAACAATTTTACACAGTGACTGATACAGCCGCCTGGGAATTCCTTTCAACATTAAGTGATTTAAAGCCTCTACAGAAACTTCATTGTCTGTTACAATATATAAAGAGTTTCTCAGTATCAAGTAATGCTGGAGCAGCAGCCATTGGGTTGTTTGTTATTGCCGGTGTGTGTTGTCTTTAATCCAGAATGCTTCCCAGGAATCCTCATATCCACAGTCCTATAGAGAGCCATAAAGGGACGAAGGGAAAATTAATTAAGACCCACAGCCTGTGTGTTAAAGGAGCTAGCTGTATTTGATGGCAAGGTTGAGATGCTCACTCCTAATCCGAGTGTGCTTGAGGAAGATGGGGCAGCCACAGCTTCTCTGGGCACAGGGAACAGCTTCTGCCTCAGAGCTCAGCTCAGTCTCCTCTGTTTCAGTCTGACTCCATCACCCCTTGGCCTATCACTGCAGTCCCTAATGAACAGTCCCTCCCCAGCATCCCTGTATCCCCTTCAGACACTGGAAGCTGCTCTGAGGTCTCCATGCAGCTTCTCTTCTCCAGGCTGAACAGCCCCAATGTTCTCAGCCTGGCTCCATACAGGAGGTGCTGCAGCCCCTGAGCATCCTCGTGGCCTCCTCTGGCCTTGCTCCAGCATCTCCATGTCCTTCTAAATGACAAATGCGTGCTAGAATCAGGCTGGCTTTGTGCTGCTGCAGCCACCTCCTTCAGACCCATTTGTAGCCACAAGCCCAGGAACACAGAGCTCTAATTGCCAGCTTTTCATCAGGCGCATTCCTCGCTGTGGCATTTGCATTTTGGGGGTATTTAATCAATCCCCCCCCGCTCCCACACTCCGAAGTGAGAGAACGTTTCTTGATTGTCTCTGTTGTATGTGAACGCTCTGCAGACCTGACAGACAGTTCTTCATTTCAATTAGGGGATGCTCATCGTTAGCTTACTAATAAGGACCAATTTTCTGTCACAACTATTTCCTAATTAAATTCAAACCCGAGATTTCTAACCCAGATGGTCAGTGATGCCACAGATTTGTTTAAATTTGGTATCACAGTAACAAACTACTAATTAGGGTTTGTAAATACACCAATTCCCTCGTGACTTAGTTGTTAGTAATGCATACAACCGGTTTATTAAAGCACTAATTGTGTCTGGCTTTACTTGGGCCTAACACATAATCCACTTATCACATACTGGTACCAACTCATTTTGAAGGGATTATGAATGAAATCATAAATGAGGTCTCGCATCCAGCTCCATGGTATTGTTAATAAAGGTTTGGTGTCATATTTAGATGATTTTCTGCCTCTGATGGAGAGCGGCCCTGCAGTGATGCTGCTGCTCTGCTCTCCAAAGGGTGTTTGATGGAAGAAGTTCTGGATACTGCTCCTGCACCTAAGACAGGGGTTTCTGCCCCAGCACAGGGAGTCAGTACATCACTGCAGGAGCCAACCCCCTCACTTTCACAGGAAAAGCACCAAAACAACAACTAATTCCTGTTTATCCCTATCAAAGACAAGCTTAGAACCTGCACAGGTCTGGGTCTTCCACAGGTGAGACCTAAGCCCTTTGCCTGCAGACCTGAGCCCTTCAGCAGCGTTCATCACCTTGTGGAGGGATAGAGGTCCCAGCACCACCAAACCACATCTGCCATAAGAGCTGGATGTCCCAGAACCACAGAGCTCAGCTCAGTCTCCCCTGTTCTGGCAGGTTCAAGCCATTCCCCTTGGCCTGTCCCTACATCCCTTGTCCCAAGCCCCTCTCCAGCTTTCTTGCAGCCCCTTTAGGCACTGGAGCTGCTCTCAGCTCTCCCCTTCTCTTGTCCAGGCTGCCCCAGCCCAGCTCTCAGCCTGGCCCCAGGGCAGAGCTGCTGTGTATGCTCTGGGGTTGCAGCCTCACACAGGGGCAGCTCTGCACAGGATGAACCCTGGGGCTGATTCATGGAAGTGCTGTTATGAAGAGCAGGAATGGGGAGCTCACTGCTGCTGCTGCTGCAGACACCCCTCCCTGCCTTGGCTTCAGCAAGTAAAGTAGGATAGAAATGATAGATAACTGTGAATTGCAAGGTTATGTAAACATGGAGGGGGCTTTAGAAGGATCCTATTAAACCATAAAAGAAAAGCATGGATGGTTTATCACATCGCCAAGACCCAAGAATGCATTAATAAATAGAATAATAGATAATGAACCACAGAGTACAAGGCTAAACTATCCGCTATTGTGAGGATCCTGTGACAGTAGAAACAATGAAGGGGAAGAAAAAGCTTTGTTGGTCTGTCACCAGAACCTTGTCTCGTATCCTTTATAGCCCATTTTAATGGATTCACAGCACCTATCCATTATTCTCCACCCAAATCCCTCGGTTTTCTCCCTCTTGAATGCAAATTCCCATGCACCGCTCTTCCTTCACCATGACTGCCCATGGCAAACTTTGGGTTCCTGGGGGTGTCAATAGCCTTTGGGCCCCAGCAACAACACATTCCTGCCTCTGTATTCCTGAAGGGTTCCTAGGGTGTTAACAGGAGTGGGTACATGGCCCCATTACACCCCTGGCTCTGCTCCAGCAGCAGCAGGAATGTCAGACAGGTCTATCCCAGCCCCAGGCCATGATGCCATGGACATTCCTGCAAGGAAAGAGCAGCATGGAGGCTGCTGCTGCTTCCTCTATTATCCATCCTTCTGCAAACGGCCCTGAGAGGTGTTGGAGGGGACATGGCATCAATTCAGGAGATAGTTCCCTCTTTGTGGACACTTCTGAGGCTCACTAACACTTGATTTCATTTCCCGGGGGGGCTTTTATCATTAAACACATGCCAGGGAGCATTTACTGTAGATTGCTTTTATTTTACTGCAGCACCGTTAGGTGCAGAGGACCACAGGTACGGGGTGATAGCAACAGGCTTGGTTGCATTAAAACCCTCCTCACACCACTAAAACCCCAAATACTGATGGGATTCCTATACAGAATGCAAACACTTTTTGCTGCTACACTGGCAGCTTTGTGGTACCCAGAGCTTGGAGTCTGCCTGGCACTGCAGGCTGGGTGCCCTGCAGGGGATGGGAGCATGAGGGCATGGGAGCATGAGGACATGGGAGCATGCAGGGCATGAGGCACTCTGCGATGACCATACATCATCCCAAGCAGCAAGGCTGCTGAGAAACAAGAGTCCACATTAAAGCTGGGTAACCAGGCACAGCAAGATCAATGACCCCGAAACTGAGCAGCATCAAGAGGAGTGTGACCCGCAGGTCAAAGGAGGTGATCCTGTCCCTCTGCTCTGCTCTCGTGAGACCTCACCTGGAGCATTGTGTGCAGTTCTGGTGTCCTCAGCATAAAAAGGACATGGAACTGTTGGAACAAGTCCAGAGGAGGCCACGAGGATGATCAGGGACTGGAGCACCTCCTGTATGGAGACAGGCTGAGAACATTGGGGCTGTTCAGCCTGGAGAAGAGAAGCTGCGTGGAGACCTCAGAGCAGCTTCCAGTGTCTGAAGGGGCTACAGGGATGGTGGAGAGGGACTGTTCATCAGGATCTGTGGTGACAGGACAAGGGGTGATGGGTTCAGACTGAAACAGGGGAGACTGAGCTGAGCTCTGAGGCAGAAGCTGTTCCCTGTGAGGGTGCTGAGGCGCTGGCACAGGGTGAGGGGGCAGATGGCTCCGGTTCTGGTACCCAGCTGAGTGTGGAGATGAAAGCCGGGAGGGGAAAAGGGAATATCATGGGAGTGGGAAGTGCCGGCAGCACAGGCAGCTCTGCTGGGAATTGGCCACCAGCTGACGTGCTCCTTACAAAGCTCCTGTGTGGTCAGCACCGAACCTGCTCCCATCACATCCGGCACTTCAGGCACCCCAATGTCATCACCAAGCAGCCACATCCAATGAGCCCCATGAGCAGCTCGAGCCCTGGCTGCCCTCGCCATGCTCTGCATTGAGCCACGGCCACCAAAACCCTTCACTGTGAACCCATCCTCCCATGAACGGGGTTCCTGTGCAGCCCCATCCTCACACGCTCCTGGCTGCAGAAACCTGGCCCCAGTGCATGGGCTCTGACCCACAGCATCAGATGTGTTTACACAGCAACAAGCACACTTACAAACCATTTCCTCACTGCTTGTGATCCAGACCCTTGGAGACATCCCCACACTCACCACTGACACCAATGGGGACCTGAATGTTTTCAGAGCTCGGTCCTGGCTTCTGGGATCAAAAGGAGAGGTCCCACTTTGAGGTGCTGAGGCTCCACTGATCTCAGACTCACTGCAGAGATTAATTGCAGGGTACGTGCATCCAGGCAAACCCTGTTCCTTATTCATCTCTCAGATGAAGATATGAAAATCAGGTCCCTGCTGTAAATTGCACATCCAATGCACAGCAGGGAAACAACAGCCCTCTGGGATCAGCCCTTCCCCAGCAGCACAGAAAGGCACCAGAGCTTTAGTCAAGGCAAAGGAACACAAATGAAAGTGCTGGACTCCTGTGAAAGCACAGGCTGCAAAGAAGCTGTTCCTTTAATCCTACCCAGCCTGAACACATCATTTCCTCACTTCCAAGGCTGCTTGGAGCTGCTGTTCATGCTCCAGCCCCAGAGAAGCCCAATCTCTTGCCAAAGGCTGTTTCCAGACTGGCAAACACAGGTTTTAGTGTGGGCAATGTCATGGAGCCATTGGCTTTGCTGAGCTGGAGCAATCAAAACCTGCCCTGGGCACTGTTACCTCGCACACACCCCACGGCTCCTTGGGGCAGAGAACAGCACTGGGGGACAATGATGAGACCCAAGCAGCCACCTTGACCCCCACATGAGCATGGCTGCAGGGAGGCTGTGAGTGACCCACACATCCCACAGGGTGGGAATGACGGCAAGAGCCCCACATCATTCCAGATGTGACCCTGGTGTTACTGGGGGTGTTTGGCCTCAAGGAAGCTGTGATTGCTCTCTGGGCACACACAATTCACCCAAGGGGACAAGCAGAGCTTTAAGTCTTCCCCCCCAACATCAGCATGCACCCAATGGGACCATGTGAATCAGCTCCGAGGATGCTGCCTTGGGAAATCAAGACTTCCCGATGATCCCTGCCAGTGTGGAGGCACCAGGGCTGCACCAGCACCAGGAAAGCTGCTCTCCAGCCCACTCCAGGCAGCTAATGAGATTCACTGTAATTAGCTCTGAAAGAGATGTGAACTGAATAAACAGCACCAGTGACTGAGCCTTTTGGTTCCTTCCTTTTGGTTCCTTCCTTTTGGTTCTCCTGCTGCTGGATTGAACATGGATTCTGTGTTAGAGATGAGCAGCACACACCTGCCTTGGGCTGGGCTGAGCAGGGCTGAGCAGGGCCGAGCTGTGCAGGGCTTGGTTACACAGCATCACAGGGTCTGTCTACAGCTGAGAACAGCCCAGCCTCAGACATGCACTTACAGAGCCCAGAAAAGAGCTTGTGGGGACCAAGGAACCTGGAGAGGGGCTTGGGACAAGGGATGTAGGGACAGAACAAGGGGAATGGCTTGAACCTGCCAGAACAGGGGAGACTGAGCTGAGCTCTGAGGCAGAAGCTGTTCCCTGGGAGGGTGCTGAGGCGCTGGCACAGGGTGCCCAGAGAAGCTGTGGCTGCCCCATCCCTGGCAGTGCTCAAGGCCAGGTTGGACACAGGGGCTTGGAGCAGCTGCTCCAGTGGAAGGGGTCCCTGCCTGTGGCAGGGGTTGGAGCTGGAGGAGCTTTGAGGTCCCTTCCAACACAAACCAGGCTGGGTTCTATGTTTTGCACTTGTAAATGCACCATTTGTGTTAATATCGACTCCATGTCACCACTCAGAGCAGCAGCAGTTATGGGGCAGGTGCCATCCCACCACACACACAGAACAGGCAGCCCTGCACGAGGCACACACCCCCTGGAGACAGGGATGTGCACAGGTCCCTTCATGTGGGTGCAGACCCAGAGCTCCCACAGCTGAGGGCAGTGCTGGGCTCTGGGGCTATGGAACCATCCCGTGCAAGGGGAGAGCACCAGCACCACATCCATGGAGCGAGTCACCTTCACTGTGACCCCTGCAAACAGCAGAAGCCTGATGACAACAGCATGGAGCAGCCGCTGCTCCAGGTGAATGCATTGGAAATGGCATCACTGTGACCAGATCAGTCACCATCACCCCACAGACACAGATCCTGTCACCAGCAGACCCCACTGCCACCTTTGGCCCCCCTTCTTCAAACACTAACAGTGTCCTCCCTTCTCTCCCCCATTTCCTCATCCCCATGAGCTGACAACACGATGCCTCCTGCAGACACAGCCCCACATGGCTGGTCCCAAGGACACAGGGCTCTGGGATCAGCCTCTCCCACCCCATCACAGCAGCTCCATCAGGGGTGATTCAGGCTGGATGCTCTCAGCTGCCCTCTGGGGTCTGAACATGAAGCTCTCAATTCCTCCTCCACTGAGAGACCTGGGATTTAAGTGCAGTCTGAATTCAAGACAAACACCAGTTAACACCTGGGAAAGGCACCTCGAGGTCTGTGGCTGTGGTGACAGAAGTCAATGCTCCAAATCTAATATAACAGTTGATAACTGTAACACTGCTTCACTGGTGGCAGCAGCACAGAAGCATCTTTATCACTTAACATTATTGCAGTTCATAAGTCACCAGGAAACAGGGTTTCTGGGGGGTGTTAGCACTGATTATTCCCAAACACCCCACCCTGAGCAGTGAATAAAGACACTGTGATGCACCAAGTCCTGGTGCAGCTCCAGCCAGCACCGTCTGCAGCAAAGAGCAGCTTAAATAGAACCAAACCTCTCCTGAAGCTCTGAGGAAGCAGCCAGAGCTTGTGGAGGATGGTTCCAGTGCGCTCACTGTGCACTGCACCCGCAGCAATGCCCTGCAGCACTGCACCTGCAGCACTGCACTGCTCCCATAGCACTGCATGGACCCCACAGTACTGCACTACCTCTGCAGCACTGCATTGCCCGCACACTACTACACTGCTGTGGCAAACCAAGCTGAAGGCCAAAGGAACAAGAGCCTGTCATCAGGGGTATCTGCAGGGCAGCTCTCCCGAAGGATGCTCGCGCAGGTGAGGAAGCAGTAAACCATTGTTTCATCAAACGGCAATTTCCTTGGATCTCAAAGGAATCCCATTTGCTAGTCAGGGCATAATTCAATTAGAGGGGAGAATCCTATGAGAGGGAATGAAATCTCTGTGACTGGGATGCTGCAAATCACACAGGGAAGAAGATGGCATTTGGTCCTGACATTATGATTTATTTCCTACTCAGTATCTTATAATTCCTACAAGATAAGCCCAGACTAGAAATTACCATGTGTGCTCGGGTCTGTGCCTGAGCCTCTTTATTTTCTCCCTCAACTGCAGGACTCTTTCAACCTTATCTTTTAAGAGGCCAGTAAAATGAATGGTAACACTCTCAGAGGCGATGCAGGTCCTGCTGCACACCCAGGGCCGCATCACTGCTGCAAGCTCACCCCATGGATGTGGGGTGATTGCAGGGCTGAGATCCTGCCCAGCGCTGTCTGTCCCATACACTGCACTGCTCACAGCACTGGGAGCCTCACCAGTGCAATCCCTATGGGAACAGGGGCCCAGGCTGGGATCCCAGCTCCCAAGCTTAGGGCTGAGTAGCACATCCCACAATGAAGACCTTCCTCATCCATTAACACCGGCAGTGCTCAGGACCTCCGAGCCTGCTGGCAGCACTGGATGTCCCCAGCACTGGATGTCTCCAGCACTGGATGTCCCCAGCACTGGAGGGCCCCAGTGCTCAGGACCAAGGCTCCTGCAGCCCTGAGCTCTGCAGGTTTCCTCTCCAAAGACAAATCACCCATGAGACAGACCCAGGGTGCCTCATTCAGTGTGTGTGGGAGCTGAACATGAACCCCCCATGAAGGCTGCATGTGAACCCCAAAGCTCCTGAGGGTAACAAACAGGGATTCTAGGAGCAGTCCAGCGTGAGGCTCCAATGCAGCATCCGAACCTCAAGCACTGACTGGGAACAGATCTGTTGCTGCTCTTGCAGGGGATGAGTTTGCCACTGAGGTTTACAGCAGACCCCAGTGCTGCCACACTTCCTAAACCCAGTGACAACTGAACATGCCATAGGGCCATCAACTCCCCTGTGCCTGAACCCCTATGGGCAGAAGCCACAAGAGCGAGTGCAGCCAAGCTCGCAGCTGCCTTCCCTGTACCAGCACCTGGGGCTCAGGCACAGGGGTCCTCAGCAGGTATAACATGAGGGGATGAGGCTGTCAATGACCCCCAGCAGGTAGGACATGAGGGGATGAGGCTGTCAATGACCCCCAGCAGGTAGGACATGAGGGGATGAGGCTGTCAATGACGCCCAGCAGGTAGGACATGAGGGGATGAGGCTGTCAGTGACCCCCAGCAGGTAGGACATGAGGGGATGAGGCTGTCAATGACGCCCAGCAGGTAGGACATGAGGGGATGAGGCTGTCAATGACCCCCAGCAGGTAGGACATGAGGGGATGAGGCTGTCAGTGACCCCCAGCAGGTAGGACATGAGGGGATGAGGCTGTCAATGACCCCCAGCAGGTAGGACATGAGGGGATGAGGCTGTCAGTGACCCCCAGCAGGTAGGACATGAGGGGATGAGGCTGTTGGTGACCCCCAGCAGGTAGGACATGAGGGGATGAGGCTGTCAATGACCCCCAGCAGGTAGGACATGAGGGGATGAGGCTGTCATTGACCCCCAGCAGGTAGGATATGAGGGGATGAGGCTGTCAATGTCTCCCACCACCCCGGGGTGCTTGAGGAGCCCCACAGGTTCCATTCAGCTCCATAACAACATCATTACATGGGCTGAGCACCAGCCTGACCCTGCTGCCTGGTGGAACCCAGCAGGACCAGCACAGGGTCACTGGTACCCAGGCAAGGCAGGGCTGGGGCACCCGCAGCAGCTGGGACATGGGAGGAGATGTCATGGAGCTGGGAGAGGTGTTTCCCATGGGAAGCAGCCACCACTCACCTGGAACCTCCCTGCTCCACACCCGGCTCTGCCTTTTCATGGCTGCTGACCATCACAGGCATCCAGCAGCACCAGACACCAGTTCTGCGGGTCAGACACGTGTGGTCCCAACCCTCTCCTCTTCTGTGACTCAGGTTTCCCTTCCACACAGTTGGATACATTCATATACCAGCATTAAGACACCCTGAGCAATTCAGGAGCTGTTACACAAACACACTGACAGCGGGTGACAACCGGTGCTGTCACGTCAGTCAGCACCGCAGCAACTGACCATCATCTGTCCCTCAGACCCAAAACCTATGGCCAGGCCCTGGGAAAAGGAGAGGTTTAACACAGGGCTTGGAGAAGAGGAGCAGCATGGAGACCTCAGGGCAGCTTCCAGTGTCTGAAGGGGGCTACAAGGATGCTGGAGAGGGGCTTGGGACAAGGGATGTAGGGACAGGCCAAGGGGAACGGCTTGAACCTGCCAGAACAGGGGAGCCTGAGCTGAGCTCTGAGGCAGAAGCTGTTCCCTGGGAGGGTGCTGAGGCGCTGGCACAGGGTGCCCAGAGAAGCTGTGGCTGCCCCATCCCTGGCAGTGCTCAAGGCCAGGTTGGACACAGGGGCTTGGAGCAGCTGCTCCAGTGGAAGGGGTCCCTGCCCGTGGGATGGATGGGCTTTAAGGTCCCTTCAACCCAACCCAGTCTGGGGCTCTGTGATCCCATGACTCGGGTGCAGTCCCCACCAAGCAGCACCACCTCCTGTAGCCAGGACACTGCTGTGGTTTGCAGCCTGCCCGGTCTGGGGCTCACCCGGGGCAGGCTCAAGGCAGCCGCTGCCGCAGAGCAAAGGGTTTGCAAACTTCACCGTATTTAGCGCAGCAGTTTCCGTAGTAACGGGCCCGGTGCCTCCGCACGGCTCCTCTCGCACCCGTTCCCTTGCCCTCACCTCGCTCTCACCTCTGCTTTCAGCTCTGCAGACAACACAATCCACAGCCGCAGTAAAATGATCCCCGTCTGCCCTGACCTCTTCTCTCTGCAGGTGAGAGTGTCCCCATTCAGCAGCTAAATGAAGCAGAAATGATGGAGTGTTTGTTTTCCCTGCCTTTCCCTCAGCTTGCCGGTAAATTTACAGCCACGAATATGAAGTGTTAATTTAATGTTCCCACTGAGCATCTCATTGTCAACAAAGGCTTCAAACCAGAGGAGAGGAAAAGGTTAGCTCATGCAGAAAATGACCCTTATGGTTTGATTGTCTTGTGGTCCAGACTGGCAGCAAGCAGAAAGCGAAGGGCTTTGACTTCCAGCTTAATGCATTTGATGGCGATAAATGGAACCTCTCTACCTCCGCGCGGGGAAAGCATCACCTGTAATGCTCACTTATTTGTGTGCCAGGCAATCTCCGCAGCCGGAGGGGGAGTGGGGCTCTCCTGGCTCCCACCACTAATTTGACAGGACGGAAGAGTTAAACCCTTCATTATCCCAAACTCCAGCGGAAGGGGTTTGCAGCCTGGAGATTACAACAGGGCCTCAATGGTGGCGTGAACCATGAAATTGCTTTCTTCACCTGGTGCTTCAAAACTTTAAGGCCCCGGCTCTGGCAACAAGAAGTCGCGGAAGGAAGGGAAAAATTAAGGTTTAAATAATCAAAAGCCTTTCCAGGCGGAATTATACATGCAGGAGGCTTTATTCCCAGCACATCCAGGTCCTTTATCTGGTAAAAGGAGCTTAATACTTGCTGTAAGTAATGCTTACAGAGCTAATTTACACACCAAGCGGAGCATGAGTGAGCACCTCGGAATGCGTTTCCCTGAGCTAACCTGAACCCTGATGGTGGTGTGGAACGGGAGGGACAAAGGAGGACTTGAGCAACAGAATGTTTTCTGCTAGGCAAAACACAGCTTGGGAACAAGATGGAGATAACACACAGTGTGGGCTGTGCACAACAGGTTAATCCAGCGGCTCCCTGTACCCTTGCAAAGCCCACTAATCAAACTGGCAATGTCTCAAGCTTGGGTGTTCATGCTGAGCGCAACCACATTGGTGTTTTCCATAACAATTAATAGGAATTACTGTAACCTACCAAAGCCACCCACCACATTACATTAATTGGCTATTTCTGATCATGGATCGCTGTGTTCTGCAGGAGGCAAGGCTCTGTGCACGCATGTGCTGCAGCCCCTGCTCCATGCACTAATGTGTCCAAAGAGGCATGGGTGAGTGAAGCAGGAAAACCTGGAAGCAAACAGGAGCTGCAGTAAGGGCCCCATCTGCTTTGTGTTGTACTTCTCACCCCAAGAACCCCCTTCCTACCAACAGTGGGCACGGGCCTGAACCAGAACAGCAAATGGTAACAGGAGCTACGTGTAGCTCTGAGACCCAAGTGGGAAGGGACAATGGGACCCACCACATGGGTCCACACAACCCCCCAGGCCCAGACTGACCAGCCTGAGAATGCAGACAATGCTGCTTCTGGAATTGAGGTCCTTTAAACACCACCTCTGCAACACCTGTGTATCCAAACCCAATGAAACCCCTCTGTTAGCCAGAACCAAACGAAACACACAAAACCCCTCAAGCCCCACAACCTGCCCAGAAACCATCAGGTAAAAGGCACAAAACCATTTTCCATGAGCACAGAGCACAGGCACATTGAGGAAGCTCTGTACTGAGATGTGACTGAATTTGGGTTCAAACCTTGGAGCACCCTGCCCCGTGACAGCCGAGCTGCTTGTAGGGACACCGAAACAGCAGAGGAGACGGCACTCACAGCATCCCTTTTAGCTGCATTCCCTCCCGCAGTAAACAGAGCCAATGAAGCCCATTGAATGTGTCCCTTTATCAAAGTGCTGTCAAGAGACAGTTACTTTTAATTAACGACGCATTATTCAGTGTGTGCTGGGTTCAGGACCGCTGTGCTGGAGCTCAGCACCACCACAAACCTCCCTGCCTTGGTACCCATCTGCAGTCACCCTGTCAGCCAGCAGCAGTCATGTTGAAAGCAGCAATTCATTCCCTACAGTCCTTTCTTAACACAATTTTCAGCCTGCAATTTAGATGATAGGAAAATTACAACCCTGCTGCACTGTATTATGTGATATAAATGTTATTGCAATTAAGCCAATGAGGAAAAATCCCAGAAAACAAAGATGTTGAGCTCATGTTTTCTCCTTATTCTCCCCCCAAAACTCAAGCAGTTGTCAAAGGGTGGGGAAGAGGAAGAATAGTTTCCATTAGAAGATGGCTGCAAACAGCAGGAGCTCAAAAGCAGCATAAAGCCATAGCTGATGTGTTGGGTTTTATCCCAGTTCCCTAACAAGTAACCTGCCTGGGGCACACAGGAACAAGAATGGGAATGATTTGAATAATGAAGAATAGCCTAAAGTCCAGATGTCCTCCAGGTGATGGAGGAGGACACATCAGGACATCCCATCAACTGCACCAGAGATTTCCACTCCTCACATCCTCAGCATCCAGCCAACATTTCCTCCTTCCCACCACAGCTCTGGACTGGGGGCACTGGAGGGTTTATGCACTGGGAGCACCTGATCCCAGGCAGCAAGGCAACACCTCCACATCCAGAGCAGGTAAATGGGGTTCAGACAGCAGGGGCAGAGGCATGGAGCAGCCAAACCACACTCAGATTGGGCTCACTGGTTTCTTCTCTCTCTCCAGACACAGATAAGCAGGATTCTGTTCTGGAATTGCCTTCCCAGTCCTGGCCCAGTGCAGGGTTCTGGCTTCAGTCTGAGGAGAACTTAAGTGCACACTACATTAAAGCCAGTTCTACCCTTCCTGGCCAACCTGCAGCTGCCCCAGCCCCTGGGTGAGCCTTGCAAGGAACAGAACCCACACATTGCTGCTTTTGAAGTCATGCTACGTGTATGGACATGGCTTTCAAAAGAGCTCAGGTGGAAGATTCACGTAACTGAACTATATACAGGGACAATATAATTGCCAGCAGCTCGGGAGTGGATTGCACTGAGAGCACACAGGAATAGCCAGGTTTGGGATTTAAACCACTGCCTGCAGCAGCCGCAGGTCTAATGAGCCCCAGAAGGCTGAGACATCCCTGGCAGCATCAGGAGCCAGCGGCCACAGGAACAGAGAGACATCAACATCTCCTTCCAGCTCTGGCTACTGGGATGAGGCACTGGGGACACACGGATGGTACACACTAAATACAACAAACCCCAGCTGAGGTGAATGAAGATTCCCTGAGACATCCTTAGAGTGCTAAGGAAAAGGTCACAGAATCCCAGCCTGGTTTGTGTTGAAGGGACCTTAAAGCTCCTCCAGCTCCAACCCCTGCCACGGGCAGGGACCCCTTCCACTGGAGCAGCTGCTCCAAGCCCCTGTGTCCAACCTGGCCTTGAGCACTGCCAGGGATGGGGCAGCCACAGCTTCTCTGAGCACCCTGTGCCAGCGCCTCAGCACCCTCACAGGGAACAGCTTCTGCCTCAGAGCTCAGCTCAGTCTCCCCTTGTTCTGGCAGGTTCAAGCCATTCCCCTTGGCCTGTCCCTACATCCCTTGTCCCAAGCCCCTCTCCAGCTTTCCTGCAGCCCCTTTAGGCACTGGAGCTGCTCTCAGCTCTCCCCTTCTCTTGTCCAGGCTGCCCCAGCCCAGCTCTCTCAGCCTGGCTCCAGAGCAGAGCTGCTCCAGCCCTCGCAGCAGCTCCATGGCCTCCTCTGGGCTCCTCCATCAGCTCCACATCCCTCTGGTGCTGCTGCCCCAGAGCTGGGTCAGGGCTGCAGGGGGGTCTCACAGAGCACAGCAGAGGGGCAGGATCCCCTCCCTGCTCATGGGTGCTCCCCACAGCTCCCACCCTGCACTGGTGTCTCCCCAGCCCCTCAGGACCATTCTCTCCTCATGCCATGCAGGGCTTGATGTGGCAGCCGCATGTCCCTAATGGCTCTCTGGGATGTGCTGCCACGTTCAGCTGATCAGCTGTGGGTGATGTGCACTGTCACACCATTAGCCCAGGCAGCCACTGCCAAGGTGACTATCGGCTGGAGATATCTGTTTAATAACGTAACTGTTTGTAAGAGGGAAAGGTGATGCTCCAAACACACGCAGCAATCAGTGCGCATTACTGAACAAACCAGAAAGAGCCTTTGTCTCCAGCCAGCCTTTCCCAGGCGCATCCTGCCCGCATCTGACAGGATCATGTCCTTGCAAGGCAATTGGCAGTATCATAATTAAGACCACTGAGCCACTGAAGACAATAGAAGTCTCCTACCGGAATCCTCCCATCACACCTCTAACACACAGGTACCTGCACACCCATCCTGCTATGGGTCTGCAGCCTCCGTGCATACAAACACCCCCATCCCCATCCAGAGGGGGGAACACCTGGAAGGAAAACAACTTCCATGGAGAGAACAGGGCTCTTGACAGCACCAACAGAAGTACCCATTGTGCTTCAGGACAGGCAAAGCAACAGCTCTTCCTCAGACACATCCCACCCCAGTGGTTTGTTCTCAGACACGGCTGTTGGCCAGGATGGGTTCACTGCATCCCAGTGTCATCCATTCAGGAATGGACAAGCTGAAACTCTTCCCAAAGAGAGCCCCAGATGCTGCTGCATTTGACTGCTGTTCCACTCCACATGTCTTAGGATTCCTTGGAAAAGCTTTCATTTGGGAGGTTTCCTCACTCCATGGCAGTGCCACAGCAGGAACAAGGACCACGGCTCAGCACAGGGCTCAGACACAGGGAAATCAAACAAGAAGAGCAAGGAGCTGCTCATGGTCCAAGCTGTTTTACTGCAGGTTCACCAACAAAGCCTGGGGAGATAAGTCTGTGTGTACCAGCATCACATAAAACAGTGATTATTCAGCCATGCATGGCAACAGAGCCATTGATTCAAGTAACAAAGGGCACGGGATGAACTGCAGAGGTTTTGCTCTTTTTTGCTGGGAAAATTGATTTTCTTCAACTTTCCCTTGAACCTGCAGTCGGTTTAATCTGAACCCAAAGGAGCCTTTTAACAACTCCCATAAATTAAAAATCTCTCTTCATTTTGCATGGGTTTGGTTCCTGCTGTTCCAGCCGGAGCCCGAGGAACACTGGGGAAAGGTGGAAGTGATAATTACAGTTTGTTGGTGTCACCAGGACGTGCTTGTTCGCATACATTAGCAATAACATATGAATATTGAACAGCAGTGAAGCACAACACAAGCAGCTTAACAGCATGGTGAGACTCAGACTGGAATCCAGCAGGGAAGACAGAAGCTGGGGAGCAAACAGGAGACGCAGCACTACCCGTGAGCACTTCCCATCCCCAGGCACATCGTGCCCCATAGAGCACACAGGAGGAGGAGGATGAGGATGTCAATGAGGAGCTGAACTGTTGGCAGAGGACGAGGAGCAGGCTCTGGTTAGAGCACAAACATTGCATTGCTCCTCTGCCATTCCAGCCCAAGGCTTTCAAGGGATCAACCACTCCGGGAGCCACCACCAGTCAGATGAGGTGGTGGCCCAGCCTGATCACAGCTGGCAAGCTCTGGGTTTGCAAGTCACAGTACAAATGAGGTGCTCACATCGTGCCCTGTTGGGACTCAAGTGCCACAATGAGCTGGTCCTGCAGGATGATTCACCAACCACATCCTCAGCTCTGGGTGTACTCTGCATCCCAATAGCACCAGGAGATGTCCATTGTCTGCAGTGCTGGGTCTGTGAAGGTGCTGAGCACCCCCCCCCCAGAATCACAGAATCAGCAAGGTTGGAAAAGCCCTTCAAGCTCCCCCAGTCCAACCATTCCCAGCCCTGCCAAGGCCACCCCTAACCCATGGCACTGAGGCCTCGTCTCCACGGGCTGTGAACCCTTGCAGGGCCGGTGCCTGCAGCTCTGCCCTGGGCAGCCTGTTCCAATGCCTGAGCACCCTGTGGGGCAGGAATTGTTCCTCAGCTCCATCTAAACCTGCCCTGGTGCAGCTTGAGGCCGGTTCCTCTTGTCCCATCCCTTGTTCCTTGGGAGCAGAGCCCAGCCCCTCCTGGCTCCATCCTCTTGCAGGCACTTGTAGGGAGCCATCAGGTCCCCCCTGAGCCTTCTCTTCTCCATCTGAACCCCCCAGCTCCCTCAGCCCTTCCCCATCTCTTGTGCTCCAGACCCTTGGCTGCCTGGGCACAAACTGCTCATGCTCAGCTCCATCAATCAGCATCCCCAGCTCTTTTCCATCCACACTTTGCACTCCATGTAGCTCTGCAGCACTGGGTCCCATCGAGATGCTGAGCACCCCACATCCCCCATCTCTGGGGTGCTGGCCCCATGGAGGCGCCGAGCACCCCACATCTCTGGGTGCTGGGCCCCATGAACACACTGAGCACCCCACACCCCTGCCCAGCACCACGGGGCACTGGTGCTGTTTACAGCCCCGCACAGCACCCGCTCTGTGGGCGCTGGGCAGCGCACCCCGGACACTCGCTCCCTTGTTCTGCCCCTGGGCAGGCAGCAAAGGACCTTTCATCCGGACAACAATCCCAACCCAAAGCTCGCCCCGCGGCCGCGCAGGGCTGCGGGTGATTGAAGGCAGCGCTGCGCTATGCAAACAACCCGGGGCTCTGTGTTCTCGGCAGCCTCCTGCTGACTCCGCAACTCATTTCGCGAGCTCGGAGCGCATCAAGGGGAGCAGGGACCTTTGTTCCCCACTTTGTGACAAGCGCTGATCAATCGGTGCGGAGGGGGTGGGAGCGAGGCGCCCACAAACAAACCCGCAGCGCCGATGGGGATGGTTTTAATGGCACTAAGGGCAATTAGGCACCAGCCTCCCGGGGAAATTGGGCTCCTTGTGGTCCTCTGTGCTTTTAAAAGTCTTCCCCTTATGCTCAATGCAAACAGAATTTACCATCAAGCATCCAGAGCAGGAAAATATCAGCTGCAGCCGAGAGAATGGTTCATGTGCACCACACAAAGAGGCAGGTGAAGGCTCCTTGTAAAGCAAAGGGAACCCCAGCCCACAGGAACTGTCTTCTGCAGCATGTATTAGAGTCGTCTAATTATGGCAAAATAGAGAAAACACTAATTAGCCATCCCTAATAGCTGTGTTCTGTAAATGGTGGCACACACATGTATTTACTTGGGCACATCTTAATGCCAACACCCATTCCTCAGCATTAGCACTACAGCAGCACTGTCAGGCCACATCCCAGCTCTTACAGGGCACAACAGGACTACCAGAGGGCAGATCATGCCCTGAGGGGACTGAAGCCCAAGGACACAAGGGAAAAGGCAGAAGGTAAACAGGAAGGACCTGATGGAGGTGGATTGCGCAACAGCAGAGCCAAGGAGAAACACTCCCAACCATGGTTCCTGCATCCCGTCCATGGCTCCCGCATCCCGTCCATGGCTCCCGCATCCCGTCCATGGCTCCCGCATCCCGTCCATGGCTCCCGCATCCCGTCCATGGCTCCCGCATCCCGTCCATGGCTCCCGCATCCCGTCCAGAGGCTGGTGACACCTCAGAGGTGCTCATCTGCAAAGCTCACAGATGAGCTGCTGAGCCAGGCACCATGGGACCTCACACCACCTAGTCCAGCACACACAAAACACAGCCTTTGGAAGCCAACGAATACAACCTTCAGTGGAAGGGATAATTACACAGCTACTTCAACAGGGCACAGACACAGCTCTATAGGGGCATAGACACAGCTCAGCTGAGGATGGGGACACATGTATTTGTATTGAGAGAGAACTGACCATATTCCTCTCTGGGGCTGCAGAACCAATACACCATGTTTAAATGCATTCACATAACACACAGCTAGATGGGAGGACAGAAGGGGAGCTGCTGACCCAGCAAGGCAGGCCTGTCCCACAGCAGGAATGAGAGTGGCACTTCAGGAGTTACACAACAGCAGCAGAATGGACAGGAGATGAAGCACATGTCCCAGAGCTCACTCCTGCAGCCTGAATGGGGCTCAGCACCATCCACTCGGCAGTATCCGTAACTATGCTTTTCCTTTGGCTCCGAGGCTGCTCTGAGCAGCACATCAGCTCCTCATTAGCTGCCTGCCTGGCAGGGAAATGCCACACAGGCCCACATCACACCATTAGCTGCTCCCCACACATCAGAGCTCTGCCTGCGCTGCTCCCCTCCTGCAGACACTGACATTTACCTGGTCCCCAAGCCACAGAGCATCCCACTGTCAATCTCCCACTCTGCATCCTTGCGGCCTGTGAGGGCTGGATCCCTTCAGCCACCCCCTCAGCTGCCTATTGCTACCCCACAGCAGAGTCCTTCCCTTGGAGAGCAGCTCCAGGGCAATGCTGGAACCACTGGGGTGATGAGCTGGTGGCACTGGCTGTGAACAGAGGGGGAATTTTAACTCCATCTGCAGGAACCCAGTCCTCCCAGAGCTGAGCATTTAGTTTGTATTTACAAGAATCACAGAGCCCCAGCCTGGTTTGGGTTGAAGGGACCTTAAAGCTCCTCCAGCTCCAACCCCTGCCATGGGCAGGGACCCCTTCCACTGGAGCAGCTGCTCCAAGCCCCTGTGTCCAACCTGGCCTTGAGCACTGCCAGGGATGGGGCAGCCACAGCTTCTCTGGGCACCCTGTGCCAGCACCTCAGCACCCTCACAGGGAACAGCTTCTGCCTTAGCTCCAACCTGAACTTCCCCTGTTTCAGTCTGAACCCATCACCAGTGTCCTATCACTGCAGTCCCTGATGAAGAGTTCCTCTCCAGCATCCTTATAGCCCCATTCAGATACTGGAAGCTGCTCTGAGGTCTCCATGCAGCTTCTCTTCTCCAGGCTGAACAGCCCCAATGTTCTCAGCCTGGCTCCATACAGGAGGTGCTGCAGCCCCTGAGCATCATAGCTGGAATACATCTAGAGGGAGCTGGAAGAGGGAACAGGAATGTTTCATACAGTAACTGCACAAGCACTTGCATCCTGTCCGATCACAGCATCAGGTGCTCAGCTCCTACAAAGCAGCACATCTACAGGACTGACACTGGGGCTGTTGTGGTCTGCACAGCCCGAGGACCAGTCAATGGAGCACCAGGCAGCATCATTCACTACAGCACAAGGGGCTTTGGGAGCCCCACGGATGCATTCACTCCATTGCTCAGCATCAGGCAGAGCCGGCTCAGTCCATGCACTCCTCTGGCCCCCCCAGCCGGGCTGAGCAGCAGCAGCACAAGATGCATTCACCCCTCGAGCTATTTACTCACAGCTACAGATGTTGACATAACAAAGAGCTAAAGACAGACGGACAGAAGGGGAAGTGTTGCAGCACAGACACTGAGGCCTCTATTCTTCAGAAAAGAGCTCTGACTTCCCCACCCAGCCCTGCATTCATGTGAGCATCATCTGGGGTGAAGTTTGCCTTCCTCTCCTGCAGGACACTACAGTGAGTGAGCATCAGCTCGGCTGTTTGTGTCTGTGCTGAACAAACCCTTACAAACCCACAGAGCAAACAGTTGTTCCTAGGCAGGAGCTACAGCTCAGGGTGCACTGAGCAGCCTCATCTGCTTTGCTGGGGAGGCAAAGTTCTTCTGCCACAGTTACCTTCACAGACAGATTGGAAGGGCTGAAAATCTCAGTGTTCTCTGGGGGCAACACCTTGTACTCACAAAGCTGTGCAGCTACACATGGGAGTGCTCAAACAGCAAAGGAACAGCAACGTATCTGAATGACAGGACCAGCAGAGCAGGAAGATCAGAGCAGGGGCAGTGCAGGGCTCAGCAGGATGGGCTGCAGTTGCTGTTCTGCTGCTGGATTGCCCATCCCAACATGTCCTGGCCTCAGCAGATCCCTTCAGCAGGGTGGGAGCTGGGGGTTCAGCCTCCAGAGGTGGCTCTGGGAGCAGGACATGACCCCACACAGACCCCAGTGCATCTGGAGAGCTGGTTGGCATTGGCTGGTGGCACTTTGGCTGCAAGTGCCCAACGCTGTTCCCATGTAATGAAGGGTGGCAGCACCCAGAGGTGGGAGGTGCTGGATGTTAAAGATGTGCCAGCAAGGCTCCAGACCCACACCAAGCCCCAGTGGGCTCAGGGACCTGACACACTCACCATGGTCTCTCCACACAAGGCAGTTGGGATCCCTGCAATCCAGCTCTGCCCCAGGCCCCACACACCTCGGGAGGGGTTCAGGTGTCTGAGCAGCTGCTTTATTTTGGGTGTCTCATGGAAGTGGAGCTCAGATCCCGCACAACCGCTGCGGAAGATGCTCTTGTCTCCAGGCTGAGGGCTCCCCCGGCTCCAGCGCTCACGCTCGCTGCCATCTGGTGTTCACAGGCTGTAAACCCAGCCCAGGCTGCTCCTAGGCAGGGGTCAGGGTACCCGGGGGATGAGTTCAGCATCTGCGCTGCAGGTGATCCCCTTGCACCGCACGGGCTCACAGAGCATCCGTGTTCAGGGCTCGGGCTCCGAGCAGGACGTGGGTAACTGCTCACCCCCAACCCCCTCACTGATGCCTCCCTGCATGGGGACACTTTGGGATGGGGACATGCCCCGTGCTGAGGATCTGCTCCTTGCACAGCCCCTGGCACACGCCGCTGGGCCTGAAGGGGCTGTAAAGAGACCTCTCAAGGACCAAATGCGCTGACTCCATAAGAGCAGCAGGGAGGAAGCACCCTCCTTCCCGCAGAGGGATGGGACAGGTCTGCCTGAAAGAACCCACACAGGGAGTTTGGGTGGTGCTTCCCTAAAGCAGGGATATCTCCTTCCAGGAAGCTACTGCAGACTCATCCCCAAGACCCCACAGCATCTCTTCCCTGATGGAAGTCACAGCTGGCACACACTGGCCCAGGATAATGCAGGAAACTGCATTTCCTTGAATTTAGCCAGTTTTGCCCTCCCAAAAGCAATACCATAAGGAGCAAACTCAGTGCTCTTTCTGGGGAGGCTCCATTCAGGATGTTGTTTCCCAGCATCCCTGGGATACACATCTGCAAATTGATTTACACTGGGCAAACCAGTTCATCTCCACCATCAGTATCCCACTGCTTGAGCACACAGTGCACCAGCAGGTCCTGTGCACCCAGGAGTGCAGAAACACCCCCAGCTGTGAGGGATGGTGGAGGTGTTGGTGGCTCAAAAGCTGCCATTTCCATGTCCCAGATGCAGCTGGAGCAGCAGTGATGCTGGGAGCACATCAAGAGGCTCTGGTGGAACTGGCAACACAAGAAACACGATTCACAAATGCTCAGTGGGGAGCACATGAACCTAAAGCAAACACAATTCACTGGAGGTATCCGCCGGCATTTTGGAACTGGATGGCCCTTTCCAACTCAAACCACTCCATGATTCCATGAAGCAAAGCAGTGAGAAGAGAGGTTCACCCCTGCAGGTGGGGTTTGGCCTTGGAAAAACTAACTTATATTTCTTACACTTGTAAAATATGTTTAAAACCAACCAGATGCTGGAACCCACATCCCAGCTCCTGTGGCAAGAGCCAAGGCAGCTGAACCTCAGGGTGAATAATTTAATCAGGAAACCCAGAGAGGGGCTTGGGACAAGGGATGTAGGGACAGGCCAAGGGGAATGGCTTGAACCTGCCAGAACAGGGGAGACTGAGCTGAGCTCTGAGGCAGAAGCTGTTCCCTGGGAGGGTGCTGAGGCGCTGGCACAGGGTGCCCAGAGAAGCTGTGGCTGCCCCATCCCTGGCAGTGCTCAAGGCCAGGTTGGACACAGGGGCTTGGAGCAGCTGCTCCAGTGGAAGGGGTCCCTGCCCGTGGCAGGGGTTGGAGCTGGATGGGCTTTAAGGACTGTGGGATCCCCGAACCAGCAGCCCCGGGCACGGAGAGCATCCCCATTCCCGTGCGCACATTGCCACCTTGTGGCTTCTCGCCAGCTTCGACCAGAGGCCCCGAAATTCAGAGGTGCAGCCGACCCCATGCGGAGTTACCTGCACAGGGACCCATTCCCAGCCCAGCCTGGATCAGGCGGTGGGAGATCAGGGGACAGCTGCACCCTTCACAGGTACCTTTATCAGCCCTAACCCCCACTGCAGTGTCTGCTCCTGGCTCCAGCTCATGCGTTTACCATCACGGTAGCACAAGAAACGAGGGAGCTGAAGACTTCTGGGATGGTTTATACCAGCACCAAGTGTTTCCCTTTCTCCCGAGTCCCTGCTCCCTGCTGCAAGCTCAACAGGTACATTGCTGCACAATGAGCTGCCTGCAGATGAGGCTGACATGGGTTTGCAGGGCACAGCAGCCATGTAATTCCTCTGGAGCTACATGGTAATTATGGCACTTTAATGGAGCAATTAAACATCCCAATAAACACTAAAGCAAGGATTCCGGGTGGGAGCTGCCAACAGCAGCGGGACAGAAAGCTGAGCAGTAATACCCATTACAGTGCACTGCAGCAGCACCAGCAGTATCAGGTGGGTCAGAGTCTGTCACCTCCCACACCACAAACTGCTCCTGTGGCTGCAAAGTGCCTGTTCTGATGACCAAGGAGATCCAGTTTTGCCACTTCTCCCTCCTGTTCCCATAGCCAGAAGCACATGGTTTATACTGGAACCACAACAGATGCTCCAGAGAAGGGTTCTCCAGAGCACATCCTGGTCCTCCACAAAGCAAAGTCCCATCTGCTGCTGCTGCCACCCAAGTCAGGGCTGCAGCAGTGTCCCCAACAGGAACAGGTCCATGATGGGCTCCTTAGCTGAGTCCCAACACTGCTCTGGTTACTGGATCACACCAGTGTTCACACAGGTACATTAACATCCAATCTAGTCTATGTTCGTGCTTCATTTCATCCCATTCCTGATGAACCTTAGCAGAATTCCCACATTCGCTCCAATGCTGGCATTTAGCAGAGTGCTTCTGACATCCTAACTATACACACAGAAATCAGAGCCACATCCTCCCCCATGGGCAACACAGGCCCCTTGATGTCAGACTAAACCCCTGCTGAAGCTCAGCCTCAGGACTGTGGATCATGGATAAGGCAGTGCCTGAGCAAGCTCAAACCTCAGACCCATTCTTCCCCAGACTCCCCCCATGTATTTGCTCCTTTCTGCTGCTGCAATGAACCCCTCCATAAGAAACCACCTCTGTTGAGGAGCAGCACAAGTACCCCAGCTCCTGCCACACACCAGTGAGCCCCAAGGTAGAGCCCTGCACATCCCTGCAGCCCCACAGCCCTCCCGAGCCCCCCCTGCAGCAGTGGGGCAAAGGCACAGACACTGGTCACCAGCACAGCTCAGTGTCCAAGCTAGCACCAAGCTACATAAACTGCACTCATGGACAGACCCTGTTTTCAGATTTCAACCCCAATGCTGATGACAGACGCAACTCAAATACCCCCAAGCTCATCCCTAAAGATCTCTGGCACCCCACTCCCTGCAGGAAATCCCTGCAATGGGTGAGATGAACTAGAGCTCATCCAGCACTGAAAGGGATCCATGTGGCTGAATATTCTTGCTCATCCTAACAAGTGAACTTGACAAGCAGACAGGAACTTGTGCTGTATTTAAGCAAGGACCCTCCTATGGAGGTGTTTAAGAACAGTCTATCCCTTTCCCTAAAACCCATGTGTGTAGAAGAGCAAGCTGCAGTTAGCTGGGAATGAGGGGACTGAGCAAGCAGGGAGGGAGGGGTTGTTGTGGAATCCACAGGGGTGACCCAGGAGCTGCACATGGCAGCACAGAACCGCACCTGGAAACCACAGCACACATCACAAGAGAGAAGCTTTAAGTAAACCAGTTGTATTTCTACTCCAGGTTGGCAGCCAAGCCAGTGAGCAGCTGTAGGTCCTGAGGACCTTTAACACCCGTCCATAAGGAGGTTGCACCATGCACTACAGCTTCAAGGGAAGCCTGAGGGATCTCTGCCCTGTCACACAAGGAACACCTGTCTGGAATAGCCGCTCACATCACTTTGCCAGTCACAAGCATTGCTGCTGTATCTGGCTTCTTACCAGGACATGACTTCCACACTAAAACAATGCACAAAAACCCGATTTTGGGCAAGTTTGCATTAGCTGTGGCAAAAGCATTTCCCACATTGATTTAACACTAACAAAGCCACAGAGAAACACCACAGGAAGACCAACCAGTACCATTAACCCAAGGTCACACCATGAATCATTCCAGACCAGGGCACAAACACAGCACCTCCATCTCCTCCTCAGCACCCACCCATGGGCCCTTGGCAGAGCTTCACCCACAGTGCTGCAGCCAGGGGAGGCTGGGGCAGGAGCCAGGGCAAGGGCACAGCTGATGCCAACACTGGCTCTTGCTCTGCTGCTCTTAGGGCAGATCCCCCTCTGACACCCACGGCTATTGCCATAGCACACCCTGTTGAACCCTGTGGACCTATAGTGAACAACCTTCCAGTGCACAGCAGCAATAAGCACTTCATTTGGACCATAGCCTGCTTCCAAGACACACACCAAGGCTTGACTGCCCCTTGGCTCCATGCTCTGTTGACAAAGAGATCTTCGTGACCCTGGGAAGCTGCACAGGTTTAGAAGTACACATTTCTTACCTTAATGTGTGTATTTGCTAAGGTAGGAGCAATAATCACAGCTACTGCTGTCCTTTCCTTGCTCTGCCCCTCACTTAGCAACCAGTGTGAGTGCCAACAGCGTTATCCTCAGCTCACCAAGGAAACTATTTCTGTCTATTGCATTTCATCTCCTTGCAGAACTTGAGCTCTATTTGTGGCTTTCTGGGTGTCCTGAACCCCCTTTCCCTGCTAATTACAAGGTGCACTGACACCCCCCTCAGCACATCACCAGGTCCACCACCCTCCATCCCTGTGACTGCACCTGTACGTGGTTGAGGAACACTCACTTGTAAGTACATACACAAACCCAACATCATTCCAGAGCCTGTTCACTGGCATCCCAGCAGAGCCCTGAGGAGGAAGGGGTTTTCTGCCTCAACACTGATAAGGCCTCAGCTCCCTGCAGAGGGAGCAGGCTCACCACCCATCACACCAGCCCTCCAGCTGTGTGGACATAGCACCTTTCAGATGGCAGGGATCACCTCACTGTGTGAGCCCTGCCATGGTACCTTGAGTGAGAATCAAGCCATTGCTGACCCAGAGCTGCAGGTTTCCTCTTCCAGCATCAGAGGATGCTCAGGGGCTGCAGCAGCTCCTGTATGGAGCCAGGCTGAGAACATTGGGGCTGTTCAGCCTGGAGAAGAGAAGCTGCGTGGAGACCTCAGAGCAGCTTCCAGTGTCTGAAGGGGCTACAGGGATGCTGGAGAGGGACTGTTCATTAGGGACTGTAGTGACAGGACAAGGGGTGATGGGTTCAGACTGAAACAGGGAAGTTCAGGTTGGAGCTAAGGCAGAAGCTGTTCCCTGTGAGGGTGCTGAGGCGCTGGCACAGGGTGCCCAGAGAAGCTGTGGCTGCCCCATCCCTGGCAGTGCTCAAGGCCAGGTTGGACACAGGGGCTTGGAGCAGCTGCTCCAGTGGAAGGGGTCCCTGCCCATGGCAGGGGTTGGAGCTGGAGGGGCTTTAAGGTCCCTTCAACCCAAACCAGGCTGGGTTCTGTGGTCACCAGTATGAGGCACACCTGCAGCTGTGGCCCCACACAGAACTCAGACACAGCCCTCCCACACTGCTAAACTGCTGCAGAGCAGGTCAATAAGCACTGGAAACAGAAGCATCGGGCCAAGGGAGCCTGGGGAAGGTCAGGCTGCCCCTCCAAGGGCACTCTGAACCGGAACATGGTGATTCACATGGATACCCCAAGAGCAGGGCAAGCATCCTCAGAACAGGTAATGTGTTTTATACCTTACACACCTTGCAGAGCCCTGGGTGGGACACACCAGGGGCATCACCACTGATGCCAAGTGGGTGTCAAAGGGATTTAAACCCCTTCAGCTGCCAGAAGGGAAGGGAAACACTTCTGCAATGTACCCCAGACCCACAGGACAAGCCACATACAAGCACTCACAGCAGCACTGCAGATGGGAACAACCCGCACAAGAGGTACTAACACACATCCAGAGCCTGCTTTTAAACAGCCCCAAAACAACCCCTGTAACAGGCTTGTGAGGAGCTCTGGAGACCCTGCTCCAGCCAGCACAGGCTGCCCAGCAGCACCTTAGGACCCTCCAAAACACCAGAACCCACGTACATAGGCTCTGTGAGTGAGTTACAGGGGTTTCTGGGGTCACTCCTACAGCCAACACACACCAAGAGGAACAAGGGGCTCACATGAAGCAGGGTACCCCCCTCCCCACCACAGCTCAGGGCATTGCTGAGTGAGGTGGTTGCAAACACACACTGGATGTGCAGAGAGGAGGAGGAGGAAGACACTCACTCCTCTCACACAGGACAGAGCCAAACCAAGGGACCCATCCAGGCCCAGGGGAACAAGCAGCAGAGACAACCCACAAGGAACTGAGTGAGGAGGTACCTGCAGTCCAGGAGCAGGAGCCAGCCAGGATGAGAAGAGCAGGACCAAGAAGCAGCAGTGACCACAACTCACAACAGGGAGTGTAGCCTGGCCCCGGCTTATATGGAGCTCGGCTGTGGGCACAGGTGATGCTCCTTAGGACAATTCAGCCTTATCAGTGCCTGTGGTGCCTCCACCCCTTTTCCACCCTGGGCTTTACACCTGACCATGCACAGAACATTGGTAAAGTTGGCAGAAGAGGTGGGAAAGGTGTTTTTCTTGCTAAAATGCAGTTTTCCCTCCAGCAGGTGTAACTGGGAAGGGTGGGGTGGTAACTGGTCCAGCCCTGAACTGAAATTGTGGGTAAGAATCATGCTTTTTGTCTAGAAAATTGAAGATGAAGGAGTGTCTAAAGCTGTAGCTGTTGCACAGCACATTACCTTGGGGGGGTTGGGTGTACCTCGGATAAAACACCCTATCTCTTATTGCAGAAATGTCAGCATCATTCTAAACGTACATGTGCTTTTCTATGGGTTTTCTATGGAGCCCCTGAACTCCACGAGCTTCCCTCTTGTTCTTTCATTCTCTTTTAAATCAGCAGATGAGAGTTCGATCCCTCAGAACTTCAGGTCCATTCTCATGTGTGGGAGACGAACACGTTCAGGGTGCTCTGAGTGGCTCCGTTCTGTGTGTGACAACAGAAATGCAATGAGTGCACCCAGATGAGATGGGAAAACTCAATATGGAGCTCCAGGACCAGGTGAAACCTTTCACTCCCTTCCTGTGCTCTGGGTGTTTGTGTGTACTTCATCCCTGTTGCTCTCTATGCAGTGCATGGTGAGGTGTGAAGCCCTGCCCAGGGATGGGGTCCCAGGCTGAAGTGGGGCACAGGCACCAGCCAGGGCGCTTGGATGGGCTCAGCACATCCTTAAGACCCTCCAGGCATGTCCAGGACTACATGGAGCAGAGGACACTGCTGGTGGCATAGGGAGCACCAGAATCACTCCCTGTTTGCTCCCATGGCTGTGTCTGACCTGGGCAGAGGCTCTCACCAAGAGCCTGGGTACCTCCCTTACTCTGCTCTCCATCACAACCTTGTCTTCAAGCCCTGGGGAAGAGGCAAATGGGGCACTGAGACACAGGGAATTCCAGGCAGGCACACAAACTGCTCCTTTTGGTGCTCAGGTACTGGCCCAGGTTGCATGGAGAGGTCATGTAGTCTCCATCAGTGTTTCAGACCCCCATTAATTGTCCCCAAGTGGTTTCATAGTGTTCTCCCAGGAGAAAAAACGTTCCTGCAATGGATCCTGGCACCAGACACCATGGGGATGGGCCTCCAGAGCCTGGAAGTGGGAGCAATGGTCTTTGGTGCCCTGCAGCAGTGTGCCTGGGTACCTGTTCCCATGTGCATGCAGCCGCTGCTGTGGCTGGGGGGTTACAGCATGGATGGGTCTGGGTTTTGTACCTGAACCAGCAGCAGGACAAAAAGAACACGATGTTCCTCCAGCACAGGTACATTCCCATTTTCCTGACCAGTGCAGGCTCCCATTCCCTGATCCAGGATCTGGAGCACACCAAACACAGCACATCACTGTGGGAAACCATCAAGGACCATGGAGGAAGGCTGTGGTAGCCACTTGGAGTGCACAAAGGTGGCTGTTTGCTGTCATGAGCAAAGATGCAGCCACACATCAGCTCCCATGTGTGGTACCTGTGCTTGTCCACCACTCCTAACAGCATGTGCATGAATAAACAGAGGTTTCTAATGAGACTAAGGCTGATCAGGATACCCCATGGATTACCATCCCTCTTCCTTACAAAGGCAGATGTGCTGTGAGATGAATGCCATCCTGATTCACATCCCAGCCTGGTGCCAGCAGTGCCCACACTGAGCGCTGCTGCTGCCCACCCCAAAGTGTGGTCACCAGCTCTGGGCATGGGGAGGCCATGAGGGGACATGGCCACACCAGCTGCACTGTGAGTGAGCATGGGATGACACTGGTGTGAAGGGCAAACCTCCCTGTGTGCAGCACAGTGGGCAAGGGCAGACCCCAGCTCATAACGGTACCTACAGCACATCCAGCATGCCCCTCTCCATCCTCCTGCTGCCCAGCACCTGCGTTTCTCCCCTTTCCCCCCTACTGCTTCCATCACTGAACACACCACTGCATCCATCCCTTCCATCCATCCCTTCCATCCATCCCTGCCATCCATCCCTGCATCAATCTCTGCATCCATCCCTGCTTCCATCCTTGAACACACCACTGCATCCATCCCTGCCATCCATCCCTGTCTCCATCCCTTCCATCCATCCCTGCCATCCACCCCTGCATCAATCTCTGCATCCATCCCTGCCTCCATCCCTGCCACCCACCCCTGCTTCCATCCCTCGCTCACCCTGTGCATACACAACCAGAATCACGCAAGGGATGTTCCTAGGGCTGCAAGTCTGCAGCTGCAATTCACAAGTTCATTAAGAGTAGCCCTGCAAAGATGAGGTTTTTAATTGGAGCCCTAATTAGCAATGAATTCTCATTATTCCCCATGAATCCCCGGGCAGCTCTGGCAGAGTTTCTTTGTTCTCTGGCAAACAGGGAAGTGGAGAAGCCTCTGGGAGGGAGAGCAGCAGCTGATGATAACTGGGGGTGCTTTCCCCTCCAGCCATTCCTTCAGTTTAATACATTTCGAGGCCATTTTGCCTATGATTTATGGTCTGAAGAAGCAGTTATTTCCATACAGAAACATGAACTTCATCACAGTTGGTTGCTGCTCCCTCTCCCTTCCACATGATGTGGCCCATGGGTCAGACTTGCCCTGCAATGAGCCTGGGTTGTGTTCTGTACATGGGCAAGATCCCCCTTGACTTCAGTGGGGGTTTTACACATGGGGGGCACAGATCCAGGCACCGGAGTGGGAGAAGTTCTGCCTGAGAACAGCACAACAGCCCCACAGCAACAGCACCATGGTCTGCACAGGGAAACACGGATGGGATGGAGGGGTCTGACAGAGCCCACACTGGCATCAGTGGGTCAGGTCCAGAGCAGTGTCTGCACCGGAGCCTCCCCTGGCACCTGGGGTTAGGGTTACAGCTGCAGTAACCGGCTGGACCGGCTGCAGCCAAGGCACAGCATGTGCACAGGTACAGAACAGCAGAGGGGGGTTCCCCATGGCTGCAGGTGCAGGGTACCCAGAAACCTCCAAGTGTTGGCTTGACTCATTCAGAGCCTTGTCAGAGGAGCAGCTCTGCTCTGGAGCCAGGCTGAGAGAGCTGGGCTGGGGCAGCCTGGACAAGAGAAGGGGAGAGCTGAGAGCAGCTCCAGTGCCTAAAGGGGCTGCAGGAAAGCTGGAGAGGGGCTTGGGACAAGGGATGTAGGGACAGGCCAAGGGGAATGGCTTGAACCTGCCAGCACAGGGGAGACTGAGCTGAGCTCTGAGGCAGAAGCTGTTCCCTGGGAGGGTGCTGAGGCGCTGGCACAGGGTGCCCAGAGAAGCTGTGGCTGCCCCATCCCTGGCAGTGCTCAAGGCCAGGTTGGACACAGGGGCTTGGAGCAGCTGCTCCAGTGGAAGGGGTCCCTGCCCGTGGCAGGGGTTGGAGCTGGAGGAGCTTTAAGCTCCCTTCCAACCCAAACGAGGCTGGGATTCAAACGAGCATTGAAATGCAGCAGTATGTGAGGCAGCAGCATGGAATCTTTGCATCATTTTGGAAGTCAGAGCTTGGTATCACCTGGGTAAAACAAGCTCTTCTCTTCATGAAAAACCACAGTCAGTTTACATTCAGCAGCCATTGTGCATTGCTGGAGACACCTCCAAGCCTCTGTCTCAGACAGGGAAATACCATGTGCTGAGAGGTGGTTTACCATGGAGGCAGCAGTGCCCATGTCCTCGGGCACAGGAGCAGTGCTCATGCCTGGTCACTGGTCCTTGAGGAGTCTCCACATCTTTGCCATCTCCATCACCAACCCCTCCATGTCTGCTCCCATGGCTGTGTCATCCTCTCTGTCTGTACAGCCCAGCTCTTGGGGGTAGGGCTGGGCCTTGCTCCTGAGCATCCCCACACATGTACTCGGCTGTGCTTATCCCACCCTCACCCTGCTCGTTCTGAAGGGAAAAGGAGCACTTCAAGCATGTGTAAGTGTAATTTGGTTTGGGTTTGGTCTGTTTCATGGCTTAAGTGCCTTGGAAGTGCTACAGCAGAGACAAGGATTAGCCCCAGGAGACTTAATCACTTGGGTTTGATGGAGATAATAAGCCAATAATGAAGAGATCCATTTTCCCAGGGAAAGATGCCCACTGGCATCTGTTCCTCCCTGTGACCCACACACATCCAGAGGTGCCCACACGCCAGGGGCAGCAGCACAGGGATATCACTGCCTGCCTGTCACCCATCAGGGGACCACAGGAGCAAGAAACAGGTAACCCATATGCATCCAATGGGACAGGGCACGGGACAGAGGATTCCGGTGCTCAGACCACCCCAGCTCCTGTGGAATTCTGTGTTGCTTTGCTCTTCAGAGGGTGGATCCTCACCACATTGTTCCCACAAATTACTTGGATAATAAAGGACCTCCTGTGACATTAAGTACATTTTAATTACAGCATTGTCTGTAATGCATATATCTAATTGCAAATAATGATTTTCTCCCGTTTTGCCTGCCCGTTCCATGCAGCAGATATTATCTTCTGACTCAGTGGTACAGGTTAATTAAAGTTTCTCTCTTAATACCGTTTCAAAGGGAACCACATCATTTCATCCGAGCACCAGCTGTGCTGGCAAAGATGAGGTTTGTTCTTCTCTGCCATGCAGGAAAGCTGAGTTCTGAGGCTGCAATCACTGCACTGCTTTCAGCGGTCACTGACTTGCAAAGGAAGAGGAGAAGGAAGAGTCTGGGTAACATCAGTGCTTTGCTTTGTGTGTTTCTGGGTTGTTTTAAGGGGTTTTGCTCTCTTCCCTACAAGAGAATCTGAGATCTTACTTTCAGAAGCACCATGTAACATGTTAGGTGCCATTAGATGAAGTCTGGTTTGTTGGTATGAATCACACTCAGGGTTAAGCCAATCCGCACGGTCATTCTTGATGTTAACAAAGCTCAGCCTAAGGGTGATCCCAGTCAACCGCTTCCTTCCTCATTTATTGTTCCTTAGAGAGATAAAGAGCAAACACAAGATGAGAGAAAACTGAGAACACAAACACGTTGTTGAATCCAAACAAGAGAGCTGAGGTTCAATACACGGCACCAGAAAAACCAGACCAAGAGCAGAGGACAAGAGCAGAGAGCCTCATTCCGCATGGGAGAACACTTCAGCTGTAACGTGTACTGAACAGTGACCTTTAGCTCTTGCCCTCGGAGCACTGTTTCCTCAGAGCAGCAGTGTTCTGGCTGCCAGCATCACTGCTCCTTCAGACTGTACCAGCTCCCCATGGGAAGCTCTTTGGGCTTTCACAACCTGCCATAAACCTCTCCACGTGGTTCACCCTTTCGCAAGAGCCGTTGGAGCTCTCCTTGCTGTGTTGGTGTTTTTATTCCATGAAGTTTCCTCATTCCCTGTGCCGTTTCCTTTTGGAAGGCACCAGGGGACCCGCAACCCACGTTCCTTCTATTTTAGGGTTATTTTCCATCCATAGGCATACATTCCTCTCCTTTGCTCCACAGACAGCCTGAAATCCTGGCAGAAGGAATCCTGACAGCTTTCCTTGACGCTGGTTTGTTCCTATCTATCATTTTTATTACAGAAATGCCATTTCAGTGCCTCACATGTTGCAGTGGTTACAGATTTCCCATCGGATTTCTCGGGAACAGCCCAGCACCCAGAGGCTTCATCCCCTTTCATTGCCACATTCCCAGGGTCAGGAACTTTGAGAAGCCAGTTTCCAAGTGCTGCTCCGCTTAGGGACACTCCTGCTCCAGCTCTACACATGCTTTACTTCAGCATGGCTCATTTCAGCACTGTCACCTGCTATGTGGAATGTCAGACTGGGTTGGGTTGGAAGGGACCTTAAAGCTCATCCAGCTCCAACCCCAGGCCCTCCCCCCAGACACTTCTCACAGCTCATAACACAACGTCTTTAGGCTGTAACACACATGCAAACCTGACTGAATGGTGAACTGGACAACAGCTGCAGTACACCAGTACAGATCAGATCATTCTCTCCTCCTTCTTACTGAGGAGAACATTCTAAACTGGGATGAACAAACACTGCCACTGGTGCTGCTGAACAGGGACAGGGCATGAAAGCTCTTAGGAGCCTTCTCCTGCTGCAGTTTGCTGAGTAACAAAGAACATGAGGCCACATAAATCTTAGCAACTCATTTCTCACAGCTGAAATCACAGAACCCCAGCCTGGTTTGTGTTGGAAGGGACCTCAAAGCTCCTCCAGCTCCAACCCCTGCCACGGGCAGGGACCCCTTCCACTGGAGCAGCTGCTCCAAGCCCCTGTGTCCAACCTGGCCTTGAGCACTGCCAGGGATGGGGCAGCCACAGCTTCTCTGGGCACCCTGTGCCAGCGCCTCAGCACCCTCACAGGGAACAGCTTCTGCCTCAGAGCTCAGCTCAGTCTCCCCTGTTCTGGCAGGTTCAAGCCATTCCCCTTGGCCTGTCCCTACATCCCTTGTCCCAAGCCCCTCTCCAGCTTTCCTGCAGCCCCTTTAGGCACTGGAGCTGCTCTCAGGTCTCCCCTTCAGGAGCTTTCTCTTGTCCAGGCTGCCCCAGCCCAGCTCTCAGCCTGGCTCCAGAGCAGAGCTGCTCCAGCCCTCACAGCAGCTCCATGGCCTCCTCTGGCCTCGCTCCAACAGCTCCACGTCCCTCTGGTGCTGCCCCAGAGCTGATGCAGGATGTGGGGGGTGTGCAGAGCGCAGCAGAGGGGTGGATGTGTCAGGCCACGGATATGCAACAGGATACACTAAAACCTTCCTAGACCTTGAGCTCTTGGCTGGCAGGACAAACAGTCGGTTCCGGCATCCCACGCCATGGAAACCATCATTACCTCACCTGCAGTTCCTGCAGAGGCAGTCCCTGTGTTTACCTTTCCCCAGCCCCGTCTGCAGGCTCAGGTGTTGCACTCACACAGGTAAACCGAGAAGTTCCGTAACCTAATCTATGCCACTACAGTTTCATGCTCCCCACAGTGCCCCTGCTGGTCCTCAGCCCTGGGAACGCAGCACTGTGTTCTCGCAGGGACAGGCGGCTCAGCACAGGCGGCTCTGCACGGGGCTGTAGGGAACAGGACAGAGCCCACCCTGCTCTAAGGAGCACGATGTGCTAAGAGCACAGAAACACGAGGCAGCTCCGGCTCCTCCTGTGCTGTCACAGCACAAAGATCAAAGCAGATGAGGCACATCCTGGGTTTGGATGCTGTGACTGCTGCTCTGGGCAATACATTTGGTTATCCCAGAGCCCCAGCCTGGTTTGTGTTGGAAGGGACCTTAAAGCTCCTCCAGCTCCAACCCCTGCCACGGGCAGGGACCCCTTCCACTGGAGCAGCTGCTCCAAGCCCCTGTGTCCAACCTGGCCTTGAGCACTGCCAGGGATGGGGCAGCCACAGCTTCTCTGGGCACCCTGTGCCAGCGCCTCAGCACCCTCCCAGGGAACAGCTTCTGCCTCAGAGCTCAGCTCAGTCTCCCTTGTTCTGGCAGGTTCAAGCCATTCCCCTTGGCCTGGCCCTACAGGCCCTTGTCCCTAAAGGGTTCATACGAGGTCTGCCCTGGGCTCTCCTGAGGTCTCTCTCCACTGCAGCAAACAGGAGAGGAGCAGGGTCCCTGCACAGGCACATGGCTCTGTTCATGCTCGTGGCCTTGCTGAGCCTTTCCTCTGTCCCTGGGAGGGATGAGGCCTTGGGCATGCCTGACATCAGGAATAGGCACAGGCAAGCGGATGCATGGGGTGTAGGAAACAACACTGCATGGAGGGCGCAGAGCTGGAGCTGCAGCTTGTGTGTGTCTGGGAATTCCAGGAAGCCTTTTCCTTGCCAAGGTGAAGCTCCATAGGGACAGCCCCTGCTCAGCATCCTCCCCACCTGCACCCATGGACTCGATCCAGCGCAGAACCCTCTGTGGCTCTGTCCTGGTGCTGCTTTTTGGGCTCCCATCAGCTGCCAGTGACCCTGGCCACGGCAGGGGTTGGAACTGGATGAGCTTTAAGGTCTCTGCAACCCAAACCAGTCTGGAATTGTACAATAGCCCGGATGCAAGGTCAGGAATCACAACCAAAGACTAACGCTGTGCACTTTGCTTCTGCTCCCCTGCCCCTGCATCCCTCACACTGTCACACAGGTGGCAACTGAGCACCGGTGTCAGGGACCGCCTGTGGGGCCATCCCTGCTGGCTTGACCCTGTTATCCCCTGGCAGTACCATGGTGCTTCCAAGAGGGGAGGAACACACAAGAGCCATGCAGAGCAGTGTTCCTGCCTGCAGCTAAGTGCACATTAATAATTTAGGCTGTTCTATTTCTGACAGGAGATGTGCTGCCCTTGCCCTGATGCTGATGTGCTCCTGATGTGCTCCTGATGTGCTCCTGATGTGCTGCTGATGTGCTCCTGATGTGGTGCTGTGCTGCTGCTGTGTATTGAGGGCTGAAACACTGCCTGCAGCAGGGCAGTGAGGGGCTGTGGCTGTGCCAGGCCTCCCTCCCAGGGCAGGCTCCTGGGATTGGACTTTCAAGCTCCCCATTCATCCTCTGTGTGTGGGGCTTTGGCTGTGCTCTGACTTCCCAGGAAGCTCCCCATGGAGCTGCTCCTCTGCCCTGGGCCGGGGTCTGTGCCCTGCCTTGTCCAAACCACCCGGCTCAAAGCAGGTTCCTCTTCACCCATGTGAACACCCCATCTGCTCCCACCACCGGGATGTGCAGCTCTCAAGTGATACCACACGGTGCTGTGACCCTCACAAACCCAGCTCGGTGGTACTTGATTACTGCTGTGTCCCCTTAAGTGAGTGCTGTATATAGATATTACTTCAGATCCTGGATGCTGAATGACCAAACCTCCTGCAGGAAATTATTCTGCCTTAAGCATCAGCCTTCGGAAATGCATCATCTGATGTGGGAAACTGCAGCCGTCAGAGAACACAGGGCAGAGAGCTCCACATGCAGCTCCCTGCACAGGGGATTCCACAGGCTGGGATCACTGCTGGCTGTTTACTGGGCTCTCTGCATCCCTCTACATCATCTCAGAAATTGATCATTTCAAGAGTTGTATTTTATGATATTTTAACACACAGTTTAAAGATCAGTTGTGCACAATCCTGAGTTCAAGGTATGACTCCATTTGGGTGTATTTCCTTAGCTAAAACTCATAGGAGGAGCTGTTAAATGGGATTGAACCTTGCTGCTATGACTGCTTGTGCTTAGTAAGAGACAAAGGGATTTTACACTGGGAAGATGAGCCAGAGTATGGTGATGCATATCAGTAAAGTATTCTCTCGTGTTACATGACGTGCAGAAGATGCAGTCAGAACATCCACAGTTTATCATTCAGTTCTGCACCTGATGACTCAGCTAGTGCAACTATAATGGGAAAATGGTCAGAACTCTTTAAGATAGTTTCCATTTCTAAAAGCTTTTATCAGATGTGTTTCCACATAATACACACCCTGAGAACTGGTGCAGGAAACCTGTGAGAGGCACAGCCTCATCACAGCCCATTTGTTAGCATCTGAATTCCTGGCAGCTT
This sequence comes from Melopsittacus undulatus, assembly GCF_012275295.1. Classification (NCBI taxonomy): domain Eukaryota; kingdom Metazoa; phylum Chordata; class Aves; order Psittaciformes; family Psittaculidae; genus Melopsittacus; species Melopsittacus undulatus. The sequence continues at coordinate 554,438 of NC_047529.1, read as the reverse complement.
TGAGGTTTGCCTCACAGCAGCCAAGTGACCAAACCCCCTTCTCACAGGGATGCAGTGGATGATGGCAATGGGCCTCCCTTCGCCAGCCTGCCTTTTCCTGTTCCAGAGGAGCTAGCAGTGATGCTGAGGTCAGATGTAGTCCTCATGTAAGTGTTAAAGGGCATTAACACTTCAACTGTAGCAGCAGCAGGGTTGAATTTGCCCTGTTCTGTTCTAAGCTCTCAGTGCTGTGGGAGACAACAAGCTGCCTTCAGACCTGCCCTGGCTGCCTGCTGCTGCCTATCATGGCACATTCACACCCTCCAACCTCCAGACGTCAATGTCTGCCCCACGGTGGATTAACTCCCTACCATCTACACACGGTATTGGGCACCTCTTCCTCCCTGCAGCTCACTGATGAGCAAGAACCAAGCTCCAATGACCTGAATTCTATGGTTTTAATCCCAGAATTAAGTAGGAAACCCCAAACCACTCTAATTATGCCTATGCTAAATGACTCACCGAGCTCTTCATGTGACCACATTGTGCAGACCTAACAGGGAGAGCAGCGCAAGCACTGCCCTCCCAGGGCACTGTAACGCCAGGCATGGAATGAGATCCCAGGGAGCTTTCCACAGGCAGAATTCCTGGCAAACGTGAAAGCAGAGAGTGCCTGAGGCCATGCACTGAGGTGTGAGGCACCAAATGCTCCCGTTATCACACAGGTTATTAGACATGAGAGCAGCCATACAGCCACAGTCACCTCATCCACAATAACAAGGACTTGTTTAACCAAGCAGGAAGACAGTAACCTGGAAGGACCAGAAACTGCCAGAAGGGACAAACTGAAAGTTGCTGTTTTTCTAAGTCAATTGAAATAAAAGGAAAAGGGGCAAAAAGCCAAGAGCAAGCCAAGATTTCAGCCATGCGCTTCCTGAGCCAACTGTGCACATGGATTCATGGCAGTGAAAGGGAAAAGCTGGAATGACCCAACCGGCTCTCCTCAGGAAGCTGCAGACACCCAGCTGGGAACCTGTGACCATGGATCTGAGACTGTTGTGGAAGATTCATCACTCTTCTAGGAGGACACATTGTGTAACAGTTATGGGAAGGATATGCAGTATGAGTTACTGTAAGCCCCAAATGGGCTCTGACACAATAGACTATTGACAGCAAATGGTGTGTCCCATTCCAAGGTCGTGCGATGAGACAGTTTGTGGAAGAACGATGATGTTGTTTGGTTTAATGCTGTGTGCCAGCACCATCCACCCTCCTGTGCCGCAGGAAGTGACCTCCACAGGGCTGCAGGAATAGCCCAAGCTTTGGTACTTGTGGTGTTTTGGTTTTCTGCCGTGCTCCATGGCTCAGATATCACTTCTATAAATACATGACATGTAAATTCACTGCTCATGGAACCCCAGCCTGGTTTGGGTTGAAGGGATCTTACAGCTCATGCAGGTCCAACCCCTGCCACGGGCAGGGACCCCTTCCACTGGAGCAGCTGCTCCAAGCCCATGTCCAACCTGGCCTTTGTAACTAATTGTGTTAAAAACCAAGAAGTATCCATGAGTTTACTTCACTGAAACACTTTGTTCTCTTTCCTCCTCCTCATCCTGCCCTGGGACTTTACAACCCTGACTTTCCTGCCCAGGATATTTACTGAGAGGATCTGTGGTCCCTGCACTGGGAACCCAAAGGCTCTTCCCACACATGGAACCGTGTGTAGCTCCGTGCCCCTGTGAAAACAGGAGTTTGTTACCTGGGACAGTTACTGTGGAATTGCCAGCTTTGAAAACAACATCAGCAACAACGGATTGACCATTAGAGGGGCATTCCCCACATCAAGCTCACTGCTGCACTACAACCCAGAGCAAATGTTAATCCAACTGCAGGATTTCTGGTAAGGGGCAGACAGGCAACTCCAATTAAACCATGCAGACCTTGCCAAGCAGGGATGGAGCCCTGTGCTCCTATCACTGTACCTGCGGTACAGCGTGCTACAGTCACAGCACCAGCCAGGCTAGAAAAGCCCTTTAAGCTCACCCATTCAACCATTGCCAGCCCTGCCAAGGTCACCCCTAACCCATGGCACTGAGGCCTCGTCTCCACGGGCTGTGAACCCTTGCAGGGCCGGTGCCTGCAGCCCTGCCCTGGGCAGCCTGTTCCAATGCCTGAGCACCCTGTGGGGCAGGAATTGTTCCTCAGCTCCATCTAAACCTGCCCTGGTGCAGCTTGAGGCCAGTTCCTCTTGTCCCATCCTTTGTTCCTTGGGAGCAGAGCCCAGCCCCTCCTGGCTCCATCCTCCTGCAGGCACTTGGAGGGAGCCATCAGGTCCCCCCTGAGCCTTCTCTTCTCCATCTGAACCCCCCAGCTCCCTCAGCCCTTCCCCATCCCATTTGTGCTCCAGGTCCTGCTTCAGCTCCTTTCCCATGACCATTTTCCAGTCGTTCTTCCCCAAGCCTGGAGCGTTCCTGGGGTTCCTGTGGCTCAAGTGCAGGTCCCAGCACTGAGCCTTGGTGAACCCCATCCCATCGGCCTCATCCCATCCATGCAGCCTGTGCAGACCCCTCTGCAGAGCCTCCAGCACATCAGCACTGCCGCCCGACACGGTGCTGCCTGGGAATGCATTGAGGGTGCCCTCGATGCGGCCATTGAACACCAGTGGTGCGGGTGCCTGTGGCACTGGGGCCAGCACCGGCACCATCAGCACCGCAGGTATCAAACCCGACAGTGACACTGCCAACAACGGGCGTTGTGGGAGTCACCTTCCTTCGGGGCACACGGGCAGTGCTATCCAGCGCAACGAACTGCGGCTGGAGCAGGACTGCGCCGGGTGCCCCACGGCTCCAGCAGCCGTTCCCAGCACCAGCAGCCGTTCCCAACACCAGCAGCCGTTCCCAGCACCAGCAGCCGTTCCCAGCACCAGCAGCCGTTCCCAGCGCCAGCAGCCGTTCCCAACACCAGCAGCCGTTCCCAGCATCAGCAGCCGTTCCCAACACCAGCACCCGTTCCCAGCACCAACACCCGTTCCCAGCTCCAGCACCCGTTCCCAGCACCAACAGCCGTTCCCAGCATCAGCAGCCGTTCCCAACACCAGCACCCGTTCCCAACACCAACACCCGTTCCCAACGCCGTTATCCCTCCCGGACACTGCAAGCAGCCACCGTTAAACGTTAAACGTTAACGTTCAACCCGGCCGTGACGTCACATCCAACGCCGCGGGGCACGCTGGAGGCTGTAGTCCTCCCGGCCGCGGGGGGGCGCGGCTGCGCAGTGCGGCGGGCGGGCGGGGCGGACACGCCCCCCCGTGCGGCGGCAGCGGGCGGGGACGGTGTCGGTGTCGGTACCGGTATTGGTACCGGTGTCAGTACCGGTCTCGGTACCGGTACCACCCGCAGCCGCCGCAGGGATGTTCTCCAGGAAGGGCCACGCCGATGCCAGGAAATCCACGCAGAAGGCTCTGGACCCCAAGCGGGACGTGCTCACCCGCCTCAAGCACCTGCGGGCGCTGCTGGGTGAGCGGAGCGGGGAGCGGGGACCCAGACCCCGGCCCTGAGCGACACCGGGGGCAGGGACACCCGGGGCAGGGAGGGGGGAGGAGGAAAGGGAAGCCTCACCTCAAGGCAAGGTACCGGCCGCGCCCGCTCCACGCCTCCCGTTCCCCCCCCACACCTCCCGTTCCCCCCCCACACCTCCCGTTCCCCCCCCACACCTCCCGTTCCCCCCTCACACCTCCCGTTCCCCCCCCACACCTCCCGTTCCCCCCCACACCTCCCGTTCCCCCCCCACACCTCCCGTTCTCCCCCACACCTCCCGTTCCCCGTCGGTGCCTCGGTCCGGTCACTAGCGCTGCTGTCCTCGGGCAGGAGCCAGGCTGAGGGGTGAAGCCGTAACCGGCAGCTCCCGTTGAAGGTGCCCGCTGCTTCTCCCGGCTCCCGTGGCAGTGCTGGGGACCTCCGGGCTCCTCTCGGAGCAGCCCGTGTCCTTCCCAGGTTACAGGGGCCGATGCCGAAGGTTATCGGTGTGTTCTGCTGCTCCTGGCTTCGGAACTTGGGTCGCTTGTGTCGAAATACTCGTGCTGCAGCATTGTTGTTGGGGACAAAGCTGTGCCTATGGGGGTGATTTCCTGCGGGGCTCTTCGGAAGAGCTGTTCTGGGAGCTCTGCTCTTGTCAACAGCATGGTGATAGCTTGTGCTTGCTGCTGTGGAGCCAGGCTGAGAGCTGGGCTGGGGCAGCCTGGACAAGAGAAGGGGAGAGCTGAGAGCAGCTCCAGTGCCTAAAGGGGCTGCAGGAAAGCTGGAGAGGGGCTTGGGACAAGGGATGTAGGGACAGGCCAAGGGGAATGGCTTGAACCTGCCAGAACAGGGGAGCCTGAGCTGAGCTCTGAGGCAGAAGCTGTTCCCTGGGAGGGTGCTGAGGCGCTGGCACAGGGTGCCCAGAGAAGCTGTGGCTGCCCCATCCCTGGCAGTGCTCAAGGCCAGGTTGGACACAGGGGCTTGGAGCAGCTGCTCCAGTGGAAGGGGTCCCTGCCCGTGGCAGGGGTTGGAGCTGGAGGAGCTTTGAGGTCCCTTCAACCCAAACCAGGCTGGGATCTGGGATTTCAGCTGTGAGAAATGAGTTGCTAAGATTTATGTGGCCTCATGTTCTTTGTTACTCAGCAAACTGCAGCAGGAGAAGGCTCGTAGGAGCTTTCATGCCCTGTCCCTGTTCAGGAGCACCAGTGGCAGTGTTTGTTCCTCTCAGTTTAGAATGTTCTCCTCAGTGAAAGAGGAGAGAATGATCTGATCTGTACTGGTGTACTGCAGCTGTCATCCAGTTCACCATTCAGTCAGGTTTGCAGGTGTGTTACAGCCTAAAGATGTGTTATGAGCTGTGAGAAGTGTCTGGGGCAAGGACCTGGTGTTAGTGGCTCATCAGGAGGGAGCAGGAGGCTGCATGGATGAACCCTGTGGGCAGCATGGGCCAGTTTGCGGTGCTGGAGATGGAGCTGCAGGTTAAGATGTCATCTGTGAGGACAGAACATACACAAACAGGTAACAAATCCTGGAGCTCTCATGGTGAGGACACCCAGTGTGGGCCTGAGAAGAGCAGTGCTTACCTCCTTTGGGATGGGCCCTTGGGGAAAGCTGTGCTCAGTGTGGAAGTGAATGAGTGAAGTGAAAGCAAAGCCTGTGATGGTTTATCTTGCTATGAGCATCTCGCTGATGTTTTGGGGCTGTGTTTCATACACGTGAGTACCCATCACCCTGGTTTAAAGGTGTTGTTCCCCTGTGATCTGCTGCATTTAGGTAGCTAATCTGAACCAGAGACTTCTGTGGGTTGTTGATTAGTGGACAAGTGCTGGGCAGATCTGTAACTGGTCTTGAGCCATGCTCTGCAAGTGGCCAGGTCTTGCTCATCTGTGACCAGCAATGCATGCAGGTTTGATGTGCCCAGGCCATGCATAGTTAATGGTCCCAGTGTGGACTCGCAAGAGGAGCAGTTCTGACCCCTGTGGTGGTGGGACACAAGAGGCTCACGTGTTGGAGTCCCTCAGCACCTGCAGTCTGCATGTTTGAGAGCAGCATTGAACCTTAGCTTTGGAACCAGTGCTGAGGGAAGGGTCTGTGGCTGCTCTGGGTGTGAATGCCTTCTGCTCTGTGTGTACAGGATCTCCATGGTTGGCAATCTGGTGTCAGTTTCATGTTGGTTTCCCTCTGAGGACCAAATGTGTATATGATAGGTTTGTTTGCCTTTTTATGTATGTAATTTTTAGTGGTACCATGTATTGAAGTGCCATATATTTAAGGCAGGACTTTGGAAAGGTGGGAGCACACACATTACCTGCATTATGATGTGCCTTTTAACCGTGTATGTCTCATTGCACATGTGCTGTGCAAGCTATAGTAAAAGAATGGCAAGTTTCAGTGTGGAAAGAAATGTTGGGAAGCTTCTTGTTTCTGAGGTGAGGTTTAGAGCACTTTGTGAAGGCATCCTGGGAGAGATGCTCGGAGAGACCGGAATGGGAGCTCACAGACCTCATGTGGTCCTGCTCCACCAGCCCTGTGTAAGTAAAGGCACTGGAAGAAGCAAGAAACACAGCAGCTTGGGTTAATGTTCCCCTTTCTACCTCTCAGGAGGACACAGTGAGGTGAAGGTGAAACACTGGCGTGGCTGTGGCTCCTGGTGATCCCCATCTGAGGGAGCGTGGTGTTTGTGTGCTGTGCAGGACAGAAGGTTGTCAGGGGGGAACTAATGGGGAATACACCCATGAGCGTGATGAGATTAACTGTGTCCTGAGCAGATGGAACAGAAAGGAAAGCAGTGCTCTCTGTAACAGTACTGCCAACCCCGTCGGTAACAGGGGGAATATCCCCATCACTGCTCAGGAAGCAGCTTCCACAGGCACTGAGCTGCTGTTTTGGTTGAACTTCCTGTTGAACATTGGTTTCAGGTGGAGCTGTTATCAGAACCAGAGGCTGGGCAGTGAATGAGGGCCCTGCAGGGCTGTGATGTGACAGCTGGCTTGTAGGGGATGTGGTTTATTGCAGGGCTGTGTCAAAGCAGGCTCTGGTCCTGTTCCTGATGTCTGCCTTTGAGAGCATCAGTGTAAACACTTCAGATAACATGGGAGTGGCTTTCTGAAGATAGTATCTTCAGAGATATTGTTGCAAGCACATGTTTTATGGTGTTATTCAGCAGGGGAAGGAAGCAGCTCATGGTAAGGATCTCTCCTGTATTGAAAACAAACTGAGCTCTTGGTACAGGTCTCAAACAGAGTTGGATGTTTCTCTCTCTCCCGCTGCAGTGTGGCACTGCCTGTGCTGGCCAGGGCTAGGAATGTGTGTGTTCGTGTCCTCCCACCCCAGTCATCAAACTCCTGTCCCCATGCTTGGCTCAGGCTGTAGTGGCACATGTTCTCAAAATAGCCACCCTGTTCTTGTGTTTCCGTAGGAGGTGCCATCCTCTCTTCCTTTGTTAGCTTTAAATCACAGGAATTAATGTGTAAACACAATGACAGTTACTCCTCTGAGATCCTGCTGACGCAGGAGGACAGGAATCAGAGGATGGTACAACAGGAGGAATGTGTATTTCCATAAATAAGGGGTTGTGTGAGCACCAGGATCAGTAACACCCACTTTGATGGCTTTGGGTCCCTTAGCTATCATCTGTTTGTCCAGTACCCAAACTGAGGGAAAAGATTCCTGTACATTTGTGTTGCTGTAACATCCCTCAAGTCCCTGATGCCCTTCAGGGTGTGAGCTCCTGCTTCCTGTGGGCAGTCTGCATGGCCATGCAGAGCACTCACTGGAATTACAATGGTGTGACCAGAAAAGTTCCTTTAGTTTTGTTACTATAAGGACAAACTGACGTTCAGAACTACTGCCAAAATCGGTAGGAATGGTTTTTCCCAAACACAGTGTTAACAGTGTGGTCTTTTGAGGACAGACTTGAACCACACTGGTGTTACAAGCGGTGGTGGTGACAAGCTTGGCTCTTTCGCAGTGGTTTGGCCATAACTGAAGCCCTCTGCACTGTTCCCCAGGTAGTGTCTGTGGGACATTGTTTAGCATAAAAATGTGTCTTTGCCCTTTAAAACTTTGTTTCTGTGACTGTTCATGGGTTAAAATATCTTCTTTGTTTAAGCATCTCTCAATGTTCTCAGGTACAAGTGACAAGCTCAGTCTAACATCTCTGCATGGCTTGGTGTATTCCCCAGGAGTTTCTCTTCTGGTTCCAAGAACTGCTCTGTCATGACATAGTATCTTTTATGAGTAATGGTGTAGTAAGAACAGCAGCTACTCTCTGCTGTACTCCAGTAATTTATGTGAGGTCACTCTGCTCATGCAGAAAATGGGTAAGATTTATGTCCTGAGGATGCTGAGCCTTTCTATGGGGTGTCATTACTCCTCCCAATATCACAGTGCTTTGGCAGAGGGCTGTAAGGCTGGAGATGCTGTTGGTGTGGAGGTTGTCTCTGTGAACAGACCCTGGTGCTCTGAGCTGCCCACCACCATGTGTGTTAGGCTGACAAACAGCAAAGAGTGGGCACTGCCCCAGAGCCACCGGTGATCACTGCGAGCTGCCTGGGATGGGACGGTGCTGATGCTGAGTGTTGTTGAGGCTGATAACATTGCTTTGAAAGCAGCAGCAGACTGGTGCCGTTGCCAAGCCCAAGAACAAGGTACTGAAGGAGGGCAGTGGGGTTGTCCGGTTATGGCATGGGCTTAGGAGAGGTTTTCATTTGGAGACACTGAGAGGTGACCGCTTCCAGCCTTCCTGCTGAGTTTAGAGCAGTCCTTATCCGGAGGTTTCATGTGAAACTGGAGGTGTTCGGTTGTTGTAGAGGCTGTTCTGACTAGAGGGGTTAGTATAGGATGTTGCCATGCGGATGCACCTTTCTGAAGGTAAAATCTGTTTGTAACTTCTGAAGCAAGAGTAGTAATAAAAGTTCATCATTAACCGGGGTACGACTGCACCGTTGTCTTCATCTGCTTTAATTCTCAAGTACTTGAGCTGAAGAAAGCCCTTCAGGACTGAGGCAACTTTGTATGAATAACATGAAGCCAAGCGACTCTGGAAGTTCATGGAGTGAAAGGAGGGTTTTGGTTACTTAAGTGACTGCAGCCACACTGGGAGTTAACAGGAAAGGTTCTGGCTTGCTAAGGACAGGATGATTGTCCCTGCAGATTTAATCATATGAGAAGGGTAATGAGAGCTTGGCAGGAAACCCGGAGGCTTGTTCAGTGGTACCTGGATAGTTGTTTCCCTAAACTCTCAGCTTCAGTAAGGCAGTAATGGTGATGCACAGGTACCTTATGAGCCAACTGCTCCATGTTTTATATGGGAGAAATACCATGTGCACCCTCATGAACATCTCGTTGTCTCCTGTGTGTTGCTGTAAAAGCTGTGAAGTGCCCATGGGAAGCATGGACAATGGATCACCTATCCATGTTTGGGGAATGCCGTTAGTGTATATGTGGGTTTGGAAAACCACTCTGTATCTGCTGGCTGGCAGTGTTTGCCAGCTTGCTCAGAGCTCTGGCTGCACTGGGTTTCAGCAGGAGTAACCTGAGAGCTACTTGTGAGTAAATATAAAAATGTTACCCAATACCTGCAATTCAATCCCAGCCCTGCAGCTGAATTTCCTTGGATGCTTCTAAGTCCTTCAGTCAGTATGATCACCCTGAAGTCAGTGTCTTATTGTCTTGTTTTAGATGATAAATAGTGCATGAAACGTTCACTGATGTTTTCCATTTGGAAAGCAGAAGAATGAGCCTTACCCTGCCACAAGCTGAACACACATATAGCAGTGAGCCAAGTGAGTGTCTCAGGCCTCCTGCCAGCTTTCCATGAGCCCTCCTGAGGAGCTCTGTCTGCCCTGGTTTCCTTGGGTTTCACTGGCAGAGCCATCACCCACCTCTGCCCTCCTGTGCCCACTGGAGCAGGGGAAGCACTCTGCTCACTGGCTTTCCACTGCTCCTCACCACGAACACGTGGGGTGAAGGAGTAAGGGAATTGTGTTTTCTTAATGTATGTGGCAAATAAGGAATATGGGAGTGAAATGCCCATGCAAGCTCTGTCATAGAAACATAGAATCATAGAACAGTTAGGATTGGAAAGGACCTTAAGATCATCCAGTTCCAACCCCCCTGCCATGGGCAGGGACACCTCACACTAAACCATATCACCCAAGGCTCTGTCCAACCTGGCCTTGAACACTGCCAGGGATGGAACATTCACAACCTCCCTGGGCAACCCATTCCAGTGCCTCACCACCTTCACAGTAAAGAATTTCTCCCTTATATCCAGTCTAAACCTCTGCTGTTTAAGTTTCAACCCATTACAACTTGTCCTATCACTACAGTCCTTTGAGCAATGGAATTATTGGGCGAGTGGTTTATTCCTTATGTGCTGGATGTTTTATGTGCAGTGGGCAGCGGTGTCAGGATGACAACTCACATGCAGGATTCCAATGAAGTCTCGCTCTCTGAGTGAATATCAGCTCTTGGGTAGTAAATGGGAGTGTTGTTGGTGGCTGCTTCTATGGCAAGAGGAGGTTTTCCTGCACACCTCACAGGGGAGCATGAGGAGCCCCATGGTGCAGCAGGAGAGGGCTGCAGTGCTCCAGTGCCTCCTGACAGCAGAGCAACAGAGTCACCCATAGAGAAAAGGAGAATGTGCTTTTTTGGTCAGGCAGTTCCTTTCACAGCTTAAAGGGAAAGTTCCTTTTTGTTCAGCTCTTAATGACCTCATCCCTTCATGTGAAACCCTTGTAAATGGAGGCCTTGTTTTCTCCTGGGGTTGTATGTAACAGGATGCATTCAGAGAGGGGAGTAATTGCACTCAGCTCACACATTGGAGACCAGTAGCTTGTAGGAAACAGATACCATGGAGAAGAGTTTCCATGCCCTGCTTGTTTCCGTGGCAGAAGCAACCAGGCAATGCCCTACCACCAAAAAGGTATAAATTAACCCCCTCCACATTGTCCAAGACTAAAGTCATTCCCTCTTTGCAGCTGTGTGACATTACTGCTTGTGCTGCGATTGCTTTGTCGTCATTAATGAAAGGGGTTCTTGAGAGGTGGAATTTGAGTGAGGAGCTGTTGTTACTAATTCCTGCCCTTTATCTGCTTAATTCGGGTGGAATCATCTCCCTTTTCCTGACCAGATCAGCTCAGGGAAGAGCAGTGATGTTATAATGTGGTTTGCAAGTGGCAGGTATAGAAAACATTAGGGTTTTATTTCTTCTTATAAACGTATCTCAAACGCCAGCCCCAAGCTGAGGCTCAGGGAAGGGAGCAGCCTGGTTTCCCATTGAAATGAACTGGGAAGTTGCTGTTTTCCCATTGATCTGCTTGTCAGAGAGCCTGCAATTCACAAACAGGAATCTTTGCTGGTGTTTGTCTTTTCCCCCAGCACCTGCTTGTAATGACACGGAAGCCATTAGGTTGATAGCCAAGACAGAGCCCATCTCCTTTCTGTTTATGGAAACCCAGTGGACCTCAGCCACAGGCAACCTTTCATCAGTGAAGTGCAAATGGAAATGTCCCTGTTTTACTTGCAAGGATGGAGTCAGTTTGGTGTAGAATATCCCATGAACTCACTGAAATGGTGTTGTATTGCGTTTGTTTCATTCTCTAACACTCAATCTGCATGAAGACAGCGACTTCCAGCCCTGTGATGTTGTGCGATGACTCTGCCTGTTCCTCTTTGCAGATATTGTGGATGGGAGTGACCTGAAGCAATTTTTTGAGAACAATTATTCTCAAATCTATTTTGTATTCTATGAAAACTTCATAACACTGGAAAACAGCTTGAAACAGAAAGGTAAGGTGTAGAGGTTGGCCAGCGATTGTTGAGTCACTGTTCCCCACCTGTTCTCAACAGCGTTCCGTTAGAGCTTATCTGGTGCTTATCTAGTCCACAGTTACCTCTATTTGCATTAATGGCTCTGTGCAGTACAGTATTAGTATTAATCATGCTAATTTTATGGTAGCAGAGAGATGAGCACGGAAATTGCTCTGAAATGTCGCAACTGAAAAGAATTCTGAATACATTTTTATGGTGAAGTGTCACTTCAGCTCAAGAACCAGTCCTTGTGCATTTACATACACATCCTCTTGTCTCGGTTTGAAGTGCTGCAGCCTTCAGTGTGCAGTTAAGCAGATGTCTGCTCAGCCCCAGCGCTGTCAGGGATGCACAGACCAAGCATGGAGCTCTGTGGGCAGGAATGGTTGTATGCTTGGAGATGGGCACAGTGACCTGGACTCCAGTGGTCCCTCACTTGGATTTGAGAGAGGGGCACTGAAGCCTGGAAGCATCTTGCTCTTTTGATGTTAAAGATGAATAAAACAAGCAGAGTGCAACATCTTTGACTTAAGTGTGATTTTGCCATCTGTCTCGTACTGTGTATTTATGGGAAACTGTTGTTTTCTGCCTTGCAGGGAATAAATCCCAGAGAGAGGAGCTGGACTCCATTCTCTTTCTGTTTGAAGTAAGTTTTCCAGCTACTTTTTGTTTTAAACCTCACTGTCATTATATGCTTACTTAGGCCTTTACAATGAGGAGTGAAGCCGGATGGCAGTCAAACTGACAGTAGGTGTCTGTGACTGTACAAAGTGGGAGGCAGAGGAGAACTGGGGGGGTGTTAAGCTTCCAGATACAATGACAATAAACAGTTTATTATGCAATAGGAATGTTGGTTGAATGAATATCCAGAGTTAAGAGAGTTCATCAAAATTACTTGATAGTTATGTTGATAAATGACAGGTGTATTACTGTCATTTAGCTGTGGATAATATAGAATGAATAGTGTGATTATGAATTATCCCTGTCCTGAGGATCAGCTCTTTGGAAGTGTCCTGGTTTCTTTCAGTGGAATTTGGGAGCAATTTGTTGAATCACGTTCTGTGCCTCATGGAGGGCTGGTTTGAAACAACAGCTCTGCTCCCCTGTGCTTTGTCAGTGGGAAGTTCAGTGTGTGTTTGTGTTGAATGTCTCACAGCAGTTTGGGCTCTGCTCCTTTCACAGGGAGGCATCTGTTAGGACTACAGTATTGGGTCTTGCAGCACAAGGAAAACACAATGGATAAGAGTTGTCAACTCCTGCATAGCAGTTTGAACTGTGTGAAATGTTCATTTAACTCTTTTAATGGCTTAATGTTTAAAATGTGTTTTATTAAAGAGGAGCATCTTCTCCCCCAGAAGCGTGCCCTTCCCAGCACCAGCACTCACAGTGTCTGCAGTGTCTAATGGTGGCCAGTTAACTTCAGCAGAGCCAAACTGGGTGTCTTTGATTTAAAGAAGAGTAGACTGGGATAGGTCATTTGCTCAGGGACCTCTACAGTCAGGTATTACCTACATATATTTGGGTGTGAGAAAACATCACTGAACCAGATGAAAGCCTGACGCATAAAGGGTCTTACAAACACACAGCAGAAGCTCTGCCTGTCTGAAGGCAGGATCAGTGGTACCTGTAGGGGTTTTGGTTTGGGGTTTTTTAACAATCCATTAGGTAAATAATCGGCCTGATTTCTTTCTTAAGGGTGAATACACATCTCCTATTGAGTTCTCTTTGTTAATCCATCTGCTAACTTTTTACTCGAGTCTTGCATCACAGAAGTGTTCGTCTTTATAGTTTAGGCTTTTTTTTGGTAGGGGTGTTAGGAAAGAAAGCCCCAGACTTTCAATGGGACTCTAGAAATTGAAGTTAAAATGAAGGTTCCATGTTCTGAACTCTTTCCCCTCCCTCTAAAAGTGGGAAAAAATCCATTGCATTAATGTATAGCTTATACTATACAGTATAATGTAGTTACAATAATATTTACCCTGACAAGAAGAATGATGCTGTCTAGCTTAACAGGCTGTAATATGAAACATGGCCATGAAAATGATGATATGAAGTGCTGTATTTTTGTGGTCTCACCTTCTGATGTTTCTGAGGTAGCCAGTTCATCTCTGACTCTCTCCTCCAACTCCCAGGCTGCATTTTCACACTGAAATCTACAATTGAATCATGTTTTCTGCTACGTGTTAATAAAAGAGCCTGCTTTAGGCTTTGCATGGGGCAGGGTTGAAGAACAGGAGCTCACACACCTGATAGTGCCATATTTGGGCAGGAGGAACTCTGCTTCCCTCTCCTCCCATGCTGATGGAGAAGGTATGGCCACATCTCCTGAGCAGGGCTCTGCAGCTTGATGGGAGCTCAGTAATACCCTTGCACTGTGTCTGGAGGAAGTCATTTCAGTGGCTGTGTCATTAAATGGCAAATAGCTGCTGATTACTCACCTGCTTGAAGTGAACACACGTGCATTCCTGGGTCCTGAAACCCAGGGTGCTGAGAACCCTGCATCTAACACCACTTAGGAACATCAGAAAACACTGTACGAGGAAGAGAAAAACCCATAGTTATATGGAACACGCTGTTGCTTTGGGTCCCAGTGGAAGGGAATGATGCTACAGCCTGGTCATTGGCAGCCCTGGGGAAGAAGAAATCCTTTTGGATACTTGTGTGGATTTTGGCTGGATCGCTTCCTGCTGTTTCTCTGCTGAAGTAAGTTTGCACTCCATTTGTAACCATTGCTCACGTGTAGGAGAACAGTTCTTTAGAGGGCCTTTTAACACCCCAACAGAGGGTACATCAGCCTGAGCACAGGACACGAGGAGGTGTAAATGCCAAGCAATGAAACATTCATAGTGCAATCCATAGGAAACCCAAGGAATGGGTTGTTAAGCTGCCCATGTTTCATCTGGTGGCAGCTGAGCCGGAGGGTGCCTGGAGTTCCCTTCTAATTAGCTAAATAGGTAATTAGTGAGGATTAACAGTGCTGGAGTCCGGGAGCTGAGGGCTGACACTGCAGATCAGCAGCAGTGTTAGGGAAGGAACTGACTGTTGCCTGTGCCGGTGGCTCAGTGGGTCCTGCTGCCGTTCTGGTGACACCTAGTGTGGATGGGAGGTAAAAGTAACCGATGCCTTTGCCATGAGCCCCTGGAAACTGTTGGTTCGGTTGTAGTTTATTGAAGGTTTCATTGTACATGTCAGCTACGCAGCCTGGCCACCCAACAGGAACATCAAACAACGTATTAAAGAAGAAATGTTAGTCAGAAGGGGTAACATGACAGGGTAACAGTTCATTTTGTAAAGTATTTTGTTAGAATTTAGCAAAGTTCTTAGGTCTAACTGTATGTTTTCTAAGGTGCTTTGGCCTTGTCTTTGCCGAATAGATATTCATGAAATGATGCAGTGACTGTAGTTGGCTGTATTCTTTTTCCCTGTATCATCTCAAAGGCCAGATCATGTGGGACCTGAATTTGCCTGTTCTCTGGTTACCCCCAGACTGCAGTGCGTGCTCAGAACGCATTGACAGCGTTTCCTGTGTCACTGTTCTCTCTGATTTGAGGGCACTGCTTGTTACACTGAGCACTGTGTGTTAAGGGAGGTGCACTGCAGTTTCTGGGTCCCATGGAAGTCCTGTGCCATCGTTTGAGTGTGAAAGCTCGGGTCTGTTTTAATGAAACAGGGTTTTGTCTGCAGCATCAGGTATTCCTCTGAGGCTGCATTCTTTTTGCACTGGTAATGCAGTAAGAACAGGCTGATAGGTTGATCCAATACACAGATCAATTTCTTCCCATTCCCTATGATTATGTGTGATGGGTTAAGCACAGCTACATCTCTTGTGCTGATGCTGCATTCATTGCACTGATGCTGCATTCATTGCACTGATGCAACCTGCTGGCTATATCAAATAGTCTATTCTTCTCATTTCAGATACACTTTCTAGTGCAGGAAGGCTTCCCAAAGTCACTTACAATAGCTGCTATTGTTGCTGGAACTCTCTCAGGTCCTGCCAGTGTAGCTCAGGTCTGTGCTGAGTGCAGGTAGCTGGGGTGGTGCATTGGGTGCCCCCACTGCCCCAGGGGTGTGTGCAGAGCACAGATTGCTTTGCCTGTTTATTCTGTACCAGTGCATACTGATGTAGCATTAAGTGCCCTTGTGTTTCACAGCTCCTATTTACAAAAGCAAGCTGTGGTTTTCATACAGCTTGCACAATAAGCTTTGGTTTTGCTGGGAACTCTTCATTGCTCCAAGTCCATGTTTCTTGTGGAACTTGGGGTTCCTTGAACTGGGAGAAGATGAGAGTGAGGCCAGACATGGGGTAAGCAGGACTTACAGCCTGAATTACAGCCTGGTGTAGCTCATACTGCCTTGCTGTGACTGTGTTTCTAGCCCCTTCTGTGCACCAAGCCTCCGAATGGCTCTTGCCCTGCTGCAGTGAGGTGAGGCTAGCAGGGGTGGTGAACAGGCAGCAAAATGCTGATTCATCCTTCCCAGCTCTCCGCTGGAGTGTCCCCAGTATGGACCAGCAGGTGATGTAAAGTGGAATGTGAATGTGCTGGAGCCTCTGCAGTGCTGGCATTGCACACACTCAGGTTCATGCTCTGCTTTGGCTTCTGTACAACATGGAGCTGATCATCAATAAACTGTGGGAACTTGCCCAATACACTTTGTGCTCTGTGTTCTATAGCAGCAGGTACAGGTCTCAATACAGTGGTGCTGTCCTTAGGAGCACATCTGAATATAAACTACGAATGGCCATATACCCAGAGGATTAAGATGTGGTATGAATCCACTGCAGCACAGGTGCTCTGCTGTCAGAAGGGGAATGTAATGACTACAGAAGCAACCTGTGCAGGTGGGCACAAGTTACTTGTTCCGCAGATGGTGGTGCTAATTCTGTGTAGGTTTGTAATAGGAGCCCTTTGGAGAAGTAGCTTCAGACCAGGCACAGTAAATACACCCCATGTGTCAGAGGAGCACCGGCTGTGCTGTGGGTGACCAGGCAGGGCTCTGCACTGGCACAGCACAGAAGCTGGATAGCACTGCCCAGTGATGCACATAACATCATTTAAAATGTACAGCTGTGGTTCATACTCTATCAGGGTTGCTGTGGATAGTTTAAATATTGGATCCTTCCAGCACATTGTAGCAGTGCTTTATATAGACTCCTGTGTGAAGAATTAGCAAGAGGGGTTAAGCAGCTTAAAGCAAATCTCAAAGCCAGTGGTGATTTTAGCAGGTCATTTTCAATGCCATAAACCCTGTGTTAGTGACACCTTCACTGCTCTCACATTCCTCACTCTTTACAAAGGACTTTAGTGCCATGATGCTGTTTCTTATGAACATCCAAAAGGCTGTTGTGTATCTGCAGCATTGTCTTGGGCTGGTTTGCTTATCTGAGGCTGTTGCTCCTGACTACTTCCTTCATTTGGGATAAAACTGAGCAAAATTGAATTCTGTTGAAATAAATTGTGTATGGAAAACGGCCGATGTGAAAAGTACTTGTAAAATTCCTTACAAAGAACAATCAAATCAGGTTATTGTTGAGTTGTTATTGCCAAGGTCCTGGTGTCTCATTTCTTGGGGTTATCCTTTCTATTTGGCTTTTCCCCTTTATTTAACTTTCTTGTTACCATTTGCATTTTCCTCATGTCTGTGCAGCTCAGTGGCTTAATTTCCCCATCTGCAGGTTATCTTACACTTGAAATCAAATTACCATTAAGAGCCACAGCTTTAAATGCCGGTTATAGGCTCCGGTGCAGCTTTCCAGTTGATTCCCGGTGGCTCCTGTGATTACCAGTTCCACTGCTCACACACACTTGGCTGGCTGATTCTCAGGCTCAGGAGAGTACCAGGGGCTTATTTGTTTATAGGAATACAATTACTTACAGCCCTTCTTGGAGTAAATGACTTTTTGAAGCAGCTCCAGTTTCTTCTGCCATAATTCTGATGGTTCATCTATTGTTGCTCTTTAACTGACATTGCTGTTACTCTTACAGCATTCCTCTGTTCATTCTAACTGTATGTTTCATGTGTCTGTGAGTTACTGCAGGTTTTAGTAGTTGAATACTGAAGTCTTGTGGAGGTACCACCGAGCAGTGCTTGAGCAGGGGTGTAGGGGAGCTCGACTTGGCTTGAAGCAGCTCCAGCTGCCACTGACTAACACAAACTCCTTATGATGTGCAGGTTGTAGCAAATAAAAGCTATTTTTTGTCTCAGAATCCATTCTCCCGGAATGAACATTAGTGTGAAGCTGTCATTGACATTGCCTCTGAGAGCATGTTCAATCAGCAAGAACATTGGTGTTGGTTGGTGGTTGATAAGAGGCTGCACAGCAAGTCACAGAGCTCTGGGACTCTATTGTCCACCTATTGTCTCACCTCTGTGGAAGTTCAAGGGGAAACATCCAGGCTATAGGGATCTTCAGTGTGATTTGGTCCCAGCCTCAGCCCACCCTGCCCCTGCTGCAGGGCAGCACAGCACACTGTGATAGGCACAAAGCCACCCATGGGTTGGGTTTAGCAAAGCTGGCACAATAACAGACCTTTCCATAGCAGGTGCAGGACTGGTTAAGCCAGAGTGAATCTGTGGAAATGGAAACCCTCATATCTTTTATTTTGCTTTGATAAAAGAGAGAGATCTTTCCAAAAGCAGCATCCTGTGTAAACTGAGGTTTAAACTGAACATTATTCCTAGTCATGCAGGAAGTCCGGAAGAAAGAAAACTATGGATAATCAGTTAAAAGAACTGACAGATACCCTGATGTGTTGATCAGTAGTAATACCTAATTTCTATTTCAAGTGTGCTATAATGGATTACCATATAGATGCAGCAAAGCACTAAGCATTAAATAGATCTATGTGTTTTCTGGAAAAGCAATATTATTTCGCACTGTGGGGTTTCTTCAACTATTTCCTATTAGTCTGCTGTGAAACCAGAGCCAGGAGTCAATGGCCAGCGTGGATTCACAGCAGTGCTGCTCCAGCTCTAGGCTGGAGTGGAAGCGACTGTCATTTGTTTCATAGGAAGAGCAGGATGTGGTTTTAGAACACCAGGGGTTGGGAGGGCATGGAAAATGCTGTTGGAAATGGGATGCTGGCAGGACAACAGCCGGAGCTCGCTCAGGGTGTCCGTGCTCCCGTCACGCTGTGACACTGCCTGTGCGCATGGGAAATTCCTGCTGACAAATGCTCGAGGTGTAGCTTTGACTGAACTTGGAACATCCACAAGTTTGATTTGATAGTGCAGACTTGTCACCAGGATAACTTGGTTTGCACTGAGGAGCAAATGTGGCTTCTGAAGTCAGGTTCTTTATATGGGTGCTGATGTGCTGCACAGCTTTCCTATCTTCATTAGGAGGCTGAGGTGCAGGCAGTGTGACCTGGTCACTGTGGCAGTACGGGCAGGTGATTAACCACATCTTTGCATTGCTTCAAAGTCTGTCATATATATATATATATATATATATATATATATATATATATCTCCTGGTTTTTACATGCAGAAGCACAGAACACCATGGGAAATGACTGAAGTGTCTCGATTTCTGCTGTATGAAGACATTGAGATATGGAAGCATTCCTCAGATGGAAACCTCTGTCCCCTTACTGCCTGTTTCAGCCCTTGAATTGTTTTGACTCAGTCACCTGGGGAGGGTGTTTGTGGTTTATAAAGAACCCCCCCATAAGTGTGTTCTTTCCTTCCCCAGCCCTGCCAGCTTCACGCAGTTTAGTTGAGCTTGTGTTCTGGTGGTGGTTGTACTCCACACCAGCATTTGCTTTCTCATCTTCCTCTGGCACAACCCTCAATTCACTCACTCTTGGATATAAAGTTGTGCTGAAGATGTGTTTCAAAATGGGTCTTTATTCTGCAGCTTTGCCACCTTCCAGCTTACACCTCATCCTGGTTCACTGTCTAGGTGTGACCTTGATGTTCAGGTGTAGGTGCCAGTGTGTGACACACAGGACGACGTGTTCAGGTGTAGGTGCCACTGTGTGACACACAGGCTGACGTGACTGAGACGTGGTTTCACTGGTGGCAGTGCCAGGTTTTGGCAGTTTCTGATGAAACGTCTGATACAGAAGTTGCAGTTGGGTTTTTGGAGGTTTAATACAATTGCCTCTCAGAAGTGAGAGGCTTGAAACAGGTGAGAGAGGATTTACATCCGAAGACAAGCTGAAGGTACCTTGTTCACGTTGTCTGTGAAGGGAAGCTGCTTTTGCTCTAACAATCCACTGTACTTCTCATGATGGCTCAAACAATGGGAACAAAACGTATGTGGTTTTGACCGGTTTGCTGTGACAAATGTGAACCTATTGGAAGGTTTCTCCCTTCAGTGTGTTCTGATGCTTGAACCCAGGCAGATTTGCTGCCAGTGTGTCTTAGGGTTTTGTTTAACAGAGCCCCTGCTC
The DNA here is from genome assembly GCF_012275295.1 of Melopsittacus undulatus. Classification (NCBI taxonomy): domain Eukaryota; kingdom Metazoa; phylum Chordata; class Aves; order Psittaciformes; family Psittaculidae; genus Melopsittacus; species Melopsittacus undulatus. Next base: position 534,730 of record NC_047529.1, on the reverse strand, counting down.
TTGTGTTACGGGCTCAGATGTGTGCTGGGTGCAGACTGAACCCTGCATGCAGAGAACCACCACTCTTGCAGTGATTTGAAGTATTCAGGATTCAGGCAGAAGCTCCTTTCTGCCCTGCGCTGGGTTCAGTAATGCTCATTGCCAGAAATGGGCTGGAGAAGTGATGGGCTGTGACTATGTCAGTATTAGATGGATAACGATAACTCTCTGTCTGTGGCTCCTGCAGTCTGGTTGGCAGAAGCGTGGCCCCTTCCTACCAGGTAAAGCCCCAGTGTGACTCATGGCCTCATTCTTAGCCTGTCACAGCCTTCATCCCAAGCGCATTCCTGCTGCCCATGGATGGGGAGCCAGACCTCTGGCCACCCGCCTCTCTCCTTTGGTCCCTACCCCACAGTGCCATGAGGGTGAAACAAAGCACACGACAGCATGGAAGGGATGGGCCCCATTTCTGCTCCAGGTAAACCTTTAGAAAGGCCAAATGCCATTGGGAGCATGTGCCTGGTGAAGGTGTGAAGCAGGCCAGGCTGTCAGTGGGACCTGAGGTCTAGTTCCCCAAGTCTATGGACGTGCCATCATTGCCATCTTCCGCCATGGAGAAAGGAATGCTCCATTTCCAGAAGGACTCTTGGAGTGTTGTGCATCATTCCTGAGCTGGTGTCAAAATAGACAGGTTTGTCCTGTCCCATCTCGAGCATGCTGCTCCCAGCAGCAGCACTTTGGCTGGCTCTGAAGGGATGCCCATGCTGGCTTTCTTGGCTGTGATGCTTTACTTCCTCCTGTGAGCTTTTATGTTCAAAAGACTCACAACTGTTGCTTAAATGACCTGTCATTCATTTGCATTCTGCATGGGGTATTTCTGGAAGCTTAACAGTGCTTTGTGTGCAGAACTTTGTTCCAGTGGTTCTGTTTGGTAGTTAAGAGGAGCTCTGTTAGTCATTTGTAGCATCATTTAATCTCATTTCCAAGAATAGACATTAAAAGCTGGTTTCCCATTTAAATGTATCTTAATTTCATGTTTCAATGGCTGGAAAGGTGTGAGATCAGACCTGTTTTTCTATGGGATCCATGTGAAGCCAGGTTTGCTCTCCCACTGTTTGGGGAGCTGAGCAGCAATGAGTTCCCTGTCACTAATACACCTCCATGCTGAGCCCTGGTCTGTACTGCTAATAGTGTAAGAGAGAAAAAGATGCTTGGAGCCTGCTAACTGAGAGTCCTTTTAAAATCACATTTACCCAGGTAAGGCCCTGGATAGTTTGATTTGTCCAGATTATTTACCAGCAGTGCCATACACTAAACTGACGTTTAGTGATGCGGAGCTCAGGATCTGGGCTGTATCCACCCCATCATTACCGGTCACTGCAGGGGATGCTGCTTCGAAAGCTGCAGCTGCTGCATTGGAAAGCAGTTTATATGTGGGAATGCCAGGCATTGGGAGGTGATGGGGAGGGAAAGCAGTTCATGGCAGTGTCATGGTATTTATTCAGGACCATTCCACGTATCTTTCTCTGCTACAAGACAGTAATGGGCAAGAGTTATGCTATGATAGCTGTTTGCTCTCTGTTGTGTTCTCAATGTGTACATTGCCATTTCATTGATGCCTTGTGTGTTGATTTCTGTGTCCCCTGAAGGAGCCTGTTCACTACAGACAATGTGACTTTAGTTTTGTTTCCTGCAGAAAATACTGCAGCTGCTGCCTGAGAGGATATTTTACCGATGGCATTTCCGCAGTATAGGTAAGAAGGAAGGGTTTAAAACTCCTACTTACATGAAATCAGTGTTTTCTGTAGGCACTTCCGCTTCTGCAGGTCCTGTTAACCACCGACTCCCATAGTATTCCCATACAAATAGCATTACACGAGGCTGGCAGCTGAAAAACCTCGAAGCATATGGGAAATGCTTTTACGTGCTCGAGGAGCTCTGTGTGTCCCTGGTTTGTGTGTGTTTGGTTGCCTGCTTCACTCTGAGTTTGCACAAATGCCTTTTAAATCTTATGTTCTTGGGTTTACCTGTGTCCTGTTCCCTTCTCATGTGCTGGAAGCTATCGAGAGGATGGGGCTCATAAACCAACCCATGTTTTTCTACTTAGGTCTCCCTTTGTGTTCACAGACTAACCCCATAGTTAGGGTTGAGGAGGGTTGTGGGATGTGTATGTTGTGATGCTCTTTTGCATGTGATCGTACCTGAGGTGCCCAAACAGACCCATGGCGCTGAGTGTGGCTCCATTCCTCACGATGGATGCTGTTGAACTCAACCCTTGCCACCTCCTGCATCTCATTCTGTAGAACCCAGGCTGTGAGCAGGGGCTGCTCAGGAGGTGAGCACAGGCTGTGCTAAACCGAGTGCAAGCCATGGGGCTGCTGCAGTGAAAGGAGCTTCATTTCATCTCTGGTATCCTGTATTCTCTGTGCAGCTTAGTCCATTGATGTTTGTGAAACACTCGGTTGTCTCACACTATTTGTGGGAATTAAAGGAGGAATTTCTGGTTTAGGGCTGAGACAGTGAAGGAAAGAGATTAAGGACAAACATACAAACCCTTTGGTAGCTCTTTTTGGTCAGTTTTGCTTCTAACGGGTGGCCCCAATCTTTCTGTCCTATATAAGTGGAATCACAAATGCACAGTGCTTGTGCAAGCGTGGTCCCAGCTCTCTGCCACCAGTTCCCATCTAGTGGAGGGTCTGCCAAGCACTCCGTTAGGATGTGACACTGACCATGACAGACAGGAGCTACCGATGGTGGCGCTTGCTGGGTCACACCAACAGCCTGTCCGCTCCTTCCCCAGGCTCCCATGGGATTCACTGTACATTGTGCCTCCTGGAACAAGGGAAGGAACAGGGGGAGTCGGGCAGGGAGTAGTGCTGGTATTAGTAAAGCTCTGCTTTATTCCCTAGCCTCCTGTCCGCTCTGCATGCTCTGGGGGCAGGTGTGCGGCAGGAAGGGGTTTCACAGGCACGAACTGAAGATTGTGTTGGGGCACATGCATGGGAAGGGACAGGATAAAGCTGCCAGCTCAGTTAAGTGCTTGGCTCAAAGCATTGTCTGCTTCTGCTACACTTGGCTTCTGTTAAAGGTAATAGAAATTGTGGCAGGCTTGGTTTAGTCACTCCCCAGCTTTGGATATCTCAGTAACAAAACCAGGACTCTCTTCCGCACAATGATCATGTTTAAGAGAGGATTTCATATAGTTCATATAGAGCTTTTAACTAGATTTAAATACTGGATTCAAACATTAATGCTATGGGAAAAGAAATGTCATTGTCTTCAGTTAGATGAAAGTCAACTTTTTAATGGTTTAAATATTCCCTGCAGCCTCCAGTGCTGCTATGGGGAATGTTGTGACCTGTGATCATAGACTGGAGCCAGAAGGCAAAATTTATTCCTCTCCTCATTATTCCACATGGAATAAAGCTGGAGTTAAATGGGCGCAGCCATACAGAAAGGTGCAATGCATTCACTGTGATAGTCAGAGCACCCTGAAATCCAGTGAATCCATTTCCTCTGAATTCAACATCTTTGATCCATCACTGGTTTGGGTTTGCTGTTTGTAAAAGCACATTTGAGCAGCTGGGGCAAGGGGATGTACTTCCTCCAAGCAGCAGTAGCTGGGGTTTGGCCCCAGCACCATTCTGTCAGCTACCACGTTACCATCAACACAGTGTGTTTGCTGGGGCACAACTACAGACTGGCAGTTAAAGGTTAAGGAAGGAGTCATGTCACATTCCCAGTTAGCACTGATGGGAACACAAGGAGTCACCTGCTTGAGCTCTTGACTGCTGTTTCACCTGAACTAGTGCAGAGCAGGTTGGGTTCAGTCCCTTGTTCTAGAGCTGGCATGTTCTTTGTATTTCTGCTTCTTTTGAATAGTCACATTTGGATATTTTTCCCTGAGTCTGATAAATGAGCTACAGACTTTGGCAGGGCTGTTATTTACAGCTGTACCTCATGAGTTGTGCTCCATGTTCCCATGCATTGGAGTGTATTTGCTGTAGATGTTAATAATTCCATTTAGTCCTGTGGAATGGTGAGATCCTGAGGGAAGGCTCCATTCAGGGATGTACAGAGCTCCCAGACCCAGGGGGATGAGCAGCTGAGTGCTCTATTGTAGGATCATAGAATGATAGAACAGTTTGGGTTGGAAAGGACCTTAAGATCGTCCAGTTCCAACCCCTGCCATGGGCAGGGACACCTCACACTAAACCATGGCACCCAAGGCTTCATCCAACCTGGCCTTGAACACTGCCAGGGATGGAGCATTCACAACCTCCCTGGGCAACCCATTCCAGTGCCTCAGCACCCTCACAGGAAAGAATTTCTTCCTTATATCCAATCTGAACCTCTGCTGTTTCAGTTTGAACCCGTTACCCCTTGTCCTGTCACTGCAGTCCCCAATGAAGAGTCCTTCCCCAGCATCCCTATAGGCCCCCTATTGTGTTCCTTTCTCAGAACTGGATTAAAGCCATGCTTTACCTGGAGCATCTGAGGTATAATCACTCTCATTTGAGCTTCAGGGTGGTTGGTTTGGAATCTCTAAAAGCAGAACTGAAACGTTTTGCAGTTTCATAGCTGTGTTCATAGACATGAACGCAGTGTGGGTTGCCAGCATCATTTTCTCACCACTGCTGTCAATGTGAGTGTATTTATATGCATTAATCCTACCAGTTAGGAGTAAGGAAGATTTCTCCAAATCCAGTAACTCAGAATTCCTCCTCCGTAGCTTATGTTTAATGCGAATGATTTGAGCAACTGTCAGCTGACTGAACCCAAAATACCCCACTGGAAAGATAAATCATGTTTGATCTTGTAGCACTGACAATGATGGTTATGGTTGTAACTGGATTCACTTTGGGCTTTTTCACCCTATAGTCTTCCTTTTCTAGGTCCCTTCTCAGTACCCACATAGCAAATGGCACTAAACTGGCCTTTCTGTGGTGCTCTTTATACCCCATCATGGTGAGTGTCCATCTCGGGATCTGACGTGTGCCTGTTTCCTTCTTCTCACCCAGGGTCCATTCTGAAGAAACTTCTGCACACTGGGAATTCTCTCAAGGTATTTCTCTGTGGTGATGCATTCATAGTGCTTTTCACCTGGATTCCTATGAGTGTATTACTGTACAGTTTTCCATCATCGGTGGTTTTCAGCTTGTTGGGCTTCGTATTGTTACTTACCTTTTAACCACAAATTTGATTGTTGTAATCCTGGTTTATTTTAATATCTATCCTCAGTCATTTTGCTGTTCATTTCTTCACTGTTGCTGTACTTACAGATTTGTTTCAATATCTTCTTCTACAACATCATTCCCTCGTAGATAAGATGTGAAGGAATCCGCCTGTTCCTGCTCTGGCTTCAAGCACTGCAGACTAACTGTGGGGAAGAGCAGATATTAATATTTGCATGCCTCGTGCCTGGCTTCCCACCTCTTGCCTCCTCCCGAGGTCCCTGTACACTGGATAACCTCATTAGTCCTCCGAATGCACCGGATGGTGAGTGAATGAACACCGTTTCCATGAGGGGCACATCGCTTCTGCTGCCACTGGGGTTGTGGTGGAGCTGCGAGCGTCTCGTGGGGAAGGTGTTACATGATGGTGTTTGTCTTTGCCAAGCTGTTGTATTTAGTGCGGCTGTGCAGCCTTCTGGTCCTGTTGTTCTCAGTTCAGAACGTTGGGTTTGCTGGTTCGTGGTTGGCTGTTGTGGAGGTGTAGTTTGTGTTTGTGCAGCTCTGAGAACGTGTGTTACTGCACAACGGGCAGGTGTGCAGGTGTGCAGTTAACCTGCGGTGACTGCTTGTGTGAACCCCCCAACTGCTGTCAGGCAGAGGCTGGTGCCACCTTTGATTGTATGTGATAGGGCTTGGGGAAACATGGGAAGCCCAAGTAGTTACTGGCTCTGTACAGCTTAGGAGTGCGTTAATGGTTATCTTCAGATCTATCTTTTTCTAGCAAATACCTTTATTTAACTATTTGGGGGTTTCTCTGCTTAAAACAGTTTCTTTTTATCTCAGCCAAGATTGCTCCAGAAGAAATAACCCCACTGGTGCCCGCGGTCTCTGGGGAGAAAATTGCTGAAGACCAAACCTGCTACTTCCTTCAGCTGCTGTTAAAATACATGGTGATTCAGGTACCTGGGGAGGATACATGGGTTTAACTCTTCATATGTGTACTTGTGGTAGGAAGTTTGGTCTGTGCTGTACCTGCACGGAGCTGGTTTTGCCCCTCCGCAGGAAGAAGCTGTTTGCTGCACTTTCTTACTCTGGTTTGTAAAAGGGAAGTCATCCTAAAGCTATTTCCTTGGGCTGTTTTGGTTAAACTAAGCAGTTTTGCACACTTGTGATAAGGATTGCTGAATGTTATCCAGACTTGCAGGAGAACTGACTGCTTTATGTGCTTCTGGTTGCATGCAGAGGATTGACGTGGGGTAAAGATGCAGTTTGTTCTCTTGGCCACACGGCAGAGCTAAGAAGACTGTTTTATCTTGTCTGTTTGTTTCTCTCTTAACTCCATGACAAAGGCTGCAAGCTTAGAGTGGAAGAACAAGGAGAACCAAGACACTGGGTTTAAGTTTCTCTTTACGTTGTTCAGAAAATACTACCTTCCTCACTTGTTTCCATCGTTCACAAAGCTGACCAACCTCTACAAGCCTGTTCTGGGTGAGTAGTGAATTCTGTCCTGTAAGTTGAGAAAGAAGTTAATAGTGACTGTTCTCAAGTAGCATCTCTGTTCTCTGCCTCCTATCACCACAGTTCTGCTGAATGAGGCGTTTTCCTCCCTCATCTTATGATTTGATGGTTTTGTACCATATTTTTCATTGTATTTGATTGATATCTGTAGCAAACTTCTGCTTTTCTGAGGCAGTCCAGGAAGCTGCTTCTGCTCAGGCTGCATAAGGGCTGGCCTGGTTTTCCTTTCCTAAGGGCATCTCCATAGACATAGCATTTACATGGAGTGAGTGAAGACTCTGTACCTTTGATGTGTAGTGCCAGAACATGCTCTCTGATGGGTTTGTTAAAGAACCAGCAGGCTGCCCCAGGCTGAGGGAGCAGCTAACTTAGTTACTCTCATTTTACTTCTTGTTTCCTTGAAGAGAAGATGGGCAGGAAGGGCCAGATGAAAGGAGGTAAGATGCACACCTGCAGCTGCAGGATTAAAAGCATGTTCATCCAGAAACTCTCACATTTTTCCTTATTTTCTACTGGATTCTGCATGGGAGTCAACAGGAGCAGTGGTGTTAATCCTCACTGGAGGTACTGCAGCCTCTGCATCACTCTTCCCCAGTCCTCTGACATCTAACTCCTGTCCTTTGCAGGCTCACCTCGGTGCCACCTCAGCTCTGTTCACAACTCCAGCCCAGGCCTTTTTGAGCTGTGCACCAGTGACTTTGCCCTAACTCTAAGCATCTGAGTGAATTATGACCCAACCCTGTCTCCCTTCAGCAGCCTTCCACTTCTCCCCATGTATTTTCCATCTTTTATTTCATAGAATCATAGAATAGTTAGGATTGGAAAGGACCTTAAGATCATCCAGTTCCAACACCCCTGCCATGGGCAGGGACACCTCACACTAAACCATGGCACCCAAGGCTTCATCCAACCTGGTCTTGAACACTGCCAGGGATGGAGCATTCACAACCTCCCTGGGCAACCCATTCCAGTGCCTCAGCACCCTCACAGGAAAGAACTTCCTCCTTATATCCAATCTAAACCTCTGCTGTTTAAGTTTGAACCCGTTACCCCTTGTCCTATCACTACAGTCCCTAATGAAGAGTCCCTCCCCATTTCAGCCTGTGCAATGCTCTTTGCACCAAGGATCTGTTTTCTTCTCAGTCTTTGCACTGTGGGGTGTTCCAGAGCCTCTTCTCTTTCTCACTGTACTTCATTAATAAACCTGTGAAACTTATGACATTAATACTGTAATAGTAGTTCCTTGTTTCAGGTTTTGCCCTTCTTTTTTCAGCCCTTCTCCTTTGCTTTCCTTTGGTTTGCATGATACAAATGATAACCTGCAGGGAAAAATCTCTGCTTTGATGCTCTTGCTTTTGTTCAGGAGTGACACAATTCTGACAGTGTAAGCATCACTGTAATAACAGCAGTCAGTTACTGCATCCCTTAGTTCACAGGGAGAAGATGCTGGTGACGTGTTCAGGACATTTAACCACAGTCTGGAAGCAATTGCAGTTTCCTCAGATGAGTTTTGCTTTCTATCTTCTGTCTCCCCAGATATTCCTGATGTGAGACCGAGGCCAGTGTACATCCCTGCAACCCGGAACAATGAGAGCGTCTATAGCACCAAGATCCCCTACATGGCAGCTCGCGTTGTTTTCATTAAGTGGCTTGTGACCTTCTTCCTGGAGAAGAAATACTTCCCTGCTGCCCAGAACATGAAGAACGGGGGGGAAGTGCTCCCTAAGATCATTCAGGTGCTTTGGAGTTCCCCTCTCTTTCCTTCTGTTCACACTGGGCTGGTGCATGGTCACCATGCACTGACATTGGGAGCAGGGAGGAGATGCTGCCCCTGAGTGAATAAATGATGGATTTGATTATTTGCCCTTTGGAGGAGGGAATCTCCAAGGGAAACCCTTCAGGAATCCACTGGAAGTCTGTGGCTCTTCTCTCGTAGCTGTTGCCTCCCCAGCACCAGCAGTATAATGTTCAGACCTTCGGAATTCAATCTGTAAACTGTCATTTGTGCATGGGCCATTTCCCAGCACATCAGAGGCCTCTTTGTTCCCTCTGGATTACAGCAGCTGTGTACAATGGGATATTAGAGAACTGCACTTTCAGATTGGTTGAGACTTCTCTGGACCAGGGCTCTGCAGGGATCTTGGAGGAATGGGTGTTTCCTTAAAGAGACTCCAGCCCCTGTTAAAGCTTAGGATCAATGTCAGCTTCAGTCCTCTTGAGCCATGTGGCCTGCAGGAACTGGTGTGGGAGAGCTGTGTATTTTCATGTCAATTGGGTTGGGAGCCCTTCACTGTACAAGTTGGAGGCTCTAAACCAGCAATTGAAAGTGCTTTTTTAATTGATCTTTCATTCTGACTGGAAACTCCACCATTTAAACTGGTGTGCACCAACAGGCAGAGGTGGCAGAAAGGATGGTTTCCTTCTGCCTGAGCTTTATACACACCAATTCGGATTGCATGAAGGTGCTGCCCTCAGCATGGGAGCTGGGTGGGAGTCAGTACTCAGCTGCTGGTGGGTGCCAGCCTTGGGCACACGCTGGCCTCTGTGGCTCTGAATTCACTGACTGCAGCCTGGGCCTGAACCTCACCCAAAGCCTCCCTGTGGAAAGCAGCAGAGATGTTGGTGCTGCTCTGTTGCTGCCAGCTTAGCTGAGCAGAGGCAGCCTCACCAACATGGACAGAAAGCACAACTGTGTTTGGTGATGCCTTGTTCAGTGTAAGCTGGGATTCTGGTAACTCAGAGGCAACTTCTAGTCCTGTGCCTACTTCTGGCTGCATCACTTCAGATGATGGCAGCAGTGGTTCAGATGATTCAGATCACTAACACAGTGCAGGGTGTTGCAAAACACATGCAATTGCAGAACAAAACCTGACCAGGACATGTCAGGAATAGTAATGTATGAGAGTATGAGTTATGTGTAGTGCTATGAGCCATCCTTTCCCAAAACCAAGGGGACCTGGGGATTCCTCTCCCCTGTGTCTGTGCCTTCTCCACTCCCTCCATAGCACCCCTCTCTCATTTCTGCTTTCTGACCTGGGCAAGGGGGTTGCTGTTTGGGCTGGGGCCCATATGAAGTGTGCATAGAGTGTAAGACCAGAGCCTTGGATGGAGCACTAGACTGGAAATGACCCTTGTGCGTTGTGTGGCATAGGGCATCCATATGAGTGCCAGTGTGTGTGTGGATGTCTCCTCACCCCAGTGTGTTCTCTCTGCAGACAGTCGGTGCTGCAGGCCAGGATAAACCCACAGAGCCAGACACAGGCACATCACATGCAGGAGAGCAGGAGCGGAGCCACTCCAGCAGCAGCAGCCTGTGCGAGCGCCGGCCCAGCAGCTGCAGCCTCTGCAGCCTGGAGGAGCAGCACCGCCCCGTCTATGACATGGTGCAGAGGATCCTGCTGTCCACACGGGGCTATGTGAACTTCGTCAATGAGGTGTTCAGGCAGGTCAGTGCGGGCACCAGTGGCTGCCGGGTGTTTTTGTCATGGTTGTGAGGAGGATGGTGGGCAGGTAACTGGTCAGACTGGATTTGACGCACCAGCACCTTTAGCCTGGAGTCCGTCCTAGGGCTAGCTTTAACAGTGTTGTGACATACTTACAGGAGCTGCAGGTTGTTGCTGGTGCCAGAATGTTGAATGGGCCACTTCAGTTGTTGTTGGTATTGGGATGTAATTTAAAGGTGTGTAAAAAGCTGTTAGAATAGTTAAGGTTGGAAAGGGCCTTAAGATCATCCAGTTCCAACCCCCCTGCCATGGGCAGGGACACCTCACACTAAACCATGGCACCCAAGGCTCTGTCCAACCTGGCCTTGAACACTGCCAGGGATGGAGCATTCACAACCTCCCTGGGCAACCCATTCCAGTGCCTCAGCACCCTTACAGGAAAGAATTTCTTCCTTATATCCAGTCTAAACCTCTGCTGTTTCAGTCTGAACCCATCACCCCTTGTCCTGTCACTACAGTCCCTAATGAACAGTCCCTCCCCAGCATCCCTGTAGGCCCCTTCAGACACTGGAAGCTGCTCTGAGGTCTCCATGCAGCTTCTCTTCTCCAGGCTGAACAGCCCCAATGTTCTCAGCCTTGTAAGGCTATTAGCTTACAAGTTTATTATTTGAGTTAGTTCCTGTGATCAACATCAGTCTTTAATGTTGAGTATTAATTACTTCTACTTGTACTTGTCATTAATTTGACACCTTTTCAGTTGTTTAGGATACACATGCATGTGGCCCTGCTGGAGAGGCTGTTTCCTGTTTGTTGGGATGTTTGTTTGGTTGTTTGGGGGTCTTGGGTCATTGGATTTTGCTTTGGTTTGGAACTTTCTGTTTCCTGTTGTTTTCCTTTGATTTTGCCATTGTTGTTTCTGGGACCAAGGTACAAACGGCTGAAGCAGCAGTTCCAGGGGACACAGAGGTGCAGGAGATGCTCACCAGCAACTGAGTGAGCATCATTCACAAGCATCACTGCGAAGTGTCTCATGTGGCACAGAATAGGAACCCTTGTATGGGTTTAGGAGCCTGTCTGGGTGCTTGTCAGTACGTGGCTGGCACTGGGGGAGAAGGGAGCAGTGGTTCAGGAGAGCATCAGTGGTTCAGGAGGCAGCAGTGGGGCAGGAGGCAGCAGTGGGGCAGGAGGCAGCAGTGGGGCAGGAGGCAGCAGTGGGACAGGATACAGCAGTGGTTCAGGAGGCAGCAGTGGGGCAGGAGGCAGCAGTGGGACAGGAGGCAGCAGTGGGACAGGATACAGCAGTGGGACAGGAGGCAGCAGTGGGACAGGAGGCAGCAGTGGGGCAGGAGGCAGCAGTGGGACAGGAGGCAGCAGTGGTTCAGGAGGCAGCAGTGGGGCAGGAGAGCATCAGTGGTTTCAGGAGGCAGCAGTGGGACAGGAGGCAGCAGTGCGGCAGGAGGCAGCAGTGGGACAGGAGGCAGCAGTGGGGCAGGAGGCAGCAGTGGGGCAGGAGGCAGCAGTGGGACAGGAGGCAGCAGTGGGGCAGGAGGCAGCAGTGGGACAGGAGGCAGCAGTGGTTCAGGAGGCAGCAGTGGGACAGGAGGCAGCAGTGGGACAGGAGGCAGCAGTGGTTCAGGAGAGCATCAGTGGGACAGGAGGCAGCAGTGGGACAGGAGGCAGCAGTGGGACAGGAGGCAGCAGTGGGGCAGGAGGCAGCAGTGGGACAGGAGGCAGCAGTGGGACAGGAGGCAGCAGTGGGGCAGGAGGCAGCAGTGGGACAGGAGGCAGCAGTGGGGCAGGAGGCAGCAGTGGGACAGGAGGCAGCAGTGGGACAGGAGGCAGCAGTGGGACAGGAGGCAGCAGTGGGGCAGGAGGCAGCAGTGGGACAGGAGGCAGCAGTGGGACAGGAGGCAGCAGTGGGACAGGAGGCAGCAGTGGGACAGGAGGCAGCAGTGGGACAGGAGGCAGCAGTGGGACAGGAGGCAGCCCTGGGGCAGGAGGCAGGAGTTTTGTGCCTCCGAATCCCTGTGTCCTGCTGCCCTCTCCTGGTCCGTGTTCACAGTGTGAGGCTGGATCCGCTGCGGGAACAAAGGCTCCGCGCTGCCGCTGTTCGGTCGGGTCAGGGGTAGAACTGAGGCAGGGAATGGTGTTTGTGTCCGGGTTGTGTTTGTGCAGCCTTACAGGAAACTCACTCGGCACTGTCACTTCTGCTTTCCTTCCCCTTCGGCTTCCCTTTTCCTTTCTCCCCCACTTCTTGGCCTTTCTGACAGCATTCTGTGTGATGCCCATTGCTCCCCCTGATGAGCTCCTGTTTCAGCTGACTTGTGGCTCTTCCAGGTTCTGCATCCTTCAGAAGCTGACAGTGTCTGTGAAGCCATGCTCAGTAATTTCACACCCTTGCTGTATGGCACAATTGAACTGGCCTGTGTTACAACCCTTCCATCTCTGCTGACCCAGCTGTTGGGTGTTGTGCTTCCTGCTGGATGGAGACAAGGAAGTGTGTGGTGTGATGTGATTTCCCCTGACCCAAGCAGTGTGCCCTTGCAATGGGTTTGCAGCTAGGCTGGGGTAGGAGCTGCTATAGCTTGTGGGCCTGTTGATCATGAAGAGTGGGTCACCTCTTCAGAGTTGAAAATACCTATTTTTTCAGTATGCAAAATGTGTTTTCCTCTCTTTCAGTGTTTTTATAGCATAATGCATATTGATATCAACATTTTTTGTTGGCAAAATGTGCTTTTTTACTACAAGATGACGTTCTCAGGTATTGATTTCTCTGCCTGTTCACTGCAGTGCACAGGTTGGGCACTGGATTGTTTCCAGTCTCCTGAGGCCCACAGGTATGTGTGGAAGCAGCAGTGCAGCCTTTGGGTGTCTGTACAGGGTGACTCCCAGATACAGATACTGAGCAGCACATTGGCACAGCTGCAGTGAGGGAGGATCGAGTGCAGCTGCTGTCACCCTCATCACAACTCACTGCCCTGTCTGTGTGTGCACCTCCTGAGGTGGCACTTCACATCACACACTGCTGGTGGCACAGGGAGACCCCTTTCCAGGAGGTGCAGAGCAGTTCCTGTTGTCTTTGGGGCTGGTGACAGCCTGGGGGCTGAGTCCAATTGGAGTCAGAGACCTTGCACAGGGCAACAGCCACCACTTGGGGTTGTCACAGCAAATGCAGTGTGGAAGTAATATGGGGTTGTGAGTGATGTTGGTGTATGCAGGGGCTGTTGGGGAATCAGAACTCCTGGTACAGACAGAAGAGTAAGAATGGTGTCCTTCCTGTTTTGGGCTGTTGGTCATGGTGCTGGTGTGTTCATGTATGCACGTCCTCTGTTCTAGGTTTAGTAAAATGAGTTAACTTTCAATTCAGGCTTTCCTGCTGCCACCTTGTGATGTATCTGCAACACGGAAAGTGGTTAAGGTGTATCAGAAGTGGATACTGCAGGAGAAGCCTGTGTTCATGGAGGAGCCAGACAAGAAGGACGATGGGCAGGATGCTGGTGACAACCTAGAAGATTCCTCAGTGCAAACGGATGGTAAACATGTATGGCATCAGTGTTACCTACTCCATCCTGTCACCTACAGCACGACTGAAGTTTAAACTCTCAGCGTAAATGAGTAATAACTTAAAAATGTGTGGAAAATCAAGATTAAGATAGGCTTTATTTTAACTCCTGAGTGCTCAGTAGCACTTGCAGAGTGCAGGGAGAGATTGCACCTGTATTGAAATACATGACTTGTTGGTTACTCCCTGCCTGCACTAACGTGGCAGCAAGAACTGAATGGAGCAAATCACTGATAGGTTCTGCAGTGTTAACATCCACGTTGTTTGTTGGCCCTGTGCGTGTAAGAATAACTCCTTTTGGTGGTAGGTACTTCAGGATCTGACAATATGTACTGGCTTCTATGTACCCAGTGAAATACTTGGGTTAGTCTAGGAAATCAAGGGGTAGATACAGATTCTGTGCATCGTTTTAATAGCCTATACTGAACATCAGTAGAAGTTGACTTTGATGCTACTGACACTGTGAAGCTGTTCAAAGGGAGGTGTTGTTGTACTGAGAAAGAGGTTTGAGTTGTAAAAACACAGTGAGAATTACAAGGTTTTGACAGATTATTTGTAGAGAACTTACAGTTTTGCCAGGCTTGAATTCAAGTATTACTGCAATCAGTAACTATAAAATGTGATATGAAATAGTTCAAATAACAGCCTTCAGACTGTTACGAACCTTTATATTCCACATACCGCCTGTTTGTCCAGAGATCAGGCAACAACACCAGTGCCTTCCTTGCTGCAATGAAGCAGGACATGAGAGGTCCCCTTTTGCTGTTGACAGCTTAAATGCTTTAGATTAACTATGGGCACACTCCGTCCTGCTCATCACTAACCCAGTGTGTGTTTGACAGCTCGCCTCGGAGCACTCGGGACACAAGCGCTCCTCCAGCTGGGGCAGGACGTACTCCTTCACCAGTGCTGTGAACAGGGGATGTGTGCTGGAAGAGGAGGACAGGAACGTTAAAGCTGGTGCTCAAGCTGCATTACAGGTGTGGTCTGAGGAGGGGAACGGGGCTGTAATCACATAACCCCATCGCTTCATCATTTAACCTAGTCTGTAACTCACACTGCAGGTTATAATACAGTGTCTGAGGTTAAGCAAAACAGCTACCAGCAGTTGATGGGCTTTGTAAGATAGGATTTGCACTTCATTTATGACTTTCTATAATGTATATTAAGCCCTGGGACGATATCTTGCAGCCAGATAGCTATATTTTGTGATGGGAAGTTCATGGTTTTCTGCTGGGTGTGCTGGGGATCAATCAGAACTGTACCCTTGCTCTCATTGAGCCTCAGTTATGGGCAGTACTGGTGGCAGCTCAGGCATGCAATGCCAGAGAATGGGTAGCTGGAGGAATGGTGCTCTTGCCTCAGCACATAGCAGAGGTACTCACCAAACCCACAGTGTGTGACACAGTCTGGAATGCCACCTGAGCTGGTGCTGGAGCCGTGCAGCAGAACAAAGGGATAGGTAAACCATGAAACCTGCTCTAGGGAAAGGTTTGGCTGAAGGGGGACAAGTGTTTTCTTTGTTCCTGACACCACATAAACTCCTGTCAATGCCTGTTCTAAGGTGTTCCTGACAAACTCTGCCAATGTCTTCTTGCTGGAACCCTGCCCTGAAGTCCCTGTGCTGCTGAAGGAGCAGGTGGATGCTTGCAAAGCTGTGCTGAGCATCTTCAGGCGCATGATAATGGAGCTATCAATGAATAAAAAGACATGGTGAGCTTACTGCATTCTGCATTGTTTAAGAGGAGATTATCAACATTTAAGTTTTATGGGAGAACCATTGGATAGGGAGCAGACTGGCTTTCCCAGGGACAGACCTTCCTGTGTCAGGTACCCTGGTGACTTGCCTCGGAATGGATCTGTGAGCTTTCAGGTTCTGCTGAGTCCTCATCATTGTGTGATCTGATGTGTGTCGTGGCTGGTGTTGCCATTCCTGACTGCATCTCTCAGAAATGAGTTGTTATTGTCCACAACAAACAGTTTTGCACTGTGGAGTGCACTGTGAATGTTTGATTGTGAAGTCTCAAGTGTGATGACATTATAAGTCAAGCTCACTGGAGAATGAACAAGGGGCTTTGGTACATGAAAATTAACAAGTACAATTGATAGAACCTGTGAACACCAAGTGCAATTTTGTTCTGGCTGCAGGGAGCAGATGTTACAGATACTCCTTAGGATAACAGAAGCTGTGATGCAGAAGCCAAAGGAAAACCAGATCAAAGACACGTTCGCTCAAAGCATGGCAGGATTGCTTTTCCGAGTGAGTGACTGGGGTCGGTTGGTTTGTCTGGGGGCTTTAGGTTGGTTCTCCATGGTGCTTACCCATAGTTTTAGTTAGATGCTGTGAAACCTACTTGGAAACCATGAAGAGATTCTCCTTTGCAGTACTACAAGGAATTACTTTGTAAATTGCTCCTAATAGAGGGAGACAGGCTGATTTGATCCGTTCCTCAGGGCTCTGTGACAAACAGTGTTACAACATGCAGGCACAGCCTCTGCGTGGGTATCTCTAAGGTGTAAGCTTGATGTAACTAAGTCCAGCTGGCACATCACAACTGAGCACATTGAATGACATGAAAACACTTATACATCCTATTGCACTTCAGAAGCTCAGCTACAGTGTCGAGGTCTGAGTGTCACAGGATAGCTCAGTTACTGCAATCACTCTGTAGATACAGGAGACAGTTCTTCATCATCATCATCATCATTATTATTAGTCACAGTTTGTTTCAGTTTGCCAGGGAATGTACAGACCACTTGAGGTATGTGTCTGGGAATGTTGGGATTTCCTTAGTGAACAACTTTCACAGTTATCTACCCCCAATGTCTGGGGATGGGTTTTTGATGAAAGACCCTGCCTGTGCATCACAAATACTCAGTGCTGATGTGCAGGTGGGTGCTGACTTCAGCAGCATGGGTCAGGGTTGGTGTGCTGGACTCATGTCACTCATTTCTGTCTCTCAGACCCTCATCGTGGCATGGATCAGAGCCAACCTGAGCGTGTACATCTCCCGGGATCTATGGGATGAGCTGCTCAGTGTCCTGTCCTCCCTGACTGACTGGGAGGAGCTCATCACTGAGTGGGCCAACATCATGGACTCTCTGACAGCCGTGCTGGCCAGAACCGTGTACGGGGTGGAGATGACAAACTTGCCCTTGGATAAGCTCAGTGAACAGAAAGAGAAGAAACAGAGAGGGAAAGGTTGGTTTGTGCTTCGGTGCCTTTTGTATCCAGCAAGTTAAGTGTTTAATCTCAAGAATTAATTTGATTTAATCTAACATTAAATACTCCTTAATCTAATGTAAGAACCTGTTTAATCAAATGTGAAGTGCTTTGGGTTTGTGTGTTCTTGCTGTGGGAGGAAAGGTAATTGGGATCAACAGAAGAAGCAGGTTTTAGTACGCGCTTAAATTCAGTCTGCTGTGTAATGGCAGTGAAACGTGGTTCCCAGTGCTGGGGTCTGGCCTAGTCAGCAGTGCAGGAATTCCTTTCCATGTCTCTTAATTAACCTTTATTAAAGTATTTTAGCTGCATTTCTGTGCCACTTACAATTGATGCACACAGCTGAAGCAGTGATTGGTTTTTATTGATAGTAACAGTTCACCTGTGTTGTTTAAAGGTGAATGTTTTCCATGCCCCAGTGCTTGTAAGCCCATTCATACTTAGCAGAAACATGTGCATGTGATGACTGAAGATTTGGTTGTTTTCTCTCTCAAGGTGGCATTTTGGAGCCTCAGAAGACAGCTGTAGTGGGAAGATCTTTCTCATTAAGCTGGAAAAGCCATCCTGAAGTTGTGGAGCCCATGAGGTTTAGAAGTGCCACAACCTCTGGAGCCCCAGGGGTTGAGAAGGCAAGGAATATTGTCCGTCAGAGAGCAACAGGTTAGACATAGAGAGCTAAATGCTTGTATCCTCAAACACTCATGTCTTAAATCTGCCTTTGAGTTGTGGCTGCTTCCAGAAGTAGTGAAACTTCATAGTTAAATGCTGTGTACCTGTGGGTGGGTGTCCTGACCACTGCCGCTGTGAGCAGATCATCCAAGTCTTTTGGAAGACTCTAAATAGCTGCTTTGCAGTACATTACATTTAATTGCAAGTTAGTCCTGTACACTATGGTTTTCTGTAAAGTACATCCCATTCCTATTTCTGGTTTGATAAGAAAGCACTTATTAACATCAGTCAGATAGTACCTGGTGCTTCTGTCCTTCCACACAGCTATTGACTGGGAGCACAAGGTAAACCAGACACGTAGCAAACAATTTCATCCTTTCTTACTCACTTTATTTGCTTCCTTTTAATTGGCATGATGAGGTATGTACAGCACCTCCTTTTCCTTTTCTCTCTCATGTTTACCTCTGAAAAGAGGAGAACAGGGATGAGGAATGACCCAGGGATGGGTCATGTCTGAGACCCCAGGCATGGAACAGATACCTGATTTTTCAAGCATTTCAGCAGCCTGGATCTGCTCTCTTTATTTCATGGGAGCATAGTTCTGTGTTCCAGTGCAGTGGGGTAAGGATGAGAAAACCCCATAGAAAACCTGCTTTTGAATAGGTTGGATCTCACTGTGCAGCTTCCTGCCTCCATCCTACCAGATTAGTTGTGTTTCTTACCAGGAGAACTTGAAGGTGATTTTGTGTTTTGAGGCTTTAGGCTTTGTGACTAAGCCACAGGCTTCAGCTTAGATCACAAAACACTTTGTCAATGGAGTCGGTCATTCTTTGTGTCTGTTTTACTTTCAGATCCAGTGAGCTCCCATTAGTGCTCCAGTGGGAGCTCTTGCTTCTGCCCCAGTGTTTCTCTCCTGGTTCTCCCTAGGAGCTCACCAGAGCAGTGGAGAGAACCTGGAGGTGTTGACCATCAAGGGCTGTTCAAGTCTACCCTCCAGCTCAGAGCAGGTCTGCTCAGAGCACGGTGCTTGGCCTTTACCCAGCCTGGAGCTGGGATGCGGTTTCCCAAGCCAAACCAGAGGCAGCTCTGCCTTCAGATCAGTTTCAGGAGGTTTTCCACTCTTTATTGTTGAGCTGTATGTTCTGCTACTGGTACTTTGGGGCAAATCAGCCCAGAGACAGGAATTCTACACTGGCACAATGAAATATTCCCTGTGGGGGAGCTGCTGTGATTCAGGAATCACTGATGGTTGCACTCTCAATGGATGAGAGGCAGTTGTACATTATTGACTTAGAGCTCATAGGAAAAACTTGTGGGCTTAATGGTGTAATTTTCCCCCCCAAAATCATTGTGTTTCATTGTATCACAACATTCAGAACCCCAAATATCTCCTTGCTGTTTCTGACCTAATTCTTGCTTTATTTCTCCCTGGAAGCCAAGCGCAGCCAGTCTATCAGCAACTGTGTGCACCTTTATGAGGCTTTGCCAGCCACTAAAAGCGTCCCTCTCCTGCTTCACACTGTGAGCTCTCTCTTACCTGGTATCTCTTACACTTCTTGCTCTCACAGACTGTCAGGTACTGTACTTGAAATCACCTTTTATATGAATGTTCTTTATATTTGAAAGTGCTGTCTGTCTGTTGCCCTTCTGTCTTTAGTGGTGTGGAATGAGATGTGTTGCCCTGGTTCTGTTTCTCACACATCAGAGCTGTTCAAAACATGGTGTTAGCTAATAGTGGTAGCCATTAAGAGATGAGCAAGTTTAATGGGAGCCTAACTTGTCCTTTCTCACAGTTACAGAGGGTGAAACAGTCCCTACTTGTAGTTTAGTTCATTTTAATTAATATTAGATTACTGTGAATCATAATTAATTTCTTAATAAAGAAATCCTTTTATTCATGCTTACACTTTTTATTACTTGATTTATGGAAGGTTTCCAAGCAGTTGTTAAAGGTTTAATTTAGTGCAGACCAAACATACCAAGGATCAGGGAAGCAAACACTAAAGGCAGCAGTCCAGATCTGGGCATTTAGTGTTATTGAGACTCAAGTGGGTGTATTTGTGCTCAAGTGCAGTAAACCTTGGAGTTCCCAAGGAGTGGGACTTGCTGCTGTGAGAACTGAAGCTGGAGCAAGCCCTGAGCATGCAGCTCCTGAGCTGAGCTCTGTGCTGGTGCCCACAGTTGAGTACTTCTCCAACATACACACAGCGTTCATGAAGTGCTCCAGCATTGCACTCTGTGCAGGGTGAACAGGCTGAGCACTGTGTCCTCCTGGGGCTGCTGCTGCAGCCTCTGTGTGTCACCTGTCACCTATCCCAAGGGATGCACTTCCTGATCCTGTCTGAATAAGCACAGCCTTGAGGTCAGTGCTTGTGGAGCAGAGCAGAGGAGGCAGGAGGAGCTTAATGGAAAGCTGGTGGAAAGGACACTGGTCCTTACTGGAAAGCAGAGATGCCAGGAATCTCATAGGAGTTGCCACAGCAGCACTTTCCATCCTGCTTTAAGAAGGGAAGGTACCACTGCCTGTGTGACCTGACCAGTCACTGGTGGCTCTGGTGGGGTACGTGGGCCCCCACCTTGGCTGTTTTCAGGGGAAGCAGTTAGCAAGCAGGTTAGGACTGGGAGGTGGCATTAACCACTGTCATAGCCATAACCAAAAGCACCTCTGTTTGCCTGCAGGAAAGCTGGAGAGGGGCTTGGGACAAGGGATGTAGGGACAGGCCAAGGGGAATGGCTTGAACCTGCCAGAACAGGGAGACTGAGCTGAGCTCTGAGGCAGAAGCTGTTCCCTGGGAGGGTGCTGAGGCGCTGGCACAGGGTGCCCAGAGAAGCTGTGGCTGCCCCATCCCTGGCAGTGCTCAAGGCCAGGTTGGACACAGGGGCTTGGAGCAGCTGCTCCAGTGGAAGGGGTCCCTGCCCGTGGCAGGGGTTGGAGCTGGAGGAGCATTAAGGTCCCTTCCAACCCAAAACAGGCTGGGCTCTGTGAATGGGAACATTTTCAATCCCAAGTGTTGCTGTCTTTGCCCCCACCCCAGTGCTCAGGGAAATGCCTTTCTGCAAGCCCCGTGTTGTGAGCCCACCTCAGGAGCTCCTGATGCTCCTTCCCCCTCTGTCAGTTCACTTCCTCACTTGAATTTTCATGCCCCTTCTCCTCTCTTTGGATTGCTCATTTGCAGTTACAACAGAAGGCTGCAGGATGCAGTTTGCCCTCAGAAACCTCAGATCAGTTTTACCCTGTCTGAGCTGTTGTGTTTTCATTGTCCCCCTCCCATCCTCATGGACAGGTTGGTCAGCACAGCCATGTCCCACACTCTGCATCCCTGGCAGTGTTGCAGCTTCTCCTCTGTCCTGTTTCCAGAAGGAGCAGGACCTAATGTGGGGCTCTAGCAGTGAAAACAGCTTTGTTCCCATGGCTCCCACCCCTCCTCGTGCACCCTGAACCCCAAAGCTGTTTCTGTCTCTTTTATAGCCCTTTCACCACTGGCACCACTCCTACACCCCTCTAAACTTCACAGCTTTCTAAGGACAGTGTATAAAACCTAAGTGATAACCTCTGTAACTGGGAGGGATGTTCCAGCTGTGGAGCTTGGGAAGTTTGAATGCATTTGAATAGATACTGAACTTCTCATATAGCTGCCTTAGTTAAGGAGTTCACAGGAGAGCATCGTTGTGAGGTGTGTGAATGTTGTGTGTTCAACCCCCAGATGTGGAAGAAGCTCAGCAGCTGGAGAACCTGGCAGGAGCAGAAGGCTCGGGGCTGTGTGCAGAGCAGGAGCAGCAGCTGCCTCGGAGCAGCAGCACCTCGGACATCGCAGAGCAGTTCCCACCTGAGTTCCTACAAGGTAATTCCTACAGACCCCTCTGAAGGGGAGTGTGGAGCCTTGTGCAGCCCCATAAGTGCTGCTCTCACCTGCTTTGCTTTCCAGCCCTGTTCTAAGATGTGTTTTTATCTTGGCTTCTTAGCAAGTATATCATTGGTGTCTTGTTGAGGTAACTGTTGGTAAGAAGTTACAGACCCAAATGCAGGACACGGCCTTTCTAAAGCAAGGCAGTGAGCAAAGAAACCTTGAAATGTGCACTTTGTGTGTAACTCTTGACATTTATTTCTTTTCACCTGGTTTGCATTTAAATGTTGTCTTCAAGAGAACAACTTTGCTGTTCCATCATGGAGGTGATGCTTATGAAGGACCTTCCAGAGCACCTTGTGTTCTGTTGGAATGTGTTGCTTCCCTGAGCTAGGCACAAGTGACATGTAAATGTAACTGCAGTGCTTGTGTGCTTTGCTCCCACAAATGTCTGTGTTTCTTGTTTGCTTTTCCAAATGTCTAGGTAAAAAGGCTGCAGCTTCTCATAATTCCACGTCTGCAGACTCCAGATGTGGTCAGGAAAACAAGGGATGCGCAAAGAAGGAGCATGAAGCTGAGCAAGTAAGGCAAAATAGGAAGTAACCACTGATGGGAGCCTGACAATGTTTCATTTCTAATGGGATGGGTTTAGTGTTTAGGAACTCCAGCAGCTGCCAGTGTGAAAAGCCATGAATCACATATCTAGTTTGGAGCCTGGAGTTGCACTGTAGCTGCTCACGTGTTGGGTGATGTGAGTGTTCTGCCTCTCCCCATCCTGTCAGTTGTTTCTGCAGGCTGAGGTGGTGCCTGTATTGTGGGTTTATGCAAGACTCCTGTGCCTTTTATATTAAATATAAACACGAAGTTAATGACTTTTAAAGTGTAAATAATTCATGGCTATTACAGAGCTACAGTGCACTGGAATAAATGTTTCATGGTGTAAAGTACTGGGGGAAGTGCTCTCCTCCAGCACCATTTGTGTCCCCAGCTGTGTACTGCAGAGGGCTGTGCAAGTTAGCATCAGGACAGGAAAGCTCCATCAATTTTTAATGCAACTTTGGGATAAATGGCAGAAATAATGATGGCTGGGGCTGCTCATCCCGGTGGAGGTGTAATGCAGTGTGGCATGGAGGCTTCAAGCTGAGTCTTGTCTTTGGACCGTGGCTCTCCCATATGTCTGGACTTGGAAGTACCAGTAATTGCTGTGGAAAGGAGAGGAGCTGTTTTCTGCAGGCTGCTTTCGGTCATTGCTTCAGGAGCAGCCAATGTGTCAGAGAGGAAGGAAACCCCTGTCTGCTGTGCATGTGGAGGGGAGAGGGAGAGAAGTGAGCCTGGGGGGACAATGGAGCATGAACCTGTTACAGAACACCCCCAGGGGGGCCCCTCCACCCTCCCTGCAGCAGGAGCTGGTTTTGCCCATGTACTCCCTGTGTAACTGAGGTACCACATGAAGCAGCTGGAGCTCAGTCCCAGCCCACTGCAGCACCAGCATCACTGGGAGCTAGTCACCAGGGCAGAGAGCACTGCAGCCTGTCAGGCAGCGCAGGCAGGCATTGCCTGGAGTGATGGGCAGCTCTCTCCAGCTGCAGTGTTAGATGATGCCATGATGATTTCTGAAGCCAGATGTCTGTTTCGGGGCAGGCATTCCTCAGATTTAGGCAGAAAGAATGAATGGATTAATGTCTGATCGGGGGTCAGAAACTGCTTTAAGAGATGTATACATTTATTTAAAATAGTAACATTAATCATTGCAAATCTCAAAATGGAATGTCACAAATATCACCCGAGTTGAAGAACTTCAGGTTTTCTACTCTTGAGAGTAGAGATTGCTTCTGCAGTTAGATCCAGTGTGCCCCGAGGGGCTTTGTGTTCAGTTCTGCCATTGCAGGTGTCATGGGGATGTGAACTAGAAGGTGACCTGCCAGGTGTAAAGAAACCCAGTGATGTACAGGGACAGAGCAGTGTTGTGTAGAAGCAGAATATGGTCTGAAGAGTTTTCAGCAGGTAGCTCTAAACCCATCTGGTGAAGGAGGAGGTGAACAAAGGATGGGGCATCTTTGCATGGGTTATCTTGCAGCAGGGTAATGCTCTGACAGAAGAGGTGATGCTGGTTCCTTCCTGGATGTGTTTTGATACTTTTCTGTGTTGATACATATCAGATTTATGAAAAAATGTATGTAAAAAGTCCTGCTTCTTGGTATGAAAACCGAGCCTAAGGAAGGGAGGATAAAGGCTGGAACTGGAAGCATGGTGGTTCCATTAAGTCATTTAGAGATATTTGGGCAGTCTTAATATTAATGAAAATACCTTGACTGGGTTGTAGTTAGTCCCTAGTACTGTGTATGTAGCTCAGAGTTACTAAACCATGATGTGGTCCTCAGAACTGCAGTAAACTGAGGTGAATGTGTTTCTCCAAAGGTACCAGTCCGAAGGAGCAGCAGCACAGCTGAGTTGGATTTGAGGGCAGACTGGCAGCAATCCCATGGCAATTGCAGAGAGAGAGAAAAAAGTGAGTTCCAAGACAGCCTTTTTCTGAGGTGTAACAACTGGAGTCAGTGTCACATTCTGTCTTGTTGCAGATGCAGTGGTCACTTTCTGCTGGTACTTTGCTAATGTAGTTGTTACAAACAGGGTTTGTGACCTGGTTAATGCCCTTCCTGCTGCAGGTGAGAGCATCAGCAGTGACACGTCCATTGGCTACAACAACGAGGTGGACATTGCTCTCATCCCCTGGCAAGGTTCTGAAGAGGACCCTGAGGTGAATGCCTCAGCAGATGTTTGTGTGGATGCTGATGCCCCTCGCTGGCTTCAGCTTAGCCCCTCGGACACCACAAACCTGACAGGTACTGCAGTGCAGGGAGCAGTTCTACACTGTGGGCTCCCAAAGGACTTCCCACAGTTCAGTTTGCTTATAAATGTATGTTCCATTTATCGTGTTCCTTTCATGATGCTCATTCCAGAATGAGTGTTCAGTGCCCAGAGTTTAAGGATTTGGATAATCAGAAGCTGGAATAGGTGCCTGTAAACTGTGATACAGGAAAGGATCAAACAGTTGAAAAGAATAGGGTTGCTTTCTGTGTCAGATCACTACTCACCAGCTGAGCTGTGCCAGCTGATCACATGTGCTCTCTGAGCCTGTCCCACTAATGCCCAGTAAGTTCATTTCTATATAAAGTGAATAGGTTTTATTTTGTAGCAGAAAGGTACAAATGAAACAAAGAAGCAAAACAAAATATCCCAAAGCTTTTTAACGAAATCAATTCACATGAACATAAAAGCATCTGGAATCAAATTCAAACTGATCAATCATCAAGAATTGATTTCACTTTGCTGACCCTCTTTGGGTGCTGGGGTTACTTCCCTCTGCCTGTATAGAGGGTTCCTGCACCTCTCCCCCACCCATGGGTGCTGAGCCCCTGGGGCAGGCTGGGCCTGCAGACAGCTGGGCCTACAGACAGGCTGGGCCTGCAGATAGGCTGGGCCTGCAGACAGGCTGAGCCTGCAGATAGGCTGGGCCTGCAGACAGGCTGGGCCTGCAGACAGGCTGCTGCATGGCTTTCACTACACTGAGAGCAGGCTCTTGTCAGCAGCAATTCCACTTCAATATGGGATTCTGCTTGTACTGTCCCAGCAGACAAATCCCATTGTCCTGCTGGTCTTCACAGCCCTGCTCTCCTGCTCAGTGTGAGTACTGCAGTCTGAGGAGCAGTTCCTGCATACATGAGGATGCCCAAGCATGCTCTTCATCACTAGCACTGCATACCTCTTAGGGCCTTTGTTCACTTGCATTGCCAGGTTGTTTCATACTGTGTGATCTTAAAAGAGAAAGGGCTTCTAGAAATAGAAAGCATAGAATTGTGGAACTCCAGCCTGGTTTGAACCATGTGTTAGCTTGAGCAATGAGGAAGAGAGGGGTGATTTGGGGAGAGAGAGAACTTAAGAGGTGGAAAGTGGTTAAAAGGAGCAGTTTTCCTGGTTTACTGACCCAGTTTATGCTGATGCTGCATTTCTGATTCATGGCAATGGACCTGTGTTGGATTTCCAGACAGCAGTGAGTTCCTTGCTGATGACTGCAGTATCATTGCTGGTGGAAGCCTCATCGGCTGGCATCCCGATTCTGCTGCTGTGCTATGGAGGAGGATCTTGGGAATTCTTGGAGATGTGAACAACATAAAGTCACCTAAAATTCATGCAAAAGTGTTTGGGTATCTCTATGAGTTGTGGTACAAACTTGCCAAGGTAGGTGCATGGTGCTTACACCTACTGATCTGGTTTTCTGTTGTTTAAGAATGATGAAATATGATTGAGGATTAGCATCTGGAACAACAGCTTGGCATTTGGAGGATTCTCTTGTCAGGAAGGCCAATTGTGTTTGATTTCCTGTAGGTATCCTCCTGTTCAATGATAAGAGAATTTAGACATCTAATTTATATGGGGTGAAGAAACAGTGGCAAAGAAAAGAGAGGTATAGAGCAGAATATTGGTGCAGAAGCCCATAGTATGTACCTGAAAGGGCAACACTTGCTTAGGACATGGGGAAGTCCTATAGAATAAGCTTTCCTGGTGGTTTTGGCTGAAGTAGGAGCTCTGTGTAGTGCAGAATGTAGTACCTCAAAATAACTGAACCCAACTAAAATGAGAAAGTAATAATGTGAACTAAGGAGCCATCAGTTTCACTGGCTCTTCCCTTTTAAACCCCCCCAGATTCGGGACAACCTCGCTATAAGTGTGGACAATCAGTCTACTCCCTCTCCTCCTGTCCTCATTCCTCCTCTCAGGATATTTGCATCTTGGTTGTTCAAGGTAAGTGGTTTCTGAACTTCTCACACATTGGTGTTGTCTCCTGTGTCAGTACTGAATGTGTGTATGTTCAGTTGTGTTACTGTTGGTGGTTACAACCACTGCTGCTAAGAGGATGAATATCCTCCAAGGGCTGTTCAGACTCGAATCTCCTGTAGCAAATACAGGGAACAGCTTTGCCTCATGCAGAACCTGCTGGAGATGCAGTTTGGCATTCGCTGGCTACCTGAGAAAATAGCCCTCATAAAGGATCTTGCTCTTTTCAGGCAACCACCCTGCCCAGCGAGTACAAGGAAGGCAAGCTGCAGGCATACAGACTCATCTGTGCCATGATGACGAGGAGGCAGGATGTTCTGCCGAACTCTGATTTCCTGGTTCACTTCTATTTTGTGATGCACCTTGGCCTGACAAGTGAGGACCAGGTACAACCTGATCAAAAGTGAATCTGTTATTGTGTGCTGATGGAGATGTCTGTTTTCTGTGTTACAATTCCTGTGTTGGGGCTTTGGGGCAGCAGCGCAAGAGGGACCTGGAGCTGATGGAGCGAGGCCAGAGGAAGCCATGGAGCTGCTGCGAGAGCTGGAGCAGCTCTGCTCTGGAGCCAGACTGAGAGAGCTGGGCTGGGGCAGCCTGGACAAGAGAAGGCTCCTGAAGGGGAGAGCTGAGAGCAGCTCCAGTGCCTAAAGGGGCTGCAGGAAAGCTGGAGAGGGGCTTGGGACAAGGGATGTAGGGCCAGGCCAAGGGGAATGGCTTGAACCTGCCAGAAGAGGGGAGACTGAGCTGAGCTCTGAGGCAGAAGCTGTTCCCTGGGAGGGTGCTGAGGCGCTGGCACAGGGTGCCCAGAGAAGCTGTGGCTGCCCCATCCCTGGCAGTGCTCAAGGCCAGGTTGGACACAGGGGCTTGGAGCAGCTGCTCCAGTGGAAGGGGTCCCTGCCCGTGGCAGGGGTTGGAGCTGGAGGAGCTTTAAGGTCTCTTCAACACAAACCAGGCTGGGGCTCTGTGATTTTCATACTTGAAGATGTGAAGCAGAAAGGAAGCAATGCTTTGTGACACTTGTTGCATGGAAGTGTCTGGTGTAGCCTGCTCTGTACCTCTCTTTAGGTTACTTAGTCATAAGTTTCTCATTGCTCCCCCAGTTAACAACTGTATTTGTGAGGCAGTGTCACAACCACATCAGAGCTCACCTTAGGGACGTTTGTACCTTCTGGCACAAGGTAAAAGTGCCAGACATGATCTTGGGTGAAGGAGGTTCTGTGAAGAGCTTCCTGTTAACTTCAGAGCAGTGTCTGCTCTCAGCACGCTCTTTGACTGCCCTGTGCATTGTGTGCAAGAACCTCCTCACAATTACAATGACTGTTGTCCTCTGCAGACTGTTGCCCTTCAGGATGAGTCCTTCTGGGGAGGTTTTAGATGCCAGCTCTTCCTGACTGCTGCAAGGGGGCTGAAACAGGAGGTTACCTTACCACTGTAGCCAAGGGGCGCTGCCAGAACACTGCTGCTGAGGATGAGTGTGTCCGGGTCCCTGTGCCCTGGGCTGGCCTCATTAGTGAAGACGAGTGTTCATCTGTTGAGGAGTAAGGAGCTTGCTGGGCTGCAGAGACCCTGAATGTGTGTGACAGCTCTGAGGGTTACCCCCAGCACAGCAGAGGATGTGTGAGAACACGTGTAACACAGAGGATGTGTGAGAACATGTGTAACACAGAGGATGTGTGAGAACACGTGTAACACAGAGGATGTGTGAGAACACGTGTAACACAGAGGATGTGTGAGAACACGTGTAACACAGAGGGTGTGTGAGAACACGTGTAACACAGAGGATGTGTGAGAACACGTGTAACACAGAGGATGTGTGAGAACACGTGTAACACAGAGGATGTGTGAGAACACGTGTAACACAGAGGATGTGTGAGAACACGTGTAACACAGAGGGTGTGTGAGAACATGTGTAACACAGAGCATGTGTGAGAACATCTGTAACACAGAGGGTGTGTGAGAACACGTGTAACACAGAGGGTGTGTGAGAACACGTCCATGGGTTCAGAGTGGTTCCTTGCTCCCATGAGGGCACGGGCAGAGCTGAGCCCCGGTGCCGGCAGAGGACCCCTCGGCACCCTGCGGTGCCATAGGGACCATCCGTTGTTACAGGCTGGGGTGCTGGCAGTCCCTGCCCCCCCTGCCAGGTGAGAGCATGCGGAAAATCCACCTTTACACAGGTAATGCAGGGAGGAGTAGAAAGGAGATGGTTTTCTTGTGGGAAACCAGGTCCTGGCCAGTGCTGGAACAGGAAAGCTCCTCTTCCTGCACTGTCAGGGTGTAACCGGGGGGTAACAAGAGCTTGGTGCTCTTCCATCCCCCTGATGCCATTCGTGTTTCAGTTTAACACTGCCTGGTGAACACCGTAACTTCATTCCTCTACAACCCCCCTGTGTGCAAACACCCGCTGTGATCTGACCCCCTCAGTGTTAAGAACCACTCACCATTACATCCTCTCACATAAAGCACACAACTCACCAAACGTTAGAACTGATGGAGGCTGAATTTAAACAAAATATTAACTTTTACATCTGAAAACACAAAGACCCTGAATGAGTAGAGCAGTGATTGCCAGCACAGGCCTTAGGGATGGGCAGTAGCAGTGCCTGTAAGACTTCACTTGTTTTCATCTACAGGCCAGGTTCGGAAGTGTCAGCAGCTCCTTTCTTCTAAGCTGAAGGATGCTCAGCTTTTTGCATTAGGGTTAGGGTTAGGGTGGACTGGGGGACTTGTGAACTGTGAGCGGGTTGTTGTTGAGCTGCTCTTTACGCTGTCCCTTGCGTGTTGGTGTCAGTAACAGTCCCACAGGCTTTAAGCTCTTGGTGCTGTGCGCACTGGATTTCAGTCCCTGTGCAGAGCCCCAGTCCAAAGTGGACAAGGATGGAGAGGTGGACACTGCAGTGAAGGCGGAGCCCACACTGCCCATCCTTCCAGGCTGTTTTCCACACTGATGCTGCTCTTTTGTTCCTCCTCGCCTTGCTCTGGTTTGCTGCTTTTGCCTCTTGGTGGCACACTTGACCACAGGTTTTCCCTTGTGTTGCTCTCCTTCCAGTTTTGTTTTCCTTAGCTATGGAATTGGTTGAGTTATTAGCTCATGGTGCTTGGGAGCTCGGATTCTCATGCAATGTATTGATACAAACCACAGTCCATGTGCCTATGTCTGTATTTCCAGTATCACAGAACCCCAGCCTGGTTTGTGTTGGAAGGGACCTCAAAGCTCCTCCAGCTCCAACCCCTGCCACGGGCAGGGACCCCTTCCACTGGAGCAGCTGCTCCAAGCCCCTGTGTCCAACCTGGCCTTGAGCACTGCCAGGGATGGGGCATGATTCACCTCATGGTGCTGAGTGGGTGTTGAGTCTGGTGCAGTAGTTTGGATGTTGAGGGCACTGCCTGCTGCAAGAACAGGTTCTGTGATTGTACTTTGTGGGTTCTGGTACATGCTCTTCCCTGATAAACCTCTATAATAGAGGGAGTGATGTCCTGGGCACAGGGATCACTGAGACACAGACCCGTGTGCTTTGTAGCACTGCAGAATTCCAGGATTCCAGGCAGTGCCCACCAGAATAAGCTGTGGTGCAGATCCTTTTAGCACAGATGTTTCTGTGTGCTAAGCAGCAGCATCAATTTCTCACTCTTAAGGAACACAAAGAGGAGAACTGGGGGATGCTCTCATGGAGAACTGGGGGATGCTCTTATGGAGAACTGGGGGATGCTCTCATGGAGAACTGGGGGATGCTCTTATGGAGAACTGGGGGATGCTCTCATGGAGAACTGGGGGATGCTCTCATGGAGAACTGGGGGATGCTCTCATGGAGAACTGGGAGATGCTGTCATGGAGAACTGGGAGATGCTCTCATGGAGAACTGGGGGATGCTCTCATGGAGAACTGGGGGATGCTCTCATGGAGAACTGGGGGATGCTCTCATGGAGAACTGGGGGATGCTGTCATGGAGAACTGGGGGATGCTCTCATGGAGAACTGGGGGATGCTCTCATGGAGAACTGGGAGATGCTCTTATGGAGAACTGGGGGATGTTCTCATGGAGAACTGGGGGGATGCTCTCATGGAGAACTGGGAGATGCTCTCATGGAGAGCTGGGGGATGCTCAATGGAGAGCTGGGGGATGCTCTCATGGAGCAGTTTTCCTTCGGTGTGTATCACTAGTGCAACTTCAGAATTACTGTGGAAAGCAGGAGGAATGAGGACAAACCCCAGGAGAACACACTGGCTCTGTTAGAAGAGCTTTGAGACACTACATAAATTACAGTCAGAAAGCCCTTTGAGCTGAATGTGATTATCGGTTAGTTTAGTCTATTAGGAATAGTTCATAGTTGGTTATTTTATTTAGTTAGCATCACAAGTGTTTCTTTCTGCAGTATATTTCTGTTTCCACTCCTCCCTTAAGGGTACAGAATTCTGCTGTGTTGTGTAGCTCTTTGTGCTGACAGGAAACCAAAGCAGTCCATTTGGAACACGGTTGTGAGTTATCCAGTAGCATCAGTGAGTGGGGCCGTCTTGGGGGTGTGTAAGAGAGCAGTGTGAGGTGTGCTGTGCGGTGGGGTGAGGTGTGCTGTGGGGTGAGGTGTGCTGTGGGGTGAGGTGTGCTGTGGGGTGAGGTGTGCTGTGGGGTGAGGTGTGAGGTGTGTTTCCCACAGGGCTCCCCTGGCACTCGGGGCAGGATGCAGCAATTAGGACACAACAGGGTAATGAGCTGCGCCTGTTTGTGTGTGCGACACCCGGACAACAGCCGTCTCTGAGGGCAGGTGAACAATTCTGCACCACGGTTGCATCACCTCCTCAGGTGGGAGAAGGGCTGAGCCCAGGCTGGTGCTGTCACTGCTCCCAGCTCAATGAGGGGCCTCAGGTCAGGGGCCAAGTGACCATCTGTGGGGATGGGGCTCCTCCTCCTACAGCTCCTTAGCAGTGAAGTTCAGTGGGGCTCTGCCTTCCCCCCCTCCTGTCTGCAGGGCTGCAGTGGGGATGTTCACTGCCCTGCTGGGGAGGTCACCTCCCATTGTCCCAGTGCCTTGTCTGGGTTATGGAGGATCATGGAATGCTCTGGGGTGTGCCAGGGGAGCCTGGTGTGGTTTGGGTAGGCATAGCTGTCTTCTGCTGCTTGGTGAACCCTCCCCCGTGCCCATCATTGCACCCACATGGGTCTTTCAGTTTGGACTTTAAATGAAACCACATCTGATGCTGCAAGGCACACACTGAGTCAGGAGAGAAGAGGTGTTTGTTACCCTGGTGCTGCTGGGTGCTTACTGCAAGCAGTGGTTGTAGCTTTGTGATGTCCATAAGCATCTCCTTGCTTCAGAGCTTCCTTCCTTTTACTGAAGAACCAAAGCACCAGAACGTAATCCCAAAATGCTCCTGGCACTGCTCAACCCCCTTCAGAGAAGTAGCTCTTGAGACAGTTCCGATGCCTCAGTTCTGGTGCTTTTGGTACTTCAATAGTTCACATTAGTGCTGGATTTCCATGACACTCTTGCCTCCACATTTCCACTCCTACTTTGAGCAGAGACTGCAGTGCAAGGCAGGTGCTTGCCTTGGAGGCAATGTCAGCCCCACAGCTGTTTGGTGTCACTTCTGTAGCAGCTCTCCCCCTGCTACCAGGGCTTTGGCACTGGTGGAGATGCTCTGGGTAACCTCTCAGCAGCACATGCCAGTGAGACTTTGCTCTGTAGTCAGAGGTTGTCTGGAAGTGAGTATTAACACGTAAGTTTAATGAATGTACAGTTCCACTGGCTCGCAGAGTACCTCTGGAATAGAATGCTTATAGCACATACTAATGGACATAATAAAAAGCTAGACCTCAGAGATCCCCTGTGGGAAGACAGCTAACAGCAAAGGAGGGAGGCTGTGCTGATGAGTGATGCTGAGGCAGAGCAAACGTTAAATATGGAAGAAGAACCCCACAAAGCCGGACCCAAGGAGCTGACAGATGTCCTGGTGATCAGATTTCAGGCCGTGCAGGGTGCAGGCAGCTGCAGGCAGAGGAGTTAACAGCTATGCTGTTAGCGCTGTGCCTTTCGGTAGCAGAAGGGTGACTGCTGAAATACTCTGCCATAAAGATGGTGATGTACTAATGTAGGTTGTGCTTGTCTACAAGCCTCATCATCCATTTCAAATGTGCTGTCCCTGGTTACAGCAGGGAAGCTACACCAGTTATGTGGTGAGCTTGTGGGGAAAACTGACTGCAGCTCTCTCATCAGAGATGGCTGATTTGAAATCTGAAGCATTTCTCAGTAGAATTGCTATGAGAGAAGCCATGTTATCTACCTGTTATCTATCTGTTATCTACCTGTTTGTACCGACATTGATCTGGAGTTCAACAAAAACCACTTGTGAGCTGCTGTATGTTTCTCTGAAGTTCCTATTCAACACAAGGGGCTGTGGACAGCTTCTAGAGTGCTCAGCCCCTGCAGCTGCTCACTGGCACCTGCACTAGCCGTGTTTGCCGTGCTTTGGGATGTGTAAAACAACCCCTTCTGCTCTGCTTGTGGTCCTCCAGCCTGGAAGCTGATGCAGCAGGTAGATACAAGTGTCTCCCTGGCTCCCTGTGATCCAGGGCTTGGCAGTGTCCTGCCACTGGCATGTGGGAGAAATCCCTGTGGTGGCACAAAGCTCAACTGCTGAAGCAGTGCCATGGACCAGTAACTGAGGTGTTGGCACCTGTAGCTCCATAGAAATGGGTGTTTGAATTCCTCCCTCTCTGTGTGTGTGAACTAAACAGTTCTTCCAGTCTGAAGCATGTCCCTAGCCCTCTGAGACTGTGGATATATCCAATGTACTTGAAAGGAGAAGCTTTAAAAGCTGTTTAAAAACTCCTATGTTTGTGTGATCTCTGTGAGGGCATCTGAGCAGCTCTGTCAGCACAGGGCTTTGGCTGCTCTCATTAATGCAGCTGTGGAAGAGGGAGCTTTCTGATGCAGTTTAGAGGGGACGGAGCAGTTACCAGCAGGTGATTTACTCAGTAATCTGTCATCTTTAGCACTTGTGAGTAATCTTACCCGTGTCTTACAAACACGTTGTTCTGGTTTGTACTGTCTCCCTGTTGCATTCCAGTCCCAAGACACTTCAGCAAACCCAGCTTCCTTGGAGGTTAAATGACAGGTTGGAATGGCTGTTCCTGACAGGCTGACCCTGAGGGTGCCAGAATACTTCATACCTTGTTATTGCCACTTCATTTCTGACAAGGTAACTGTTACCTGAAAGGTGATGCAGGGAGGAAGGCCTGGGATGGTGATGGATGTTGGTGAGGGGTGTTTGTAACTGAGCTCTCAGTGACCTCATCCATTGGTTTTCTCACTTACTCAGTGGACGTTTGTGACCTTATTATTTGGTTTTCCAGCCCAACCTATGCTGAATCCCATGCCGCTGACAGGGTTAATGCATTTGAGGAGGACACGCGGGTGATTGCCCCTTCTCTCGCCTCCTCCCCGTTTTTAACACTGCAGAGCATCATTTTGAATTGAAATAGTCCATAATGGTCCTTTTTTCACTTGTCTTCAACAACGTGAACGCTAAATTATAGCAGTGCAATTATGTCAACAATGGAAATGCTTCCAGAATGAATACTTCCTTTTAACTTTTCATTTTGTGTAATTGCTCAAAGGTTTGGGGCCATAATAAACCCAAATTATTTTACACGTTTATCGTTCTAAAGGTCAATTATGAAAGAAGTAAAGAAACAACACGGCCCAGAATGAGTAAACCAATTTCTATTGCCATCACCATATGCTTTTCTTATTGCTTGTGTTTTCCCAGTTACTGTGTACATAGCATTCAATTAAAGTGATTCATTTACCAGGCTGCGAGCTGCTGAGCAGGGGCTGCATGTACCGGGCAGTGCTTCGGATGGGAGGAAACAACGGCCTCTGTTTGAACTACCTGATTTTTGTGCTATCACTGATAGGACATATGTTCTCCCTTGGACTCTTTCTCATGAGCCCAGGTCTCCTTGATGAGCTCATGGTGCTCCTGAACTGCTCCATGCAGCCGCTCCTGTTGGGAAGAGGGAGGAACTGGTGCAGCTTTACCTGCAAGCATCATCCCATGGGGAGCTTCAGTGCTGCTGCTCTGAGCTCAAGCAGGACACCAGTGTTACCTTGGACACACTCTGCTTGTGGTAGTTCAAATGAAGTCACTCAGGCTGGTGTGGATCTGTGCCGGAATGCCTGGGATGGCAGTGGGAACTGATGGGAACCAGGCTGGATGTGGTTTTGGCTGGGCTGTTACACACTTGTGCACTGTCAGCTTCCAACAGTTGTGTGTGTTGGAGCTCCCAGTGCGCAGCCTGTGCTGGGAATCCATCACTTTGAAGCTACAGGACAAAGCAGGAAGTGAGGGTTGTTCCTTAGCTTTTCCCAAGGAATTTCCAAGTTTCTTGCTCTGAATGTACTACTTTAGTGGTAGCACATCTCACAAACAGCAAGTGTATCTGTGTGGCCTCATTCTCACAGCTTTTTGGCATGTGTTGTCACAGTGTTTGTTAAAACTGTGTTCGCTGTACACCCGCAGTGTGACTGTATGAAAGCGGCAGTGTTCCCTGTGCAGTGACCATTGGTGGGAGCCCAGGAAGCCGGTGCCTGTTGCGGTGCTGGTGAACAGATGGGGCTGAGCGAGGACAGGGTGTTTGTACCTGTGAGGCTGTTACCTCCCAGGCCAGGTTAGCCCAGGCCCTTTCCCTGTGCCATGTGTCAACAGCAGCCTGCTCCATCTGCTGCCGGTGGTGCACAGCCTCGCAGAGCCCACACACATCCCTTACCTGGCTACAGGTGCTGCAGGGAGCCGGGCATCAATCAGAGCCTGCATTAGAAAGGTGGGTCCTTTGTTCTGCCCAGGGCGAGTTTATCACCCGCTTTATGAGCTGCATCCATCTGCTCCCTCTTTGCATGTTTGCCTTGACTGATATTGACTTTAAAATGTATCAAAGGAAGTGATTAAAAGCAGTTTAAACATTAACTCGAGTGGCATTTAGCTTATTGAGGAAAGTGAAAGCATTATCTGCTACTATGTGAAAAACCAGTGTTATTTACTGCAAATACACACCAGTTACTTCATGGGGTGTCACTGCTGTGAACTCATAGCAGGGCACTGACCAGGTTCTGCCCAGGTGCTCAGCAGGGACTACAGAAAGCACTGGGGGTGTAAAAGCTCCTCCTCATGGAGAGCAAAGGGAGCTTGGCTTCTTTGGGGTCTGATGTACGGGCATGTTCTGGGACTGAAGCTGAGTTCAAGCCTTCCTTAGCACATCATAGCACCAGAAAAGGTGGGCACTGGAAATGGTTTTCCTTTGATATTTTATTGAGACAAAACCTGATTTTCCACATAATGTGGAAATAGCTTTTTCCAGTTCTTCAGCAGTGTTCTGTGTAAGGATTATAGAGACTTTGTGTCCCTGTTAAACCTCCTGAAACCCTGTAGGAAAGAGATCCTAAACAGAGGAACTTTGCTCTGATGGGGAGGGACTGTGGAGAATGGAAGTGTGGAAGGATTAAAGCTGGAGGGGCTCTGGAATGTGTTCTGTGGCACAGGTAACGTGAGAGCAGAGCTGGGGCTGGGGTCTGCTCTCACACCTGCAAACCCAGGAGAGCCCCTTGTGTCCTCAGCACCAGCTCTGCTCCCCAGGGCTGAGCTGGGTTTGCTCTCAAGAGTGACTTGGGGTCAGCTGCTCTGTGGGTTTGTGTCACTGTGCTCGGTGCCATCACTCGATGCAATTCACATCAATGCATTTGCCAGTGCAGAAGAGCTGCAGGATCCCAGGATGCTGGAGCAGCCTGGCATGGCTGGTGCCTGCTGTTGGTTCCTGCCCAGTCTCCTCTGGGCAAAGCCACAGCCCATGGTGGCACCTGGGGAGTTCATGGCTACAGAGGTTTGGGTAATGGGGTTTTAGGGAATAACTCACTGGGAATGATGCAATACTTCATCTGAAAGGGATGAATGGCTTTGGAGTCAGTCTTATTTAACAGGAGAACAGTTATGTTTGGACACAGAGTCCCACAAGGGTTTGTTTGGGTTTTTTCCAACAGGAATTTAAGATTACAACTATTATAAAAAGACAAACCGCTCTTTTCCTACAAAGCACATCAGCAGGAAGCAATGGCTGGTACCTGATGGTCAGTTCCTACATAGAGCTGTGGGGTCTGAATTATCTATCACCATGATTAGTGTGGAACTGGTGAATTGCAAAGCCCAGGTTGGAAAATCCCTTCAAGCTCCCCCAGTCCAACCATTCCCAGCCCTGCCAAGGCCACCCCTAACCCATGGCACTGAGGCCTCGTCTCCACGGGCTGTGAACCCTTGCAGGGCCGGTGCCTGCAGCCCTGCCCTGGGCAGCCTGTTCCAATGCCTGAGCACCCTGTGGGGCAGGAATTGTTCCTCAGCTCCATCTAAACCTGCCCTGGTGCAGCTTGAGGCCGGTTCCTCTTGTCCCATCCCTTGTTCCTTGGGAGCAGAGCCCAGCCCCTCCTGGCTCCATCCTCCTGCAGGCACTTGGAGGGAGCCATCAGGTCCCCCCTGAGCCTTCTGTTCTCCATCTGAACCCCCCAGCTCCCTCAGCCCTTCCCCATCACACTTGTGCTCCAGGCCCTGCACCAGCTCCATTGCCCTTCTCTGGCCCCATCCAGCTCCTCAAGGTCTCTCTTGCAGTGAGGGTCCCAGAATTGGACACAGAATCTGAGGTGCAGCCTCACCTCTTCCTTTTGGGTTTGGCCTTCATTGTTGTTGTGTTTTCTGTGTTCTGAAGCAGGCTCCTTCTCTTCCAGGATATCCTGAACACAGTCATCAGGCACTGCCCACCCTGGTTCTTCTTCCTGGCCTTGCCTGGCTTTACCATGCTCATCGGGGACTTCATCACGGCAGCAGCGCGGGTGCTGAGCATGGACACGCTGGAGGTGAGGGGCTGCCTGGTGCCTGCTGATGGGGTTGGTGTGCATGGACTCATCAGTGCCATGTGGGGCGGTGCTGGGGCAGCTGAGCACGGGGTCCTGGATGCGCTGCACGCTCCTGGTGCAGGGGGTTCATCAGAGGCACCATGTGAGGAGTGCTCCCACTGGGGCTGCAGCACATCTCTGTGCTGAAGGCAGGGATGCACTTCAGAGCCTCATTAGGTACTCACAGGGAGCTCTTATGGACTCTTGTGGCAACACAGGATCTCATGCTTTAGCACTAACAGGAACATGGCTCGAAACAAAGAGGGTAGTGAAGGAGAAGTAAACCAGCAGATCAGTGGTGGGATGGCACAGCGAGGGGTGACAGCAGTGCTGCCAGAGCAGGTCTATGAAGCACCAGCCCAGGGGGACCTACCCATCCCTTCTGCACCAGTGCTGCTGCTCTTGCCCTTGGTGCAGCTGCACAGGGACATGGTTCTCTCCTGTCCCAGCAGAGCCGAGTGCCTGACTGCGCCTTCTCCATCATCCTGTCATCAAACAGACATCTCATCAAAGCCCCTGGTCAGTGATCCAGAGCTCAGGCTGTAGTAAGAAATGAGCTTTCCATGGGGGAACAGCCCAAACCACCACCACCTTCTGCTTCTCCTACAAGCATGAAACTTAGCATGCATTGCATTTCAACAGGACACAGGATGATATGGCAGCAGTTATGTGTTTACAGCTCATGCCATGTTGCTTTTGATGGTGTTACTGATGTAGGAATCTCTCTATGCACTTCTGTCACATATACAGTCAGGTTGAGTGCATTGTGCTGTCCCTTGTGTCCCACGATCAGCTAATAGTAGTGCTGGATTAATGTTTCAGACTCTCACTCAGTTTTTCTTTAGGTTGTTCTGTGGATTTTGTTGATGGTAAATAGCTGATGGTTGGGCTGTGTAATAACAGAGGAGGTATTAAATATGTAGAATGTGCTTAGAAGTGGGGCCAGGTCCCTGCTGGAGGCAGCACTCAGGCTCAAAGAGCAGAGCAACACAGCAGCTGACATGGGCAGGTAAGTGCTTGTTCGTCACTGCTTTAATGCAGCCCTTGCTGTAGGTGCAAGGGAAAAGCCACAGGGATGTGTTCCTCAGGACCCTGCTGCAGTGGGAGTACAGTGCAGTTGGTGTTCATGGTGACACACACGGCCTCAGAGCCGATCTGTGGGTGTCTGTGTTCACTGCCCCTGCAGGCTCCCCGCTCCGAGGCTCACACCATCCTTGGTTCTCTTGTTTGCTTCCCAAACATCTACCACGAGATCCCATTGCTGCGGCCCATTGCCGAAGCCGGAGACATCATCGCGGGGACGGCGGATGTGAAGGTAAAGTCAGATCCACCAGGAAACCCTTCACTGACCCCATGTGCTCTCACTGCTCCATCACCCCATGCCTGCACAGCCGCACACGTTACATGGTACTCACTCAAGAAGTGTTGCTGTGTGCAGCAGGTACCATAACACTGACAAAGCTGAGATGCTGCAATTGCATTTGAATTCCAAGGAGAGTGAACTGGTTCCAACCAAATGCAATGTTTGTCAGGCAGATGCTGTCAGGTCACATTAAATGATGATGGTGGTATTATTGAAAGTGTCCATTCACGGAATCTGTGTGCGATAGTCCTGTGAGAGATGTGGGGGGTGCAGAAGGGGAGGTAGTTTTGGTATCACATTAAATGTTAAGAACATTCCACTACTGGAACCATCGCCTCATGGAATGGTTTTTCCCAGGTGTTGATTTCAGTGGACACCTGGAGACATGGATTGCTTTGAGGGATGGAGAGCTCTGTCAGTTCCTGGCCTTCACAGCAACAGTCTTGTAGGGGAAAAGTGACACGTGCCCACCCCAGAGACACACCAAAGGGCTGCTATGGCAAAATGAAACAACTTTATTTAAAGTACATATATTAAAGAGATGTTTATTCAAATTTATTTTGTTTTTTAGTGTTACCTCATAAATATTTTATTGAAGAATGCTACAGAGGAGCCAAGTGAAGCTGCAAGGTAAAATACTGAGTTAAGCAAATGGGAAAATGGGGAAGTCACTACTTATTCCTGGGGCTTGTACAGCTGAGTTGTTTCTGCTGCCTTGATCCTGCTTAGATTGGTTCTTTAGCCCTGGAAGGTGAGGTTCATTCTGTGGGGTGAAGGTGTTGAGCTGTGGTGTGAGAGGGAAAGCAGAGATCGTGTCTTTGCCATGTCTGTTGTTGTTCAGAAGCCTCTGATGGAAGCACTTCTCCTTTCCCAAAGGTGCATAGCCATCTGTGGCCTCGGAGTGTGGATCTGTGAAGAGCTGACGCAGTGCACAAACCACCCCCAAGTGAAGGAAGCCATCAATGTCATAGGTGTGACACTGAAGGTACTGCTGTGACAGCCTCCAGTCGATAGCATCATGTAAAGGTGTAGTTTCACTTGATAAGTAGTTGCTGATTGCATGGAGCTCTTTGTGTTCTGCTGGTTTGTTGTTCCATTGCTTAAAGCCCCAACAGGATGCTGCTGAGCAAACTGGAGCCTGGGGCTTTCTGCAGGCTGTAGTGGGATGGCATTAACTGTCCTCAGGAAGGGATCTCCCAGTTCTGAACCTTTGCCTGTCATCAGCAGCTCCTTATCTTCAGGGAGCATGGTTCTGAGTGTGCATGGTTCTTCAGTGGGACCCTTGCAGTATCATAGAACCCCAGCCTGGTTTGTGTTGGAAGGGACCTTGAAGATCCTCCAGCTCCAACCCCTGCCACGGGCAGGGACCCCTTCCACTGGAGCAGCTGCTCCAAGCCCCTGTGTCCAACCTGGCCTTGAGCACTGCCAGGGATGGGGCAGCCACAGCTGCTCTGGGCACCCTGTGCCAGCGCCTCAGCACCCTCCCAGGGAACAGCTTCTGCCTCAGAGCTCAGCTCAGTCTCCCCTGTTCTGGCAGGTTCAAGCCATTCCCCTTGGCCTGTCCCTACATCCCTTGTCCCAAGCCCCTCTCCAGCTTTCCTGCAGCCCCTTTAGGCACTGGAGCTGCTCTCAGCTCTCCCTTTCAGGAGCCTTCTCTGGCCTCGCTCCATCAGCTCCATGTCCCTCTTGTGTCCTATAGAACAGTGCAAGACACTTGCAGAACCAGCCTCTGATTC
Organism: Melopsittacus undulatus; assembly: GCF_012275295.1. NCBI lineage: Eukaryota > Metazoa > Chordata > Aves > Psittaciformes > Psittaculidae > Melopsittacus > Melopsittacus undulatus. The sequence goes on along the minus strand of NC_047529.1, from coordinate 494,451 downwards.
TGTACCTAAAGACCTTTCCCACCACAGGCCAAGTTAAGGTCACACAGATAAGGTCTCATCTGGCTTATCCTGGTGTGCACAATGTGCTGTTGCAACATCACCAGGGTTTTATGGTTTGTATGGATGCACAATGATTTAAAATACAGGAAATATACCTGGATATTTTACATGGATATTTGTATTCTGATCTCTTCCAGTTCTCCAACAAACTGGTAGCTCAGGTAGCCTGTGATGTTCTTCAGCTGCTGGTTTCTTACTGGCAGAAGCTTCAGAAGTACGAACCCTCCCTGTCCAGAAAGATCACTGAGGTGAGGCAGGTGCTTTCAAGTGTTCGTGTGCAAGTCATGGGCAAAGTGTCTTTATTCCCTCATCCCTTGCTCGAGCTGCTCTAACTGTGGCTTTACGTTAACCTTCTACGATTCGTGGCCCTAGTACCAGTGTGCTCCTCCTATCTGTAGTGATGTATTTCCCAAAGGCTCAGGAAAACTTTATGGTCTCCCTTGGATATTGATTTATAAGGGCAGTGAGATGCTCCTGAGAGAGTTTAACCTCTCTCATGCCCTGTTCCAATGAAGTTCATGCTCTATCCTTATGCTGAAAGAAGTGAGATGTCTTTGTGAAATTCTGTTCCCATGTAGATCCTCGTGGCCACCATTGCCTTTCTCTTGCCAAGTGCCGAATACTCCTCAGTGGAAGCAGATAAAAAGGTAGGTTGCTGGAAAGAGTCTCTCTCCTTTCTGTGTGCTATTGGAGATGGTTATTGAGTGAAACTGCTTTAAGTTTGGGTGAGTTTAATAGAATATACCTAAATTCTGTGTTACATGGTTTTATTCAGTTCATAGTGTCATTGCTGCTCTGCCTGTTGGATTGGTGTATGGCGCTGCCTGTGAAGATGCTGCTGGAGCCTGTGTCTGCTGGTGCTCTTGAAGATCAGCATGCATCCAAAGCTCCTTTACTGGACTACATTTACAGAGTGAGTCTGAGCAATGAATGGGATGCTCTCACAGATCCTGCTGGGCACAGAAGCGTTTTAACACGTCCTGAATTCTCACAGTGAGCAGTTTTCCGAGTGAGGAGTGCAGAATGCAGAGCACTGTGATGGTGACATCAGAGAGGTAGAACAGACAAAGTGCTTAAAACAATGAGCCAGGGCAGATAATCCTTGCAGAAGTATTTCAGTGACTTGTCCTGGGCTGTTAAATACCAAGTGAGTCCTGCAGGGAGCTCTTCAGTACAGAATCGGTGCTGATGAAGAGTGTTCTTTTAGAAGCAGCATGTAGACATGAGTGTCCCTTGTCGCACGTCCAGGCTTTCACCATGTAAGGCTGACAGTGAACGTGTGTAAGGGGGAGCTGCATTGTCCCCCTTCCTGCTCCTCAGCCCATGCCTGTGTGCTGCAGGTTCTGCACTGCTGTGTGAATGGCTCCAGCACCTACACCCAGCAGAGCCACTACGTGCTCAGCCTGGCAGACCTCTCCTCCAGTGACTATGACCCCTTCCTGCCGCTGGGCAACGTGAGGAGCTCAGAGCCAGCCCAGTGCCACTCCTCCACAGACCTGGGCAACCTGCTCACTGTCGCCGAGGGTAAGAGCTCAGTGGGGTGAGGACCAGGGCATCAGCCCTCAGCAGCTGGGAATGGGGCTTCCTATGGGACAGCTCTTCCTGGAAAGGGTTTTGTCTCCTTTGGGTTCGTGCAAGTACTTCTGGTTTTAATGAAATGTGAAAAATGTTTAAATATCATTTAATGCCACAAGGATGCTGCGAGGGCTGGAGCAGCTCTGCTCTGGAGCCAGGCTGAGAGAGCTGGGCTGGGGCAGCCTGGACAAGAGAAGGCTCCTGAAGGAGAGAGCTGAGAGCAGCTCCAGTGCCTAAAGGGGCTGCAGGAAAGCTGGAGAGGGGCTTGGGACAAGGGATGTAGGGACAGGCCAAGGGGAATGGCTTGAACCTGCCAGAACAGGGGAGACTGAGCTGAGCTCTTAGGCAGAAGCTGTTCCCTGGGAGGGTGCTGAGGCGCTGGCACAGGGTGCCCAGAGAAGCTGTGGCTGCCCCATCCCTGGCAGTGCTCAAGGCCAGATTGGACACAGGGGCTTGGAGCAGCTGCTCCAGTGGAAGGGGTCCCTGCCCGTGGCAGGGGTTGGAGCTGGAGGAGCTTTAAGGTCCCTTTCAGCCCAAACCATCCTGTCATTCTATGATTCTCTAACAACTAAGGGAAGCTTCCCCAATAGGAACAGGAACGCTCCGATGCTGTGTTTGAATTGCTCCTTTGGTTCCCATCCATCTGTGATGTTTTCATTGTTTTAGAGAAAAGGAGGAGGAATTTAGAGCTGATCCCTCTGACTGCGCGGATGGTCATGACTCACCTGGTGAACCACCTGAGCCACTACCCGCTCAGCGGGGGCCCTGCCATCCTGCACAGCCTCCTCAGCGAGAACCACGACAACTCCTATGTGGAGTCCTCTGAGCTGTCATCGGATGTCTTCCGGAGCCCCAACCTGCAGCTCTTCGTGTTCAATGACAGTGCTCTTATATCCTACCTCCAGATCCCCACGGAGAAGACGGACACGGAGCCACCGGCAGCGCCCTCGGACGTCAGGGTCATTGTCAGGGATATCTCAGGGAAGTACTCTTGGGATGGCAGGATACTGTATGGGCCTCTGGAGGGCTGCATCCCACAGCAGAGCTCACCGAGCGCCCTGCTCGTCTCCAGCACCCCCCAGCACCACTCCATGTCCCAGAAGGACCTTTCCCAGGTGGAAGAGGGGGAAGATGCTCTGGACCGGCTGCTGGACAGGATCGGTACCACCAGCCCCGAGTGCCTCCTGCATCCCCAGCGGAGGCTGAACGAGCCAGCACCACCTCCCTGCGGCATGAGCTGCGAGCAGGAGCGTGCGCTCACCGAGGCCCTGGTGAGGCAGAGTGCTCAGGAGGAGCAGTACATCCTCAGGTGCAGCTCAGACCTCAGCATGAGGGTGGCCCACCAGGAGGAACCACGTCCTGTTGAACCACAGGCTTCCTTCTACTTCTGTCGGCTCTTGTTGAATGACTTGGGAATGAACTCCTGGGATAGACGGTAGGAAGAGAGGATTCAGAGCGTGTTTATGGTCCTCTTCTCACTCCTTTTACTGTGAGGGTGCTGAGGCACTGGAATGGGTTGCCCAGGGAGGCTGTGAATGCTCCATCCCTGGCAGTGTTCAAGACCAGGTTGGATTAAGCCTTGGGTGACATGGTTTAGTGTGAGGTGTCCCTGCCCATGGCAGGGGGTTGGAACTGGATGATCTTAAGGTCCTTTCCAACCCTAACTATTCTATGATTCTATGATTCTACCCTCAAACATGTGCACACTTAAATTGAGAGTTATACAGCTGGGTGGTGGTCAGAGCAGGATTTTGAACTTCTACATGTACCTGTTTCAGTGATTCTTTTACAAAAACACCTGTAGATTGCTTATAGTGAGAGTAATGATAAACCCGTTTGCATCGTGCTGATTTGATTCCCTTCTCTTGGTACTTGAATGAGGAAATGCTGTGTCTGTGCTGTGAATTGCTTCAACTCCTCTTTTATATATCCATAGGAAAAGCTTTCATCTTCTGAAGAAGAATTCAAAGCTGCTGCGAGAGCTGAAGAACCTGGATTCCCGACAGTGGTAGGCAAATGGTTACTGCCCACACCATTGGAAGGGGAGCAGTGGGAAGTCACCAAACCCAAGCTTCAGTACAACTGCATGTGCTGGCAATAGGAATATCAGTACGGAACAGGGATGGATTGTTTCTGAAGTGCTGCTTGTTGTGCTTGATTCTTCATTACACGACATGCAGCCCTTGGGAAACTGGAGCATTGAAGAGTCCTGGTTTTCTGCTATCCCAGCGATTTCCATACCCAACCCACCCAGGTTGTTTTCAGAGCAGGGAACTGTCCCTGTTGGCCATGTACAGCTCAGCCCCAGCTCTGGAAGTCAGTAATGGTTTTTGTTTCTCGTACATCATCAGCCTGTAATTAAAATCCTGTAGGTCACATTAAGCTCCCGTTAACACCTGGGCCAGCACCTCCTTGCAGGGCTGCACAGATGTATGTCATTAACCCTCTAATTGGAACCTGGTCACCAGTTCTGCTGCTGCTCTTGGCTGCGGTGCCTGCGCTGTGGTCATGGGGGAAACACCAGGGAAAACTGCTTCTGCAGCTGGAAGTGAGGGATGTACTGTGTGCATGGAACATGCAGAGCTAACGGGGGTCACCTGCTCATTGCTTCTGAGGGCAGGTGGTCTAAAGAGTAACTGAGCTCTAGCTTGTGTAAGTTCTGTTTCTTGTATCCCATTGCAGCCGGGAGACCCACAAGATCGCAGTGTTCTACATTGCAGAGGGGCAGGAGGACAAGTGCTCCATCCTGTCCAATGCAAGGGGAAGCCAGGCCTATGAAGATTTTGTTGCTGGACTGGGCTGGGAGGTAATAATCGTCATGAATTTAGGCAAGCTAAGCTTAAGCTTAAGCTTACATACTGGAGACCAAGGGCTTTGATCACTCTGTGGTTTGTAATTCTTTGTGGGGGAGAAGGTAAATTTTAATGCACACTGATATTTAGCACCACTGAAAAGCTCACCTCCCTAGCAGTTGTAAATCCCCATGCTGCTCCTGCACAAATGCATCCTCCCTGTCTCTGAGGGACCCACACTGCTGCATGGGACACTTCTGCTTTCTGCATGTTGGAGAGCTGGAGCATGACTTTACCTTCATTTTACCTCCTATTAACTCCTCATGTGGTCGGGCCACAGGAGAGCTTTACAGAGAGCAGACACGGTTGTGTTCAGTTTGCACTGTTGAAGTGGTGTGTCAGGGACCTGACTGTCATGAATGCTTCTGGGTTATGGTTATAGAGAGTAACTGTGTTCATGCTGAAGGATTTAAGTGACACAAGGTCTGCAGGGGAAGGTGGCATCCTCAGTGAGGCAGCTGGGAAACAAACAAGCATTTGGACGCAGGCTTCTCTTCAGAGGGATGTTCTAAGTAATCTTCTAGAACAGTTCCTTCTGAGGTTTCTCTTCCTGTACCAATGTCCACTTTGTTCTGCAGCTTTCCTGGTGGTTTGTATTTGCTCTGCACTTCAGTGACTTCTCAGGGTGTGTGTCTGGAGTGGGCTTGCTAAGCCTGCACAGCCCTTAGAGCAGCTGCTCGTGACAATACTGCTGCTTCCTGGCTGGGTTTGCTGGAAGGGAGGCAAAGAGCCACAGAGATAATGACTGGGGCCTGGTTAAGAGGAGGTTACTGTTAGTAAAGGTCAGATACAGGAATGGGCAACAGACAGCTCTAACTAATGCAAAGATCACAAACACAGGGGGAGGCTTCTCTTTCTCTGGGATGGCTGCAGAATAAAGGGGTAAATTCACTAGGGCTTGATACATAAAGAAGTACTGATGATTGATCAGCCTCTTCACATCCCTTCTCATTCTGCCTCTCCATGGATCAGGTTGATCTCTCCACGCACGGGGGGTTCATGGGTGGCCTGCAGCGCAATGGCAGCACGGGACAGACAGCGCCCTACTATGCTACCTCCACCGTGGAGATCATCTTCCATGTGTCCACAAGGATGCCTTCAGATTCAGATGATTCCCTCACCAAAAAGGTAAATCACTTCCTGGTATTCCAGAACAGAGCCTGCAGTTTCCCTGGGCTTAAATCAGAGTTTAAACTGGAAGCAGACTGTGCTGCCTGCTCCTCGCAGGCCATTCTGCTGTGCCACATGGTGCTCTGCAGCTACGTTATCTGGATGAAATGGCATCTACATTCTGGATTCTGAAACACACCATTTCCGTGGTAGCCTCAAATGCCACCATTAGTAATGGTATTAGCAATAATTTCATTTGTATGTTGTCTGCCTGCCAAAACTGTTGTAGTTTGGTGGAACAACCCAACCAAATGCAGCATAATAAAACCTCACAGATGAATCATCCAGCGTGGAACGGGGAAGAAAAGAAGAGAAAGAGAAGTGACAAGCATAGTACCGAAGGCAGCCAGCTGATATGTAAAGCCTTTATCCAGTTATTCACAGTCCTGACAAGCAGACTCTGCTTCAAACATGGCCAGAACCCAGCCCAGAATTTCACTGGTATCAGTGCTTAGTCATTTGCCTTCCCTAACGAGGAGTGAGGTGAGATTATGGTGCTTGCCAACTGCTGCTCAGAGTCAAAGACTTCAGGTGCATACCAAATCTTTGCCTTTTTAATTAGGATTGGCCACTTGTCCTGCCTAGGTTGTGAATGTGTGTTGATAATGCTGCTACAGCCATCCCGTCTACCATGTGATGCTGTTGTGCTCTGAAAATCATCCATAACTATGTCATTGGGTGATTGCATTTGTCCACTTGGTTTCAAAATGACGTGTGCTTTTCCTCAGAATCAAAAGGTGGGTTTCTGATCACTGGGGCTGAAGCCTAACCCAGCACTGAAGAGTTAACCACATCCTTGCTTGTCTTATTGTGCTATCTGGCATTTAAAACAAAAGTCAACAAAATGACATGTTCCTCTTCATGAAAGCAACTCATTAGCTTCATATTAGTGGATTTACGTGGCTATGGGAAAATGCAGTCTGAGTACTTGAGGATGGACAAGTAGGGCTGTGGCTCATGTGAAGAGGCTGAACGGTCTCTGTCACTTCACTAAGGTAGGACCATCTGTATTTTATTGTTCCTGGCCAGTATTTATCCAGCTGCTAGTTAGAAACTCCAGTGATGAATGCGTTCCAGTTTCCCTAGGCAACATATTCCTATGCTCCACCAGAACATTTCTTGTAGCATCTACTTTGCTCCAATTGAAGCCCTTTACCCTGTTCCACACACATTATTTTGCAGCAGACTTGCTGGTGTTTGAGAGCTGCTGCTATGTCTCCTTCCTACTCAAATTGTGTTCATTTAATCTGAGCTCCTGGGTTTTGTGGAAATACTGTCTCACTGTTGAGTAATACATCACCAGGGAGAGGAGAGAGCACAGTCTGACAGAGCTACCACAAGGGGAAGAATGGGGTTTAATTGCAAACAGTCTATTTTACTGATTGTCCTAATTCCCACCCACGTTAGGGATTAACACAGACATTGAGAGGGTCTGGTTGTCCTGTTTAATTGTCTTCCCTGTGTTGGCTTTGGGAGAATGTATTTGTCAGGAACAAAAAGCAAGAGCAGTTTGTAGCTGCCAGTCCCCAAGTCTTGAAGTGCTGGGAAACGAGCCCAGCTCCAGTACCTGCTACCCACAGAAAACAAGCACAGTAATTGCTCTGAGACTTAAAACCTGCTGTAGGGATGGAGCCCTGCAGGGATCAAACTGTGTGTCCTGGAAAGAAGGACAAAGCTCTGAGCAGCCTCATGGACCTGAGGAGCTGATGGGCTGGACCAGAGGGTTTCCATTGAAAGGAATAATCTGTGCTTGTGCACAGAGCACTTCTGGTTGATTTGTGGCAGCTCTTGCATAGGCAAGTGTGTGTTCCTGTGCAAATCAGCACAGACTTCTTACCCACCTGAGGGTGGAGGCAGGATGTGCTTCAGAAGCACTGGATGATTGATAGGTCTCCAGTTCTTTGAAGATGCTGAGGAATGAACTCACCTGTGTTCAAAACCAGCATTTGGGGCATGAGCATATCCAAACCATCTCTAAAGACAGCATTAAACCTCCTGTGCTCCTTATAACCCAATAACCGTGTTCATTTATGGGAATTTCTGTTGCAAACCTTAGGCCCTGTACTTCAGTACAGACAGGTAGCTGCATCGATGCTTTAGCAGCACAGGTCCTCAGGCCACACAAGTCCCATGCTGATTTTGGCAGCCTTTGCCTGTGCAGAGCATGACTGGCAATGTGCTTGGGGAGAAGCATGTGTCTGCTGTGACATACTCTGAAGCAAGAGGAAAATGTGTGTTCCCCCACTGTTTGTGCTGCCCTGTGCATCCTGCAGTACCTGGTTACCATCACCATCGGATGCAGTGGGGATCACAGCAAATCTGCAGGTCATCACCAGCACTTTAATAGTTGTACTTGCACAGCAAGCGCTGGGCTTGGCTCCTGCCTCAGGTTGTTGGGCAGTGTGTCCAGGTCAGCAACATCGTTTCATGCTTATTTCTTCTTCCCAATAATGCTCCCTTTTCATAGCAGTGTGTCGAAGGACGACAGATTCCAGTGTCCCCCGATCCCTGCTCCATGTCAGTGTTTGCTGTGCTGGAGCACAGCGCAGTGGGCACCGAGGACACTGTTACTGAAGTAGATAATCAGAGGTTGCCAGTCAGGATGCAATGGGGGCCACAGTGTTTTTCCTGCCTTCCCCTGCTCCCATCAGGCAGGGCTGTGCATGGGTGTGTGTGGGACCCAAGCCCCTTATCTCTGCGATCTTGATGCCGTTTCTATGGGCTCCCTGGGCTTGTTTTGCCTGCAGACAGCAGCAGGAGCTCAGTGCCTGGCTCGGGGGCTCAGGTTGAGGAGAACAGAAGGGTTTACCACCTGCTGGCCCAGGAGCCGGGGCAGAGGCTGCATCCTCTGTGGTGCGGAATGAAGCAGATGCAGTCATTTTACTTAAATATGTTATTATGGCTCTTTATTTTTACTGCACACAAGAGGGACAATTCATTTCTGGGCTGAATTCACAAGAATAAGCACCTCTACTGAGGATGAGCGTGGCCCCTTGTTGTGTAGTGCAGTTGTGGTTTGCAGTTTGTGTTCCTTTAGTTGAAGTAAATGCTGATGTATTTCTTACTTGGGGAAGGGAAAAAAGACAGAAAAACCCTCTCCAAATAAGTCTGAACCCTGAAAAAACCTGTTTCTTGGTGGAATAATCAAACCTCAGCAGGTATCTGTGCTACTGTGGGGCTCTGCAGCATTGGCTCTGAACTGGTTTTTAACCTGCCTGTCTTGTGGCAAAGATCAATCACAGTAGCAGCATCCTGCCTGAGTTGTACTGAGAGGCTTAAAACCGAGCTGCAGCAGTTGTGCTTTATTCCATCTTCCCCATTGTCATAGCAGAACTTTCCAATTCAGAAGTCTGCTTGCAACCCCACACTGAACTCTTGCTCCTTTGCTGCAGAAATTTGTTAGCTGGAGCTAGATTCGATTTTTAGCAGCTAATCTAACTGCTGTAGGGGTTTGCAAAGTGGGGACAGAGCCGCGCTATTGGATTTGTCCAATTCATTTGACTCCAGGACTATAATTGCACTTATGTCTTACAAGGCTTTTATAGCCTAGGGCTGGCGAGCAGCAGAAAACCAAATTGGCAGTGATACAGTAAGAGTGAAAGGGAATGAAAGGCACACATTATCAGTCTGCAGGCAGCACTGTTCTGGCAGGAAGTTTCGTGGTTAATTTACAAATAAAACTTAGGTTTTCGGATGCGGCCGCTGTCAGCACACAATGGGGATGTCAGCCCCACTGGTACTCAGCACAGGCAGCAGCCGTGCTTCCCCAGAGCAGGAATTCTTCAGCGGAGCAGACGACGCGGCTCTGGAGCCAGCTGGCTGTGTAATGCAATTAGCGGGGAAAGGAGGTCAGGCCGGGAGGTGTGTGCCGTGACCAGCGCCGCGCCAGCAGCGCCTGCCTGCGGCCGGGGCAGCCCCGCCGCGCTCCGTGCAGCCCCCGGCGCTCGGAGAGCAACCGGACGGCTCTTGGTGAGCAACCGGACGGCTCCTGGTGCTCTGTGAGCTCCCGGTGCGCTCCCGGTGCTCGCATCCGGCTGCGCTCTCCCCTCCGTGTTAGCGCTGATGGGGCTCAGAGCAGAGCTCATCCGCACACGGCAGCAGCGGTACCCACCGCTCGCAGGCAGGCGCTGGTGCTGCAGGGGCAGCGGGCCCTGAGCTGGGAGCATCCATGCTCTGTTCCTGCCCATGCGGCTGAGCCCCCAGTGCTGCCCACTCGCTCCCCAGGAGCAGTTGCGGGTTCGGGAGCTGCCTTCCTGGCACATCTGCCCAGACCCCTCAGGTCAGCAATAACCTGTGAAGTCCGAGTGCCTGCGGCTGAGCTGCGCTCTGGGGGTTGCTTTAACACAGATCCTATTTCCTGGCTGCTGTGGGGCTTTCTTTAACATCGGTTTTAATTCCCCTCTGACCCTGCCCCTCATGGAGGACACGGCCGAGGCCTCTGCCTCCACACACCACCTCTGTGCTGCTCCGGGCCCCCAGGCAAGGCTCCCTTCCATCCTTCAGGGCGCAGACTCTGCCCCACAGCTTGCTGTGAGGGAGCAGGGCAGCACAACAGCAGCTGGACTGTTGTCACTGATAACATTATTATAGTGCTTTTTATCAGTGGTGTTTTCTTTCGAGAGCAAATAATGTTTATTAATACCAGTTTTATATCTGTAGCATTATACCTTATACATGTGATGATTAAAGACCTGTGGCTTGGAGACAGTGGCAGGTAGTTTGAGCTTTGCGATGCGTTACAGCCTGCCATGAGGACTGTAGCAGAGGAAGGAATTTATTATTACACCATGTTGGCAAGATGTGAGCCACAAATTGCTCCCTGTCTCCAGCACATCAGCATCAGTTGATCTGACTTCTGCTCACTGAATTGTGTTCTCTTGGATGTGGTATAACTACAAAGTGTTTTGGTTTTCTTCAGCATGGAAAGTGTTTGATTAGCAGGACAGTTCCTTGTGGTGGACAAAGAGTCTCTGGAGCAGTGTTTGGACAAAGTGTGATCACCGGTTTATAGCAGTATGTGGTATTTGTTGCTCTGGAAGCAGTCAGAGGTGAGGCAGTGCAGGGCCTTTCCTTCACAGGTTGTTTTGGGGACGAGCTGTGTTAGCTCAGGAATTGCCACAACCAACTGGGTAATTGCATCACCTTTAGAGTTCAGTTTCTGTGCTCATTTGTTGGGCTTTCCAGAGCAGAGATTGCTCAATGTGGGCTTCCTCTGCGCTGTGAAGCCTGTGCCAGAGCTCTGTGTAGTATTGGGCACAGCCTGGTACCCTGCGGGCGCTGCCTGCTCTGGATACAGCTGGCTCCCCACTCCGCTCCCATGGAACACCACAGCCCTGCTTCGGCTGGGGCAGAGCAGCCTGGCCCCCGGCTCTGCCACACTAAAACCTGTTGTTGCCACACAGATCTCTGGGGTTTAACAGCAAACCTCAGGTCTGGCTTCTGGGTGCTCTTCAGGTGACACGGCTGCATCTGCCCACAGATGGGAATCCGGGTCCGGTTGTACTGAATTCCTGCTGAGGTTGGTGTGTGTGAGGCTGCATGTGGCACTGTCGGCATCGGTGTTGTGTGGGTGCTGCTTTGTTTTACTGAGCAAGTAGGAAAAGAGACTCACAGAAATGAGGATGGCTGAGAACAGCACCTTGTGTAGATGGCTGTACATGGAAGAAGCTTTAGGAATAGCATTTAGTGATTTTATAAGACAAATGGTTTGTATTTTCGTTAGGCAGAACTAAAAATCCCTTTTATTTACACCGGTGGGTAAAATACAGCTCTTTGTCTGCTGGTTCGTTTCAGTTAAACTGGGAATCTGGGTCACTCTGCAAACTTGGCTTTATTTTACACCACTAGAGTAGGAGCTGTAGGGCAGGTTGGTGGTTGTACCTGATTCTCACAACGTGTCCCAGCTTTGCCATGTTTCTCTCCCAGGGAGGGAGCAGTGTCCCCCATGTACAGCAGTAGAAGGCAGTCGGTGGATGGGGATCTTGGCAGTGGGGTATGGCTGATGCAAGGTGGGGGGGGGGATTTGCTCCCTTATTTACCAGGGAAAATCACTACTTACTTTTCCTCTCCTCTTTCCTCCCCCCGCCCAGAGGCAGTGAAGAGCCAGGCCCGTTTGGCTGCTTTGTCAGGGCTATTGTGCACATTGTTCAGGGGCTGCACCGAATTGTGTGGGTCTGGAGGGGAGGGGGGGGGGTTTAAGCTCTAAGTGGGACTTAAATTCCCTTTCTGCTCCGGGCTGGCATTCTGCGTGTGGATTAAATTTTAACTTTAAAGCTTACAGTTGAAACTATTGTGCGTGGCTTGTACACCATTGCCAAACACTCGCTGCCATCTGTTAGATCACCTCCAGTCCCTCCAGTAACAAAGCAGACCCGCGGCTTTCAGATGCGTTCCCTACGTCACATTCAGCATTATCCATATTTTATGTAGCTCGGCTCCAGATAACAAGGTAACTGCCACAGTGTTTGCCTCTAATGCACGGTGCCCAGCTATTTTCCAACACAAAGTCCTTCCCAAAGGCAGCAAGGGGCGATCTGCAATGTAACAGACCAGGAATAGTGGTTGGTGATGGGGTTTCTGGACACCTCGTGTTGAGGCATTGCATCTTTGACAGCCACCTTCTTGTGGCTGCACTATGATGTTCTGCAGGGTAACAGTTCTGGTAGTGCAGATTTCCATGTGAAGTGATTGTAGGTGATGTACATTCACATCTCACACTAATGGCTGGTTTGGTAATTACTTAATTAGCCATCACCAGCGATGCCTTCAGAAGGGAACGGATTCTTTAGCTCATCTTTTCATGGGCAACTGGACAAACCCAATATTTTCACTCTTTCTGTAATGAAATATTTCTACTATTGAGCATTGTAATTCAATTTGTAAGCCCTGACCCCTCATAAACTGTTGTTATCACTCTGATTAATAAAGAGCCAATTTGCTGTTGCAGCTTCGTCACTTGGGAAATGATGAGGTTCACATCGTCTGGTCTGAGCACACCAGGAACTACCGCAGAGGCATTATTCCCACTGACTTTGGAGATGTTCTAATTGTTATTTACCCCATGAAGAATCACATGTTTTTCATAGAGATAATGAAGAAACCAGAGGTATGTTTGGATTGATTTACTGCATCTCTCCTATGTGTTATGCAAGGGACCGGTTGTTGCTTAAATAAAGCTCAGTGCTTTGGGTTTGTTTTACCAGCAAATACAAGATACAGTTCATCTCAGTTTAAAAGTATGCTGAGCAACAAGCTTGTATCTTAAACCTGGAGTTGTGAGCAGGATGGAAATGCTGCTAGTTCATGTTACAGTTGTGCCGGGTACTTAAATATTCCAGTATTCTCAACCCATAGGAGCTATTGTACAATAAGAACAGTGCTTAAAGTCATTGTGAATTTCCACTATGAGGCAATAACAGCAAAATAATCAAGACATAAGTTCCTTATTTGCTATGGATTCACTCCATAGAGCTCGGTTGCTGTTGTATGTGTGGTACCGTGTGTAACCTCACAATCTGGCTCAGTGGGACGGTGCAGACACTGGGTATCCTTACAACAGGTTTGGTGTTTTCTGTTCAAATCATTGTTCATATAACCACAGTTTAGACACGTTTTGGAAAGAATGAAGTTTTTTCTTTGCCAGATGTCAGGTGTGTAGGTGCATCTGCCCATATATAGAGAAAAAAGCCCTACTTTAATGCTTGTCTGGTACATTCTGGATGTAAATATATATATAAAATTAGCCTTATGAAAGTAATCAGTGTGATCAATCCCATTTCCTTTATATGAGGGACAGTATTTGTCAAGAGAATAATCAGCTGTGGATAAATGCCCACATCAGGTATGTACTTACCAGCTGGTATTTTTTGAGTTGTGAATGATGGAGTTGTTATATATTGATATTATATATTCGATTATATTATATATTGATGGAGTTATCAGGTGTTAACCACCAGTGGTTTGCCAGTGTATGTTCCAAACTTGGTTTCTATATTGAAATAGTGGGGGGTTCCCTACACTTGATTTTGAGCTCTGCAATGTACTTTTGGGGAGTTTTAGCTTTTCCTGTTCCATCAGGACTTGGCATCACAACCGTGCTCGGTGATGCTGTGGAGCAGTGGAGAAAAGCCATGTCATCTTCCATATTAGTCAAAAACACCCACCGGGCAGAAGGAAGAATAGCTAACTGGAAATTTAGTGTTATCCCTACATTTAAAGTACAAACCATTACAATGTAATAAAATTAATCCAGACATTTCCAGGGCAAGTGTGCCTGACCTTTTGTTCACCAGCTACTGACCCCAGGGTGAATGAGAGAGGCTTGCAGAGAGAAATGTCTGTTGTTTGGCTTGGGTCCCTGGTATTTAAATTGCATTCCCTAATCAAATGAAAAGGCTGTCCTCTCTATCAGGTTACAGAATCCATGGCAACATTTGGCCTTTTATATACATAATGTTAGCCTTTTTGTTTGCATCTAAGCAGAGACACCTGGAGCAATGTTAACATTAACCGATTTAGCATTAATAGCTTCATTATAGAAGAATTTCTGATCAGATAGCTGTTACTTTTGTTCTATGGCCTCAGCTTGTATTGTTTTCATTTTTTATCTCCCTGCTTGGCAACCGGGCAATGATTTGCAAATTTTTTTTGTCTTGATTAATTAAGCAATATAATTATCAGGAGCTGGGATGCAGTCTTTGCCCGACAAAGCTGCTGGGGGAAGACAATAGGAAGTCTGTTGGTGTGAATGCATTCCACGCGTCACAGATGCATGAGGATATTGTGAACAATGAGACGAAAAGCTGCCTGCAAAAGGGGACAAAGAATGCCAGGCAGACTCTACACGCGGCACATACCGCCAGGGACATGCTGCGGGTTCCCTGGGACACAGATGCCTCGTTAGATTGCAGCTAGTCAGCAGAGATTAATTCTCAGCCATTTGGTACAATCATTTCCCCATTCCCCACTCCTTTAAGCAGTGCTGTGCGCTGGAGAGGGGCAGCCTTTGTGCTCACAAGGTTTCTTTAACCTTCCCTACTTCTCCTGCGGGCAACGGAAATGGTGATTTTTGTCCGGGAGGTTGTAACGAAGCAGGTGCTTGAGAGGGGCTGAATATTCATTCCTGCCTCGTGGAGAGCATTTGGGTGCTCAGGGAAGGGGACGTTTGCCTTCGCTCCCGTTTTCCTCGAGTCCTGCCAAAGCCAATGTGGGTTTGTAGCCACTCAAAGCACCGCTTTCCTCCAGTGGGTGTTTAATGCCGAGCCTCGGAGCACGTCCCTGGGCCGGGGTCCCCCCTCCAGGCCCTGTGCAGATGGAAGCTGACGATAGCGACTCCCATTGACTTTAATGACCCTGAGCGTGGCCGCTGGGGCTGCTCGGAATGAATAATGCCCGGCTTTGTGTCAGGGAGGGCGTATGGTCCGGCTGTGCTGCTGCCTGCGCTGCTGCTGCTGCCTGTGCTGCTGCTGCCTGCGCTGCTGCTGCTGCCTGCGCTGCTCCTGCCTGCTCTGCTCCTGCCTGTGCTGCTCTTGCCTGCACTGCTCCTGCCTGCTCTGCTCCTGCCTGCACTGCTTCTGCCTGCTCTGCTCCTGCCTACACTGCTCCCTGCCTGCTCTGCTCCTGCCTGCTCTGCTCCTGCCTGTGCTGCTCCTGCCTGCTCCGCTTCCTGCCTGCACTGCTCCTGCCTGCACTGCTCCTTCCCTGCTCTGCTCCTGCCTGCTCTGCTCCTGCCTGCACTGCTCCTGCCTGCGCTGCTCCTGCCTGCGCTGCTCCTGCCTGTGCTGCTGCTGCCTGCACTGCTCCTGCCTGCTCTGCTCCTGTCTGTGCTGCTCCTGCCTGCACTGCTCCTGCCTGCTCTGCTGCTGCCTGCGCTGCTTCCTGCCTGCTCTGCTCCCTCCCTGCACTGCTCCTGCCTGCACTGCTCCTGCCTGCTCTGCTCCTGCCTGCGCTGCTCCCTGCGTGCGCTGCTCCCTGCCTGCACTGCTCCTGCCTGCACTGCTCCTGCCTGCTCTGCTCCTGCCTGCTCTGCTCCCTGCCTGCACTGCTCCCTGCCTGCTCTTGCCTGCTCTGCTCCCTGCCTGCTCTGCTCCTGCCTGCACTGCTCCTGCCTGCTCTGCTCCTGCCTGCGCTGCTCCTGCCTGCACTGCTCCCTGCCTGCTCTTGCCTGCTCTGCTCCCTGCCTGCTCTGCTCCTGCCTGCTCTGCTCCTGCCTGCGCTGCTCCTGCCTGCTCTGCTCCTGCCTGCACTGCTCCCTGCCAGCCCGCTCTGTTCCCTGCCTGCTCTGCTCCTGCCTGCGCTGCTGCTCCTTCCTGCTCAGCTCCTGCCTGTGCTGCCACTGCTGCCTGCCTGCACTGCACTGCTCCTGTTTGCACTGGTGCTCCCTGCCTGCGCTGCTCCTGCCTGTACTGCTACTGCCTGTACTGCTACTGCCTGCCTGCACTGCTGCTCCCTACCTGTGCTGCTCCTGCCTGTGCTGCTGCTGCTTGCATTGCTCCTGCCTTCATTGCTGCTGCTGCCTGTGCTGCTCCCTGCCTTCCCTGCTGCTCCTGCCTGTGCTTATTGTGCCTGTGCTGCTCTTCCTGCCTTCTCTGCTCCTGCCTGTGCTGCTTCTCCCTGCCTGCTCTGCTCTTCCTGCCTTCCCTGCTCCTGCGCTGCTGCTCCCTGCCTGCACTGCTGTTCCTGCCTGCACTGCTGTTCCTGCCTGCACTGCACCTGCCTGTGCTGCTCCTGCCAGGCCGGGCAGTCCCCAGGGTCAGCCACACATCCCAGAGCTGGGATCCCGCTGGCAAAGCCTGCTCCTGGTTGTGGCTGTGCTGAGCTTCACCTGCCAGTGGAAACCCAGTGCCCGCCACAGAGTCACTGCCATCCCTTGCAGTGTTCTCTTTTCCATCTGCCAGAGCAGGCCGAGCTCCTTGTGAGGTGCTGGGAGCTTCGGACAAAGCAGGTGCCCAGGGGACAGATCCTGAAATCAGAGTGCTTGGGACATGCA
This sequence comes from Melopsittacus undulatus, assembly GCF_012275295.1. Classification (NCBI taxonomy): domain Eukaryota; kingdom Metazoa; phylum Chordata; class Aves; order Psittaciformes; family Psittaculidae; genus Melopsittacus; species Melopsittacus undulatus. Next base: position 477,807 of record NC_047529.1, on the reverse strand, counting down.
CTCATGTGTCTCAGTGCTGGGAAGTCACCCTCCAGTGCTCCCACCATTCACCCTGCTCAGGGATGCTCAGGAAAGCTCTCTGGGTTTAGGGTTCAGCCTGACTTAACCTCCTCCTGTGGTTAGTGGGAGCATAAATTATGACTTATGGAGTTTGACTTTTAAACTTTCAGAGGAAGCCGTTATTTAACTCTGTTTTAAATGTCAGACAGACCCGAGGTGGAGAGAGCCACTGGAATGGTTTAAACGTGAGCTTATGCACACGTGTGTGTTCACACACACACACAGATAAGGTGTATAAACGTACACCCCTTGTCTGCACTGTACATGTACAACCTGCGTGATACGGTGTTAACAAAACCCACCCCATCCCTGGGCTGCAGCTGGGTTGGAAACCCTGCAGCAAACCTGGCTCATCAGAAAGCCCAATGGTGCATTTCCATCCGTGTGGAAGTGCTCGGCTGCTCTGAGTGTCTGGTAACTGCGAGTTGGTGTCATGTTAATAGCAGTCTGTGCTTAACCTCCTTATTTGTACTCCTGTGCAAATGCAGGTTTACAACGTTTCTCCTTTGTCCGTCCTGTGAACACAGTATGTGTTAGGAACACCACTAGGGAATGTTACTGCTTAAGGAGGACAGACTTGATGCTCTAGAACATCTCCCATTGGTGGCATAGAATTCCTCCCTGGCCCCTTTCTTTCCACCCGCCGAGGTGGGAATGCCAGCATCAGAAAACAAAGCAAAGCCACTATGGACACACTTTAACCTGGTTTTGGGGGTGGGTGACTCTTTAAGTAACGGAATGACAGATAACTGTGCTGGAAAGACAGCTGTCATTGCAGATGTTAGATTAAACCCAAATTTCTCCTGTAATTCATTGCCACTTCTAATTAGAGGAATTCCCCAGATGCAGGGGATTTATATTATTCCCTTTGTCCGGTTATTGAATGACTGTCACAGTCACCCACCAGCAGTTGCAGAAGGATAATGGAGGGTATTTATTTACGTGATAAGCCCCTGTACAGATGGAAAAAATCCATAGCTTCAATATTGATAATTGCTGCTGGCTTCTGGCTGGGGCTTGGGCTGGGGGTTGGGGTTGTTGTGGAAGGGGAAGCAGTTTGCTTGGGAACGCTAAGATGTTAAACACCAGCGTGTCCTGGGTTTGACATGGCAGAGCCTGTTACACATATGCAATTCCAGGCACCTTTCACTGTTATAAGCATCTCTGTACCCTCGTACAGCCTTTGTGTGATGAGCTGTGTGTGAGCACGGGGCCCTGGGGGGTTCCTCTGGAGGTGACACTGCAGGAACAGGGTTCAGCACCTCCAGGTGCTTGTGCCTGTCCCAGCCCTGCCCCTCAGGTGGTGGTTTCCACACTGTGGTCCTACTGGTTTATGTCACACTAACGCACTGGTCAGAGTGGGACACGGTTTTGGCACCTTGCTCCCGTGCATTGCACCAACCTCATCCTCACACATGTTGTTTCTGCTTGGGTGCAGGTACCATTCTTTGGTCCTCTGTTCGACGGAGCCATCGTGACTGCGAAGCTGCTGCCAAGCCTCATCTGTGCCACGTGCATCAACGCCAGCAGGGCCGTCAAGTCCCTCATCCCGCTCTACCAGAGCTTGTATCCTTTGCTCCGGGAGCCGGGCTCCCTGGCAGGGCACTGCTCTGCAGAGGTAAGCTGGGATGGCACCTTCCACTGGAGCTTACTGGGAAAGGCTTCATAGATCATAACGTGACAGGAGTGTTCTCCAGCGGCTTCAGTCTGATGGAGGCAGGCGCGGGCTTAACGCTGACTCTGAACTGTAAGTGACAACAGCACTCAGTTTGCTTTCTCCCTAACAGAAGTTTCCTACTGTGTGCATTGGGGTGTACACAGAGCTTGGTTCTATTCTTATCCTGCTCAAAGAAGTGGTCCAAAAGTCTTCACTTGGACTTGTTCCGTTAGTAAGATGGGTGGGATTTAGCCTCAGATATGGATGTTTCCATTCCCAAATTCCAGTTTCTTTCCAGCCACATCTGTACTGGGGCATTTTCAGGTGCTGAAGGTGACTCTCAGGTGTGCTGCTCTGCTGCAGGGCTGCGAGCACAGACCCATTCCTGTGTTCTGTGCCAATGGACAGCATTGCTGCAGGTTTCACCTATCCTGGGGTTTTCTCATGATGGCATAATTATGCCAGAAACATTTTATACCTCATTTTGTGATCATATCTCTTACCCTGGGACCAGCACTCGCTGCATTCGTTTGCTTTGGGGAGCTGTTGATCTGAGTATTCCTATAACCATGTGCCATTGAAAAAGAGTTTGTAGATGAAACGTTTTGACCTTTGAGAGAACATTGATCAGTGTGAGACGTGTTTAAACACAAATATCCCCAAAACACTGTTCTGTTTATTTAAAGGCTAAATTCTCCCCAGTGCACTCTGCAGAAGCGGCAGCAATGAGAAGTAGCATTGTGGTTGAATGAGTTCCTATGGTATGAACGTGGCTGTGACCTGCTTTAAAGTGAAGATGTGGTTGCTGCCTATGTGAGCAGATACAAACCTTGCTGAGTCTTCTGGGGTGGCTTTGGGAGAGAGCTCTAGGTAATTACCAGAGTGCTTCTGTGCAGAACTGAGCCTCACCTGTCCGCTCCTATAGCCAATGTATAATAACAGCTCACAGTAAAGTTAACGTGAGGAACAGAGACCCTGCTGCTATCCCAGTCCTCCAATTCCCACCCCTGCTCTTCCCTTTGGCTTTCAGCATCCTGCTTTCCCAGCCGGGCCTCTCTGGGTCCCCCTCATCCCAAGGGAGCATGAGCAGCAGGAACATGATAGCACATGCCCCTTCCCAACATATGTGTGTGGGGTTGCTGGAGCATCTGTCCCCAGGTTCTTTTCTTCCTTTCTTGTGCCTGCTTTCACATCAACGGTATCTGCAGTGAATCAACGGCCACTTGTCTGTTTGATAGATGGAAGTGGATTGAGAAGCCTCTGACGCTGGCCAGAGGGAACGTGGTGGGATGATCCCATCAGGATGATGCTGCAGAGGGAGAGGAAGCTTCCTGTAACTGCTGTTATAGAAAACACCTTTAGATGTACTTCATCCTTAGTGAGCCACAAGCTGGGGTGTAGGTGTATACATGTGTGAGGTGGTGTGTGGACCTGTCCCATGCAGTGGTGGGGTGTGCAGGGTGCACACACAGGGAATGACTCTGCTGACTGCTACTGGAACAGGAGGATGTGAACAGTAAGTGAAGGAGTTCAGTGACTGTCAGACTGTGAGATGTTACTTGCAGGATGATGAAATAATCGTTCTGTTTTCATGAGAGATGCTGTTTGGAGATGAAAATAACTCAAAAGTTGAAATAATACGAAAAATTCCAATGGGAGGGAGAAAAGAAGTCAGTAATCCTGGAAGAGTGAGGGGTGATGGTTGGCAGCACATCGGCCGTGACGCTGTGGTTCAGGTGTGCAGAACAGCTTGGGTAGGGTCTGCCAGTGGTGTTCCTCACATGGGCCATGTTAAGTCAGAACCCACAGAATAAGGGTTAGTAACTGAAAACGTTCTGGATTCCAGCATGGTCAGAAATGGACGGGATGCTCCATCCGGCATCACTGGTTCCATGGCGATGGGCTCCTGTTGTTGGAGCATCGGCCGGTGCAGAGTGTCTGTGGTGACCCCCCGTGAGCAAGGCTTTCCCCCCCTCTTGACCCCAGGCTGTGGGGGGCTCAGCAAGGAGTCAGGCTGTGCCCATGGTGAGTTGTGCCCATGGGGAGCGGTGCCCATAAGGAGCAGTGCCCATGTGAAGCAGTGCCAATGGGATACAATGCCCGTGGGATGTGGTGCCCATGGGGAGTGGTGCCCCTGGGGTCCAGTGCTGATGGGGAGTGGTGACCATGGGATGCAGTGCCCACGTGAAGTGCCCATGGAGTGCAGTGCCTGTGGGATGCAATGCCGATGGGTAGCAGTGCCCGTGGAATATAGTGCCTGTAAGTAACGGTGCCTATGGGTTGCAGTACTGATGGGGAGTGGTGCCTAAGGGATGCAGTGCCCATGGGGTGCAGCCCCATGGGGGGTGGTGCCAGTGGAGAGTGGTGCCCATGGGGTGCAGCACCCATGGGGAGCGGTGCACATGGGATGCGGTGTCTGTGGGATGATGTACTGATGGGGAGCTGTGCCCATGGGATTCAGTGTCCATGGAACACTGTGCCCATGGGGAGTTGTGCCCATGGGATGCAGTGCACATGGGGAGCTGTGCCCATGGGATGCAGTGTCCCTGGGACACAGTGCCAGTGGGGAGCTGTGCCCATGGGATGCAGTGCACATGGGGAGCTGTGCCCATGGGATGCAGTGTCCCTGGGACACAGTGCACATGGGGAGTGGTGCCCATGGGATGCAGTGCCCATGGGATGCTGTGCCCATGGGATGCAGTGTCCCTGGGACACAGTGCCAGTGGGGAGCAGTGCCCATGGGATGCAGTGTCCCTGGGACACAGTGCACATGGGGAGTGGTGCCCATGGGATGCAGTGCCCATGGGATGCTGTGCCCATGGGATGCAGTGTCCCTGGGACACGGTGCCAGTGGGGAGCGGTGCCCGCAGGGTCGCATGCCGCAGCCAGGCAGCCCCTCACCAGCAGTGGCAGCTGAAGTCACTTGTTGAAGTTGGTAACTCCGGCTCCAGCTGCACTTGTCAGGGCTGTAAGGGAAGTGTAATCAGCCACGGAGTCATTTGCATCTCAATTAGGCAGGAGTCAGGAGGAAGTGGGGTCTGTTGCTGGAAGGTTGGGGAAGAAATCTCATCAGGCACAAAAGAGTCCCCGTGCTCCAGGCAGGGAGGACAGGATCTGAGCCCGGTTTCCATGGGGACCAGCCCCACAGAGCCTCGGGCTGCACCGTCATCACTTGGTCATCATGACACAAATTCCTCTGTCGTACCCAGATACGTTTGTTGGTGGAAATCTGTTTGAAATGAGGCAGGTAACAGCAGACCCCAGCGGATGTGCTTGTGTTTATGGGACCGCTGCTGTTTAAGGAGTTCATTAGGGAGAGAGAAACACTCCTCACAAAGTAATTAACCAGACTTGAGTTCAAAGCCACCGTCTCTTTGTACACACCACATGGCAGAACCCGGGGTAGGTATCACAGAGCTCAGTTGTCTCTTGCATGCTGGAGCCCGGTCCTGGCTGTCGCTCTGCAGGGTGTGCAGGGCCATGGTAGTCAGACATGAGTGTGTGCTCAAACCAATGGTGTCCAGAGTTTCATCCCTGAGCACTGAGGATTGAGACCCTACTGGGTGCTCTCCCCGTCCTTCTGGAGCTGTTGAGCATGGGGTGATGGTGCCATAACAGCCTCAACAGCCCCAGCAGCCCCAGCAGCCTCAGCAGCCTCAACAGCCTCAGCTCCTCAGGCAGGAGGTTTGTTTTAACCTTGCTGTGTATTTACAGAAATCTTCAACAATGAGGTTAAATTCTGTCAAACCAAGGAAGGATGATACTTATGCTTCCTAAATAATCATCTTTAACATTCCTAAAATTATGGTGTTAAAATGCATCTGTTTATGGCAGTTTTGGGGGATCATTTAAGCTGCCTTTCTCCGTGCTGGGGAAAGGAAGGAACAAATCTCACAGAGAAATAATGACTAAATCAGAAATGAAGTTGCTCTGAATCAAGGGCAGCTAAAGCAGCGGTGGCTGATGGTCAGGATTTCAGAGCACCACAGTTCCCAGAGCAGGATGAAACCCAGCACATTGGTAGTCTGGTGCGAGCTATAGCTGGGGTGAGCAGGACACCTGGAGCAGGGGGGGCTGTTCTGGTTCCAGTAACAGTGAGTATTCCAAAGCATGGGGGCAGTGCTGACACAGAACTGCCCCTTTGTGCTCCCTTCCAGCTGATACCAAACCAGTTGTGTGCTGGAAAGGGGGCTTGAACACTGGTGCATTATGGAGCCCCAGTTGCTCTGAGCTCTGGGGGCTGGTCTTGGCTGCAAAGACAAATACTGGGGGAGAGAATGGGGTCTGTGTTCAGGTCTTTATTGTGGGTCTGATGCACAGCTGCTGTTCCAGCCCACAGATCCTAAGCTCAGGTACATAGCTGGGTCTGCAGTTACCAGGCCCTTTGCTTGGGCCTGAATTTAATGTCTGTCTCCAAAAGGACTTTGGCCTCTGGGGACAGTGATGCCTGAGCAAGAATCTCCCCTTGGAGTGCACAGGGAATTGCAGCTTTGACTATCCGGGACCCAGATTGTCTGTCCAATGGAGCATGTTCCTTGCTCCTTGACTTCCATTCTTGTTCAGAGATCTGTACGTTGGTCTCAGGTTTACTCATGACATTCCATAGCCAGGATGCTGCTGCTCTCCCATCTGACCCGTTCCGCGGTAACATCAATGTGAGCATCCCTCATTCCTGCATCTTCTACAAGCTTTTTGTTCTTCTCTTCAAACCCTGGTAGTGCAAAATGCCCTTCGCAGGCAGGGCAGAGGCTGTGCAGGCTGCACTGGTGGGGACTGTGCCAGGGCAGCTCTGGTTTGAACCCCTCCAGGTGTGAGGATGAGCGGTGCTTTGTGAGCCCTTCCCTGCTGTGTGAGTGGAGAGGAAGGAGCAGAGCCTGGGACGTGCCCATAGCAGTGGAGAGGAGCTTGGGTGAATGGCTCACGGTCTGTGGGGCTGGGGCAGCGGCCCCACATGCTGCAGGTGTCTGTGTCTGTGTTCCCAGTTTGTGTGAGCAGCCTGGCAGGGTGGGAGATGGTCCCATGAGCATCGGATGCTGCCCTGGAGCCTTCGTTGGATTCTCACAGTCTCTGGGTTATTTTCTTAGCAATTTAAGCTACACGGATCTCCCTGAGCATGAGTAAATAGGGAGTTAGTTCCTGTTGGGGCTTATTGACAACAAACAGGCTTATTATGAAATTACCTTTTTAAGCAATCTCAGCATAAATTGGCTTATTCCTACGCTAAAAAGGGGGTTGTTCTTATCCTGCCTGCTGGTTCCTATGTATTTGTGATGCTCTTCTGCAGTTCCTGGATTCGAGTGCAGCACCTTCCTCTGCAGGGGAAGGTGGGAGCTGGTGAGTGAGCCCCTATGGGCTCCTGGCTGTCACCTGCTGGCTTTGCCCTCAGAACTGCCCATTTCAGGTGTCCCTGCAAGTGTTACCCCAACAGAGCTCTTGTATCAGCTGTGCTGCTTCTGCCTTTATCAGTAACTTAAACATTATTGTAGAAGGGCTGACTTAAACATTCCAAGTCTTACAGAAGAATGCAATTGGCACCGTGGCAGGTTGTGGTGTTCCCAAAGTACTTTGTGTACTTGTTGTTCATTCCAAGAGAAAAGATACAAGAGTTAAGTTGCTGTTGAATTGACTGTGGATGTTCATAGTACTTGCTGCAAGGTAATGCCCCTGTGCACTAGACAGTGACAGTGTCCACGCATTGGAACAGACAAAAAGGACACACTGAGGGTGTGCATAGTTTGAGTAGTGTGTGAGCACTGGATGTCACCAGTTTCCTGCTTACAGCCTGCGATCCTGTTTGTGGGCCAGAAGAACTCACAGCTCCTCCTCTGGAGCAGTGAACTGGTACCTGAGTAACTCTGGAAGTCCCACCTGCTGTAAGGAATAGGGTCTGGCTGCTGAATGACACCAGGCACAGGGTTCATGGGGGAAAATCAAACCACCATAGCAGAAAGAGGCATGTGTAGATGTAATTTGTTACATTGCATGCAGGTATTGACACATCTCTCAGGTTCTCATGTCTGCCGTCAAGGAGATTAAGCAAAGAACATAAACTTTGATATTCTATTTTCATTATTCATTCCCTTTAGGCCAGTTTCTGATGCACTGAATGCAGAGCAGCTGATCTGCTCACCCACTTTACCAGGGACTAAAGAAGAAAGGTCTGTGCTGTGATGGACTTTGCTGTGTGACTGGTGTGGCCATCACGTATTCTGTAGGTGCACATCATGTCAGGTGCCTGAAAAGACAGTGTGTGAACCTTTCCAACTGTGTGCTCCTCAGCTTGCTTCTGGTGTGGTGATAACGGCATGTGTGATTGTGCCATGAGAATGAAGCAGGAAGCCTGGTCCCCTCGATAGAGAAGGCTTCCCAGCTTGTCCCTTGGCTTTACCCACAGAAGTCGTGCCCCAGGCTCTATAATGCTGTCAGGAATGACTATGGAATCCTAAAGCACGTGTCACAGGAGCTGTGACAATTGATGTGACACAGCATCTGACTGCTCTGTGCTCTGGCTGGGGCTCTGTGTGCCTGTCTGTGGGGAGCAGCGGGTTCCTCTCCAGGCTGTATCCAACCCTCAGAGGGTCTGTGAGCAGCGTGTGGGGCTCTGCAGGCTGAGCACAGCAGCAGCACTGCCCCTCACAGCACAGCATCCTGCCCACACGGTCCATGGCTCCCTCCTCACAGCAAGCACCTTCTGCAGGCAGGGATCGATGCCTCTCGCCTGTTCCAGCCTGCACCAAGTCATGCAAGGAGAAGCTTTTAGGTGGCATTACATGGTACTGTGGAGGCCGCTCGTCAGCTGTTCTTCATAGTGCTCTTCATGGACAGGCAGAGAAACCCACTTCATCCTGCTTGTGAATGTACCGGGAGTACATCCGGCTTCACAGCCTGGGTTTCAGACACTGCTGAGTGATGCTGGGATGTGCTGGCTTTGAATCTCTGCAGTTTCACGTGTGCATCTGTTCATACGTGTACATGTTGTGTGCATGTTGCTGTGAACACCCAGGCAGTGTCACCACTTCACTGCAGGCTCAGGAGGCAGGGCCAAGTTTGTGTGTTCACACTGCAGTTCATTTTCTGCTCTAACAAGGGGCAGGAATCGTTGTTCTCCACTGCTGGAGGCTGCAGAGATCACTGAGGGCTGCTGAGGAAGCCCCAAGCTGGGTCTGTAGCAGTTTGAACCTGTGCCCTCCTGATGGTGACCTCTGCAGCAACTGCTCCACAGTGAGGGTAAATGCACCCCAGCAGCTCTACAGGCTTTTATCTGCTAAGTGGGTTTCTGTGCCAGGCTGACCAGCACCACAGCCACAGGGCAGAGGGAGATGTGTGCATCCTGAGCCCCATTGCTGGGGTGTGCATGGGGTGCCCAACGGGCGCTTACAGCACCCTGACACTGCCACATTTCTGCATCAGCTGGGCCCTCAGCTGCTCTGGGGGCATTGCTCATGGTACCTACACTGTGGTCAAGCTGAGGGTGATCACAGTGCATACCCAGTACACAGTGTGGTGCACGGGGTTGTTTACAGCTAACCAGTGAATGTACATTTTGTAGTAAGGTGTGGACTCAAGCTCCAGCTCTCTTCTGGTAAGACACACAGAGCTCCAAATGGTTATTGAAGGATGGTTTATGCTTTCTGTTGTATTGGACAAGGAACCTCGAACTTGTGTTTGATGAGAGCTCTCAGAGCTTAACAGAAACAAAACTGATATAGGTGGTTGCTACCAAGTACTTCATTCAATGTTATGGGGTATTTTGGTGGCTTGGGTTGGATTTTGGTGTTTGGTTTTGTCTGTTTTCACTCTCACACCAGGCAAATTAAAGGGGTTTGTGTTGTGTTTTCAAAGTTTTGCTGGTTTTGCTGTCCCCCCCGATAACTCAGAAGGGATTTGTGTAGCTGAAACCTGCTTTATCTTTTGGGAACGTGCTCCTCAATGCTCACTTGCACTTTGGATTTCTGTGCTCACAGCATCCCAGAGGGGTCTGGGTTGGAAGGGACTTTAAGGCTCCTCCAGCTCCAACCCCTGCCACGGGCAGGGACCTTTCCACTGGAGCAGCTGCTCCAAGCCCCTGTGTCCCTCCCGGCCTCCTGCTGTGTTCGCTCGGTGCTTGCCCCAAACGGGTGCAAACCAGGGCTCCCCACACGGGCGCTGCCTCCGCCGCTCAGGCACAAAGCGCAGCGGTCCCGGAGCCGCAGCCCCGCTCGGGCCGGTCCCTGGGCGCTGCCTTTGTGCTGCTCATTACCATGCTGGCGGCCGGGCTGCTCGGGCTCGCCAGCTGTCCCTGCGGCTGCCGTCGGGGCCGCCGTGGCCGGAGCGCCGCGGCCACCCGGCCTTTCCGCTGGGGATGCCCACGTGGCCGCCGGCAGCCGCCGCACCGCATAAAGTAGCAGGGCCCTCGCATGGCATATGGTGTCTGGATTCATACAAGATGCAAAACTATTCTGCCCTAATGCACAATGACTCATAGCATTGCTAATTTTCCCAACAAAAGCCCACTTCCACACCCACACTTTTAACCCCTCAGGCTAAAGAGCCGCTTCTTTAGTTTCAAAGCCTTGGAAATGCAAGGCGGTGGCTCCGGGATCAATATATGAAACCCTATATTTATTTAAAGCATATGCAGGTTCTGACGCTTGTTTTAGGTTTCAGTGAAGCCCGGTTTTCATGCTAACACATGGTCAGGTTTTTGTGTTCCAGAGCAGGTTCGTTGCCAAATGTTGGCAATCGTTAATTTTTCCGTAGTTACGTTTTACAAACAGGAGTCAACATAGAAAATAAAAAGTTACTTTAATGTAAGAGTGAATCAAGGAATGTAGCGAGTGGATGTGCGGTGCTCATGTGTTACAGCAGGAATTACCAAGCCGCTTACTGGAAGCAGCTTCTGGTATCGGGCGCTTCCCTCTGTGCTGGCTCTTCGGGGAGAAAACTGATTCGCTTCCCAACTAGAGGGAGCTGCTGGTGCCGCTGAGCCCGGCTCCTGCCTGGCTCCTGCCCCCAGCCCGTTCCTTTGTGCGCAGCGAGCAGCGATCGTTCCCCGTTCTGACCACACCAAGGGAATTACCCCGAGTCATTCACATGAGAAGGACGCGCACTGATTGTGGCTGTGCAACGGCCGCGTTAAACCGGGGGGCCGAGAGGGGGGACCGTGCATCCCCTGAGCAGCCCCCTCTGCACCCAGCGAGGGCTGCGGCTGCCCCGGGGGCTGCACAAAGAGCACCGGGAGGTGGGAGCCGGAGCGGCCTCCGCGGGGCACGGGAACAAAGGGCCCTGCCCGGAGCTGCGGCCGGTGCCCTGCGGGATGGGTACAGGAGAGGTGCTGGCCTCGGGAACGGGATGGTGACCCCAAAGCCTGGGGCTGGCGGTGGTGCCAGCGGGGTCCATCCGGAGAGGCAGTTCCTGTGCCCCAGACCCTGCAGGGCTGGTGGGAAGGTGAGGCTGGAGGTGCCCATCGCCAGTGACCATCAGCACCAGTGTGTAACCACCAGGACGGGTTCATGGCAGGTCTCGAACCCCTCTGGTTTGTCCTTTAAGGAAAACCTGAGCGCAGTGAGTGTTTTCCATGAGCCACGCACGTGTGGTCTCTTCCATAAAAAGTTAAGCAATCATTTTCTAAGCAGGAGAAATGGGTTTAGGTTTAGCTTTGAGTGTTCTTAAACTAAACTTTCTAGTAAAACTGAGCTGAATTAAGCGTTGACTGTGCTGTGAGACCCAGTCACCTCCTGACATCCCACCAACCTGACTGGTTCTGTGTATCTCATACCCTACTGTAATGGGTAGCACCATAATCCTACATCATTCTTTAAGGAGGAAAGGTTTTCCCTCTACGCACACTTGAAACACTTCTCAAGCCATCCTGTCACTGAGGACCTTTTTATTGGGTTGAGGACATTAATGTGGAGACAGCAAGAGAGAGGAGTAGGAGGAAGCCCTACTCCATGGTGGGTTCACAGGCTGGTGTACTCGTGTTTTGTCTTCCCTCAGTATCCTACTTTTGTGTGTGTTTCACCATAGATTAACTGTCAGGGTTCTAGTGTACAAACAGGAGCAGATGGCTCTTAATGATTTCTTTAGTGCTTGCAGCAATCTAGTGCATGTACAGCATCTTCTGTTTAAAATTAATAATATCACTTTATGTGCTGATTTTAATACTCTCTGAGTTGGGCTGGGGCTGGTGTTGGTGAGAGCCTGTGACTTCAGCCAGGTGTATTGTACCTGTGCAGGGGTATCTGCCCCGGCCAGGCTCACCTGTGTAACAGTGTGAGTGAGCTTTAAAGCCTTGCCAGCCTGCAGTGCATTGGCTTCCATAAATGAACCTGGAATCCTCCTGCCACCTTCAGCTGGGCTGCATGATGTTCCTCAGCAGTTATGTCACTTGGGTACCTGGGTGTTAGCCCAGTGACATGCTCACTTGGGTTTGTTCAGTGTCTCACTGCCTCAAAGCCTCAGTACCAGAAATGCAGCATCATGGAAGAAAAGTCATTAAAATTCAGGAAATGGCCTCAAACTGGCATGGATTTGTCTTCCCTCTTGCTCCTGCAAGATCTCACCTCAGCTTGTTCCATCCCGGTGGCTTAATTCACTTCCTGGCATTGCAGGCTGGCTTCTGGTTTGAAGGGCTGTGTCGCCATGCTGACACCTACGAGGTGATGTAGCACCAGAGTAAGTGATAAAGGACAGAGCTGTTACTCTGGGGAAGGAGCTGATGCTGCTGTTCAGAAACTTCCCATCTCAGAAGTGAGCTCCTCCCCATATTGTGAATGTCTGTCTCCATCCAAACCCACTTTTGCCCAGGCAGCTCCATTGGCAGGAGGTGGAAGTGACTGGGGTTGGGTTTCTGCCCTTAATGTTTGAATTAAACCCTCTGTTACTCAAAGGGTTGGGGTTGCAGGAGCAGCAGTTACAGCCCCGTGAGTCAGGGTGAATAACCTCAGCTGCACAGTTTCCACATAGCCATGCCTTCTGCCTGTCCTGGTTCTGCTGTACCTGGTGGTTGACATCTCCACTTCACTGGGAGGGTAAACAGCAGCATTGATGTCTTTACTGTCAGCAGCATATTCCACGTGTGACACGGGGATCCCGTTCTCCAGTTGATTCTCTGCTCACTGCTGTGTTGTGTTGCTGTAGCTCACCCTCAGTGTGCCGCGGTACCCGGGACACTCTGTGCATGCCTCCAGGACACCCTCACATCGCATCACAGAGCAGCTTTATGGCCATGGCATTAGAGAGGATTCATCCCCATCCAGAGCAGCTTTCATTCAGGAAGGTTTCCTGCCCCGGCTTCTGCAGGCCCCGCTGGGTGTTGTGCTCTGTTTTATGACTTGTTGCCATGATAATTCAGCTCATCTTACAGGTTCCTCTAATTGTGATGGATGTGTAATCATTCATTTCATCGAGGCTCATTAAGGCCTGTGAACCCCTGTCCCAACTTGGAGCAATTAGAGCCTGGGTAGCCAGTCCATCTGCTCCCAGCACTGTTTAATTAATGAACTTTAGCGTGTGCTGCGCCTCGGTATGCGGGAGCTGCGGAATGGGATCCGCGTGCCAGCGTCTCCCTGTTTTCAGATGCCACAGCAACGTGCAGTTTGGCATCCCAAAAGTCAACACCAAGTACTGGGATCCGGGAGGTGAAGGGGAGACGTTGTGGGTTTAGTTTCCATTCTTCCTGTTGGTTGCAGTGTCTCTGTCACTGGTGGTTACAAATAAAGGGGTACCATGGACTCCAGTGCTCTTCTGGGTTCCCCAACCAACATCGGAAATAGGATGCACGCAGACACAATTTTCCTTCCCTTCATCTTTGGGTCACATTTAGAGCATCAGGGCTGGAAACCTTTGTGGTTTGGGGTTTGGTTTTGTTTGGTTGATTTTTGTAGTATTCGATATAATAAGATTTTAGGATGGAGTGGGACCCACCTGCACTGCTGGGGTTATTGTAGAGATGATTGTGTTCACACCCAGAGCTGTGAGTTCACAATGGGACACAGGTCCTGAACTCTTTGGGTGTTTGTGCTGCTTCTCCTCTGTGTGTTTGGCTGTGCAGTGACACACTGGGGCAGTGATTTAGGCAGAACAAATAGAACGGTTGCATTTGGTTTTAATGCAAGTAAACTCCTGGTCGCTGGTTGGGCAGTTGGTGACAGCTCAGAGCACCAGGGGGGTGAGGAAAAACTATCTCAGGAGATGAATGTTAACATCTAGTCAGGGACTTGTGCTCAATGTCAGTCTGAGGTCGCTGTCCTGCCTGACTCGGGAGCCAGAGAGATGACAGAGAGGAAAAGGATGCTTTCTCCCAGGTGGTTTTGTGTTCATGATCTATTGCTCTTCATTACAGCTCAGTGTTGTAGTCCTGTGCTTGTGCTTTACCTGCCTTGGCCTGGTCTGTGCCTACTGTAGATACTCAGGATGAGACTGAAGCCATCCCCAGTGCCTCAGCCCCTTTCAGCACCAGGCAGACCATCTGTGCGGTCCCACCGTGCTCCCCAGCACGTGCTCAGCGGTGCTGTACCCTGTGGAGCAAACTGGGAGCTGAAACAGGCCCTGGGGCTGGAAGTGGCTGCTGCTGCCCTTGGAATGCTGGTGTTCCTGGACGTGAGCCTGGGTTTTGTTGGACCTTCAAGGCTGTCCTATGGTCATGGTGCCTAAAGGTAGGGCTCCAGCAAACCTCCGTCGTGACAGTTCTGAGCCATGTTAATCTTCTGTCGGGTTTCCTCCCTCCCTGTCCTCTTTTGGACCCATTCTGATGTGGTTGCTGAGTTTTCATTGCTCTGAAAGAGAGATTTCCAAACTGGCTGTTTCCAGTTCCTTGTCCAGTATTTCCATATTCTGGTTCATCCTGTCACAGCCAACCCCACACTTCAGCAGTCTATGCAGGTGAATCCAAACATGGTCTGTGCCTCCTTTGTGTCCCTGATGTACTTTAACTTCCATGTCTACAAGAAGAACGTGGGTTTCTCTGGTTTGGGGGGAAGTGCACGTGTTGTGGTTGGGATTGCACTATCTGTGCTCTGTACCAGGCCTGTGTGAGGCTCAGCCTTGGTGCTGCCGTGCTCTCTGTAGGTGATGTTCTGAGGTCCAGGGCAGTGACATCAGCTCAGCTCTCCTGAGGTGTCATTCCACTGACCGTGACCGAGTTACAACCAAAGGAGTTAGGGGGTTTAGGAACAAATTCATTCACGTGTGTGTTTAATAAGGCGCATTTCTAAACCCACACCATTCCTTTGCAAGCTGATTGGTAGGAGGATGCAGCTCTGTTTAAATGAGGGGAACTCGGGGATGTCTTTTCCTTCAGTCCCTTTTCTGCCCTCCACAAGCATTTGGACTCAGTTTAACTGTCAGCAGCAGGATATGCACTGAGCTGTCTGGATCGGGAAGCAGCTCCTCTGGGTTTGCTTCTCCGTGCTGAGCAGCACAAGTCCTCTGCAGTGTGAGAAGATCCATGTGCAGAAACCTCTGCACTTCCTACAGCAGCAGGAGCCTGTGAGTGTATGGATGTTGTGTGCATCCTTTAGCAATAGTTTCTTTAACACCTCTGAGCACCAAACCCATTCCACCTTAGTTACCTGGACAGAAGTGCCAGTGAAGTGAATCACACTGAGACTGTTCTGTGATGGGCAACTGATCTGCAATGATAGATGTTTGCATGAAGATGTTAATATTGATATACATGATATCCATCATTTTGATATATACTTTAACATTTTCATATTGCCCATATTTACTACTAATTTCTTAAATTGCTTTTTGGGGTTTTTTTCAGAATTTAAATATTTATAGCAGTTTTTCTTTGTGCTGCCCAGAAAATGAGGTTTATGTTCTCCGGGTTTATTAGGAGAGATGAGAAGGATGTCATTCTATCTGTTGTTAAATATTATTGCGTGTTAATCCATATTTCAGAAGTTCAAAGGCTGCACGAGCACATCTTTCTCTGTTCCTTTGCTGTTGGTAAAGATGTCCTCGTATCAAGCATTCACATTTGTGTGAAAAATAGAAGCCAGTTCAATCCATGCATAGATTGTCAGAAAGATTAAAGTGTGCATCATGCAATTTCTGTTCTTTCAGAAAGGCCCTTTGATGTGCTAATGTTCACTTTCTCCCTTTTCATTCCCAAGTGCTGGCCATTGTTTTGAGCTCAGAGCAGCCTCTGCTCACTGAGGAGGCTCCAATACCCGGTAGCCCAACCTTGCCCAAGGTAGCTAATAGAAATAGGCAGTAACAGTTGTGGTGTGATGCCCTGGGATCAGGTAACCATGTGCCTGCACAGACAAATACCACGGCAGAGGCAAAGCCCTATTGAAATAGATGCTGCAGAAAAGCCAGATACTGGATTTGAAGCTGTTTCTGCTGTTGTTCCAACTCACACAGCTTGGGTTTAAAGTAGACAGCTCGCGGTGCTGTGAGCACTGTAGTCTGCTGAAATCACTCTTGAAGACGAGGATGGGATTGCCAAAGTTATTCAGCAAGGGAAATTGTTTGGATGGCCTCATCCTGCGTTGCAGCAAATGGATCGAATCCTGCAGGCTGCTTGCAGCACACTTGGTGGGGGACTGGTGTGGTTGGGATGGCTTTGCACGGAGATGGGCTGCTTGTGGCTACTTTTACTTCTGCCAGAGACACCGTTCCTGTTTTGCTAGGGACTGGGAAGAAATAACTCATCATGAGGAATGAGGAACTATTCCCATATAAGTATATGGGAAATGTTAGTGTGGAACCGCGCAGGAAGAGACAGAGCAGTTGCCTACTAAATGGTACAAACCAGTTCTAAAACAGGCTGAGATCTGGTGATTGAGTTAAATAGCCCTAAGCTGGCCTCTGGTGAGGGAGGTGTCATCCAGGATGCTCAGCAGCCCAGAGCTCAGGAGGTGTGCCTGTTTCTCAAGCAGTTGAACACTGTAGCCTCCCAAAAGCTGTACTGTATGAGCAGCAAGGTGCCAGTGAAGCAGGACACGTTCAGAGATGTTCCTGGTATCGTTTCTTGTTTTGATTACATTGCAGTGAAAGGTGGTAGCTGAGGAAGCTGGCAGGTGGACACACGTTTCATTGAGAAACTGCAGGCTTGACAACAGTTGGAAAGCAACGTGAATAAATAGAACCCTTAGAAGCTGCCCTGGAAACGTGTTAGGATGGCAGCAGCGCTCAGCACTGCTGCTGGGCACCTTCTTCCCAGGGCACTGTCCATAGGGATTCTCCTTCATTTGCCTCCACCAACTTTGATGCTTCATTACAGACAGATTCATGTCCTGCTCTCCCTCTGCAGGATCCCCATGATCTCCTTTTAGCTCTGAAATTACTCAGCACTCAGGGACTTCAAAGGACATGAGAAATGCAGCTTAAAGGGCCTGGTCTTCAAGGAGCAGTGTTACAGCTGAGAGTGATCTGTTCCAGTGGAAACCCCCTTGCTCTGCTCTGGGCAGCCTCCCTGCAGTCCTGCATCCA
Organism: Melopsittacus undulatus; assembly: GCF_012275295.1. Classification (NCBI taxonomy): domain Eukaryota; kingdom Metazoa; phylum Chordata; class Aves; order Psittaciformes; family Psittaculidae; genus Melopsittacus; species Melopsittacus undulatus. The sequence goes on along the minus strand of NC_047529.1, from coordinate 460,664 downwards.
GCTCTGGGGCAGGCTGCACAGCCCTCACCACAGAAACAGTATCTGGTAAGGGTCCTTGTTATCCCAGAACCCAGCCTGGTTTGGGTTGAAGGGACCTCAAAGCTCCTCCAGCTCCAACCCCTGCCCCGGGCAGGGACCCCTTCCACTGGAGCAGCTGCTCCAAGCCCCTGTGTCCAACCTGGCCTTGAACACTGCCAGGGATGGGGCAGCCACAGCTTCTCTGGGCACCCTGTGCCAGCGCCTCAGCACCCTCACAGGGAACAGCTTCTGCCTTAGCTCCAACCTGAACCTCCCCTGTTTCAGTTTGAACCCATCACCCCTTGTCCTGTCACTGCAGTCCCTGATGCAGAGTCCCTTTCCAGCATCCCTGTACCCCCCTTCAGACACTGGAAGCTGCTCTGAGGTCTCCATGCAGCTCCTCTTCTCCAGCCTGAACAGCCCCACTTTCTCAGACTGTCTCCATATAGGGGTGCTCCAGCTCCTCAGCATCCTCTTGGCCCCCTCTGGACTTGCTCCAGAGCCAGGGATGTCCTTATGCTGGGGACACCAGAGCTGCACACTGCTGATTAAGCCCCACAAAGCTCTTGTGGTCTCATGGTTCACAAATCAGACCTGGGAAGATGTTTTTCAATGTGTTGTGTCCATTACCTGGAGTCCTGTGCCCAGGAGATCCCCTGCTCAGCATCCGGGTCCGCTCTGCCTTGGGATATCTACATCCATTAAGAATAAGGCAGATGGGAATTTTAAACCTTCCCCTCTCTTTCCACATTGATTTTCTTTAGTTAAATCCAGACATCCCCACTGATTCCTCAGCACCTTCATCTGACCGATCCTTCCCTCCTGCCCTCTAGTGCAGAGCAATTTCCCAGCCTGTATCACTGCAGCAACAAGTGCATTTAGTGCTGAGCATCTTGCAAATGGTGTCACTCATGTTACCCATCCATGATTGTAATGAATGTAAATTGTCAGGTGTAATGGAGCTGAAACGGAGCCGTTTAGTGGTAGTTCCAGGAATGATGAAAGGATCTGCAATAAACTAGAAGGGGCAGAGTTATTTTGTGTGATTATTGGCCTGGTTGGGGCTGCCTGATCCTTGCACTCACCAAACCCACGGTGATGGTTTTATTAACCTTTAGTAGGTGGCAAAGTCTGATTCTAAATTCACCTGGAAAGATGTTCCCTTTACCCAAACCTGAAACATGGGCTTTTACCAGCAGCTTTATAGATGGGTGTAATCTCATCTGATGGATGTGTCTGCAGTGGCCAGCCCACCTCCCTGCCCCTGGAGCTATCTCTGGAAGTGTACTGTTGGTGTGGGCTCCTGCTGTTTAACACAGGAGCAGTTTGTAGGTGGTTTGTCCATCATCTCAGCTGCCTGTTCTGCAGGGCCCGTTTGACTGCCTGGTGAGCTGGTAAGTGATGTGAGTGCTGTGGGGAGTGTTGGACATCAGTGGAGGTGAGGGTTGTGTCTCAGAACCACGATCCACAGTGCAGGCATTGCCCAGGTGAGGGAATTCCGATGCTGCCTTAGGGAAGAGGCCGGTTTGCAGGAAAGGTTCTGTGCTGCAGAAGGTGCCATGAGTGGAGGCTCCAAAGCCATCCCCTCGTTCTGGGGGGGCACAGCACTGAAGTGGTCTCAGCACCTCCAGGGACCCCTCTGCCCCATAAGGGCTGGTGTGCTCTGCCCAGAGACCTGCTGGTGCTGTTCCTGCTTACAGCAATGGTTCTGCAGGGGTGTCCCTACTTCGTGCTGCCTGTTGTCTGGAAGCTGTCAGCCATTATCCCCCTTTCACTACCCAAGCATCCGGATTCCTGGGGTGGATGTGCAGGATGTACTTTGCTTTCTCCGATCATTTAAATGTGATGGTGACACACAAGTGGACTTTTGATTTACTATAGCAAAGTTATCTGCAAGTTACTTGTCTTACAAGTCTGTTGAGCAGTTCTCAAGAGTTCTGAGTTATGAATCTGTCATTATCTCCCTCTTTTGCCTTTGGCTGTTTCATTTTCAAAGCTGGGAATGACTTTGGTTGTTGCAGGCACGTTCAGGTTTTGAATGGCTCTGAGTTTGCTGTTATCCTGGGAGATCCCTTGCTGTACTTTCACTCTGATACTGCTGTGATGGAGCTTGAGAACATGGGCTCTGAGGACAAGCAGTGGCCTGCACCCCTCCTGAAGGTGCTCTGTGTAGCCATGGGCTGAGAGCAGTGTTTGAGGGTTCTAAGAGGCAGGGTGCCAGTTTGGTGACATTGGACTTCAGGTGAACATGCCTGTGCTCAGAGAATGCAGTGAGTGCAGTCATGTTGAAACACACTGACAGGGTATACAGGTGCTGGTGTTTAGACACACACGTGCACGTTGGTCCATATGTGTCTCTTTGCATGTTTGTGTGTTTTCATGTGACCCCAGGATAACAACACACAACTTTTATAAGCCTCTTTCTTAGCCTTTCATGGCTCTCATGTGTTTCATTGTAAGATTTGAAGCTATGGGTGACTCCCAGCAACATTTGCCATAGCTGAGAGCACTGATAATGGCTCCCAGCCCTTGAAGCCGGTCTGCACCTTCCCTAAAGGCTGGGTAAAGGACAGGAAGGTTGGCTCTGGTGGAGCCCCCCCCAGGACCAGCTCCCTGCATCCCTGTGCAGGGCACAGGCTGTGCCCACTGCAGAGCATCTGCACAGGGAGCTCCCTGCCTCCACCAGCTTGGATATGGAGATTCCCTCTGAGCTCCACATGGAATCCCATCCTGGGAGGCAGTGCGGATCCTGGCCGGGGCCCACCTGGCCCCAACAAACTGGATGAGCTTTAAGGTCAATTCCAACCCAGACTGTGGTTCTGTAAGATAACTCACCCCACCACCCTCAGGAGGGAGGACCTCTGCATCTCTGCTCTGCAGCACTGGGAAGGTGACTTTCAATAGACCTGAGCAGCTTCCATCCCTTTGGGGGATCTCTCAGGACTGGATAGGGAACTACATGGATACTTGTAGAGAAAATTTACACTGGGGGAACCATGGCCCACTGGTCTACTGGCCAAAAACTTGTGTAACTGAAGTCACAACGGTTCTTGTGATACAGAACACTCAGAAATAGCATCTTGGTGGTTACATCTTCATGTGCCCTGTGGAATGATTTCCCAGTCTGTCTGCTGCTGCACAAGCAGATAATAGGCAATTATGTCATTATTGTAATCAATTGAAGTATTTTAATCAAAGCCTTATCAGCGTGATGGAGCATGGAGTACAGCTGCTCATGGACCTGCGGCATGCAGAGGGACGAGTGCACAATGCAGAGTGTGCAGTGCACCTGTGTGTGGTGCTTGCACTGCTGTGGTGTTGAGTTTGTGCTGGGGTAGGAATGATCTCAGTGACAACAGGACTAAGGAGGGAGGTGAGCTGCATTCCTGAGCGGCTGTTCAGCAGAGCAGGTACCTGCGCAAACAGGAGGTCCTCCTAGGAGATAACCACAGGGGCTCCACATTAGAACAAACAGTCCTCAAACAGGGATAATAGTGCCCATGGAAGTGCAGGACAATACAGCATCAGGAGTTAGGGAATGGGTAGAAGGCACCTTATAAATCAGCCAGTTCCAACCCCTGTTTCTTCGCACTCCTGTGGAAGGGTTGGGCTGTAATGGAACAATGTGTCTGCTCCCAGGCTTCCCACGAGGAGGAGGAGGATTTGGTGAAGATGAAAGCTGGTTTTATGCCTCATTCCTAATAAATGCAGCATTCTTCCCCCAGTACATGGCAGGACTGAGGTGCCAGGCTGTGCTCCCATCGCACCCTGGGCACTGCACACTGCAAGCCTGAGTGGAGCTGCCAGCCCTGGGCACTCCCATAGGATTCTGCTCTTATGCTGCTGATTTCCACGGAGATGGTTTGAAACCACATGAAATGTGGGTTTGTTGTTTGGTTTCACTTTCCTCTCTGAAGCAATTCCTGGTGACACTCTGTGAGGAAGCCAATGTGCTGTGTGGTGGGAAGCACTGCAGCAGCAGCAGCTGTGTGCCCTGCAGAAGCACTGCAGCAGTGTGCCCTGCAGCAGCCGTGTGCCCTGCAGCAGCAGCAGCTGTGTGCCCTGCAGAAGCACTGCAGCAGTGTGCCCTGCAGCAGCCGTGTGCCCTGCAGCAGCAGCAGCTGTGTGCCCTGCAGCATTAGCCCTGCTATGTGCCCTGCAGCAGCAGCAGCAGTGTGCCCTGCAGCAGCAGCAGCCATGTGCCCTGCAGCAGCAGCTGTGTGCCCTGCAGCAGTGTGCCCTGCAGCAGCAGCAGCCATGTGCCCTGCAGCAGCCGTGTGCCCTGCAGCATTAGCCCTGCCATGTGCCCTGCAGCAGCACTGCAACAGTGTGCCCTGCAGCAGCAGCAGCCATGTGCCCTGCAGCATTAGCCCTGACATGTGCCCTGCAGCATTAGCCCTGACATGTGCCCTGCAGCATGAGCCCTGCCATGTGCCCTGCAGCAGCAGTGTGCCCTGCAGCATTAGCCCTGCCATGTGCCCTGCAGCAGCACTGCAGCAGTGTGCCCTGCAGCATTAGCCCTGCCATGTGCCCTGCAGCAGCACTGCAGCAGTGTGCCCTGCAGCATTAGCCCTGCCATGTGCCCTGCAGCAGCACTGCAGCAGTGTGCCCTGCAGCATTAGCCCTGCCATGTGCCCTGCAGCAGCACTGCAGCAGTGTGCCCTGCAGCATTAGTCCTGCCATGTGCCCTGCAGCAGCAGCAGCAGTCACAGGTGATGTGTTGCTGTGTTCTGCAGTAGCTGCAGCTCCATCTCCACCCCTCAGGACTGGGGTTCTTTTGTCACCCCGTGCACACATGGAGGTGGCAGAGCTCCAGTCTTGGTGCCAAGGTGCTGGCCAAATGCTCCACAACCGAGAATCCACTTGAAACCTCTCCAGGCCATGGGCTTCAGTGAGTCCCATCTCATGTACACTGGGGCACAGCCACCCCCTGCACTGGGAGTGCCCCAGTGTTCCCAGTCAGAGGGCTGCCTGCTGCACAGCTCACACAGAGGGGTGGCAGGGCAGGGAGGTGTGCAGTGGAGGGGATGAGCTCTTGGGGTTGGCAGCAGGGGATCATTGCTGTGGGTACAGAGGAGCTGGCACCGGCCAAGCATGGAGCCCTGCCTCCAGACAGATGGTCTTCGTGGTGCTGAACCCAACGGTTGGGTTGAGCTGGACGTGGCAGACTCAGCCTCACGCAGAACATGTCTCATGTGGCATTGCCCAGTGTAAGACAAGCATCACCCTGGGAAGTTTTCATCGGAGATGCTTTGGTTTAAACAAGCCCATAAATGTGCAGTTGTTGACAGGAATGGTTTGACTGCACCTGCCTGGTGAGGGATATACATTACTGAAATTCCCCCAAAAGTTTCCAGTTAAATGTATGCACTATGACAGTCACCAGACCATAAATGATGGCAACCCTATCAGGCAGATTGGGTTTCACACTCAGGTTGCCTGCCACGTTTGAAAAGCACAGCTCTGTCTTGTGCAGCCAATTAGTGCCTCAAGGTCATCTACCATTTATGTTAGATCAGTTTTATGGTCCCTGCTTTACTCAACTTTGGTAAGTCCCAAATATTTATGTCCTTGTTTGTCTTCAAAAGCCTATCATGGTGTCAGGAGCAAAGCTGTTTGTGGAACCATCTTGGGTGCTTATGGTACGTATTAGAAGACTGAAGTATGTGTGATGGTCAGAAATGACTGAGCAGTAACTCTTTGGTATTGCAGTCTCAACAGGGCACGCAGTAAAACAGAGTCCAGCACAGCTCCGGTGGGGCTGGAGAGCTCTGGCTTGCACCTGGGAAATGAAAAGTTAAGGATTTTCTTTCTTCCAGTCTCCCCGGTTGGGTGGAAGAGGGAATTGGCACATGGACATGGAGACAGCCTTGATGTCTGATGAGCTGGAAAGAGCTGTCGACCTCTATACTTCCAGCTTCTCCACTGGCCAGATGCCCTGAAAGCCCTTCTCAGGGTGGGATGCACATCACAGATGGGATTTACATTAGGTTGGTGCCAATAGCCTGCATTAGCTTCCTTGGCAGTCCCCCTGGAGCCGGAGGAACAGTCGTTTCAGTGTGTGCTCTCCATGGGCCCGAGCAGTTGGGTCCCAGTCCCAGGGCAGGAGCCCCTTGGCACTGGCACATGATGAACAGGGAGCCGTGGAGAGCAGCCGGTCACAGCTCCCACAGACCACAGATACTCCTGTCTCTGTTTGCACGAGCAGAGCTGTGTCAACAAGATACGCAGTGGTTTGCAGAGAGGGGAGAGCACAGGCAAACGCTGCCAGGAGGGTTTGGTTTGCTAAAGCAGCGTGGGGAAGGATGGGTGATGTGGAGCTGATGCTTTTGCTGAAGGTCAGCACAGAGTTAAGGTTAATCACCAACAGTCCTGGATGTTCAGGATCATCTTCTCTATTCCTGTTTCCAAATGCAGTTATTTATGGGTCAGTGTTGTGTGTATGCGCAGAGGGGGAAACGTTGGACAGATCTTGACTCCAGGGTGGCTCAGTTCACCTGCAGAACCCAGATGAGGACCTTGAAGGCTTTTCAAAGTCCCTGCATTTTAAACTGTGGGTCTGAAACCGGCTCTGTGTTGTAGAGGTGAGATGTGGAAGTGATGCTTGTAGGCCAGAGCCACACACTGCCTGGTGCCGTGTCAAAAAGCTCTACCTTCTGTCTTCTTTTGATCCTCCATCTGGAAGGAGGATGCACATGGACTTGACCATAAAGGTCTTTTCCAACCTAGCTGATTCTGTGTTTCGCCACAGGACAGTAAGATGTAGTTTAATACCTGAACACGTGTAAGTCAGGAAACTCCCACCACTGGTTCCTAAGGACAATGGCACAGCAGATGTGCAAGGGCTGCAGCTGGACAGGTCACATCTCGCCCTAGTGGGTGATGAAGGTGGTGGCAGAAGACTCTGACATGAGCACAAGTGAGCAGCAAAGCAGTGGGGTTGTTTGCAGACAGGTTGTTTGCAGTCAGGTTGTTTGCAGCTCGAACAAGGTACAAAGGTTTTGTGTGAGAGGTGAGGTGGTACTTGTGATGCTGTTTCTTGACCTGTACATATGGGCTGGAGGTACTTTTTGGAGGGTACTTCACAGCCTGTTTGTCATGTTCCTAATGCCGCCATTAGAATTCCTAAACTTTGGTAAAGCTTCAGTTTTGGGTGTTTTTTAATGAATCCAAACTGTTTTCCCTGATCCATGTGTGTATTAAGGCAGAGCCAGCAGAGTTCAGTTTAGTTTCCTGCAGTGACTGATGCTCTCTAGATCAGGCTGTGGTGGTCCTGACAGTTGTGCTTTGGGAAGGCCGGGACAGACGGGAGAGGTGTGCCCAGCTGAGGAAGGTGATGGTCAAAGGGGGGGCCAGGTCTTCCTCACTGAGCTGTGGTGTGCACCTGCTGCTGTCAGCTCTTCATTGCCGAGGCCGGGTTGGACACGGGGGCTCGGAGCAAGGTGCGCATGGACCTGCCGGCCGCGGGGGCGCGCATGGATCTGCGGGAGCGCACATGGATCTGCGGGCTGCGGGGGCACGCATGGGTCTGCGGGGAGCACACATGTATCTGCCGGCCGCGGGGGCGCGCATGGATCTGCGGGGGGCGCGCATGGATCTGTGGGCTGCGGGGAGCGCGCATGGATCTGCGGGACCCGTGTGAGCAGATTGATCCCGGCCGGAGCCTCGGGTGCGCGCATCAGAGCATCACTCTGCGCCCTCCTCCCCTCACCTGGGGTCACCTCCCGGCCTGCAGGACGTGCACGTCCTGTGCCCCTGGGCAGAGCCCGGCCCTGCTGCCCTGTGCCGCAGGACCAGGACACTGCTGCTCTGGAGGTGTTTGTAACCCTGTTCCAGAGGGGTTTGTTATGTGGTGACAGTCACCCGTGGCACTTCACTGTTATTAGTGATGCTTTTCACTCGTAAGCACTCACCTGCACCGTGTTGTCACTGTGTTCTCACTGCTCCTCATTTCCACCTTTCACTTGGCCCTTGCTCCTGCTGGCCGCGTTAGAGCACGATCCCAGTCACACAGACACAATAACGAGGGTCTGAAACTTTGTTTTACACGAGGGAACAGAGAATGAGCTGTCAGAGTGGCTCCTGCGAGCCCTAATGCAGAAAGTCATATGCAAGGTGCTGCAGCCCCTTGTAGGTTTGCTTCAGGCGTTATCCTGGTATTGGAAGCATCTGATTCACCTTCTGAGGAAACAGAAGCTGCACACAAAGGGAGAGATTTGCTTTCTCCACAGTGAAAAGCTGCCGCAAGCAGGGGTCCTATTAAGACAGCTGGAAAGTTGCTTCAGCTTGTTACGCTTGTAAGTTTTATTGGTGACTGGTTTTTGATTACACATTTGAATGCTGTGTGTTCCAGGTTGCCGAGTTTTAATTAAAAGGCAATAGTCTTGATGTTAGATGGCTTTGTTGTCTGCATTATGCAGACTATAATGCATGCGAGTGCTGGGGTGAGTTCCTCCAATGCGCATGGCTCATTTAGGATACAGAAGGTTGCACCTTCTAGCACCTGCCTACAGACAAACCACACGCTTTCAGGAGCTGGGTTTATTACAGCTGATTTCTATTAAGAACTACAGTGATCAAATAAATGGGGTTAGAAATAAGGGGGGGGGGGGGTCCTCCCTCTGTCCTGCAGCTTGTTTCTCCAGCTAGTATGTTTTTCTCTCCTGGATGGGTGGCTGCAATGGGAATGTTGTGTACTGGGAACCCCTCAGTGCTGCAGCTGGTCTGTAAGGTGGGGTTTGGTGTAAACAAGCAGCAGTCCCACAGATCTACCAGGTCACCACTTTGCATTCATGGAGCTAAAAGGTTCTACCCTTAGTTTCAAGCCATTAAGTGTGTTCGGAACTGTTAAGCAGCAGTGGGCAGGTTTGGTCCTCGCTTTGCCACGGCTGTGTACAGCCCGGTTAGTGTGGCTGTCAATCTGAAGTGCTGGTGTTGGTGGACTCCGTGCAACAGCATCTAACCCTGCACACACGTTTCCTTAACCCGGTCGTTGCAGTTACGAGGAACGAGCTCTGTATCTCGAAGCAATAATCCAGAACCATAAAGAAGTAATGACATTTGAGGATTTTGCCGCTCAGGTCTTTTCTCCCTCTCCCAGCTACTCCCTCGGTGGAACTGGTGAGTCTCTGCGCGTTGTTCTTCTCTTTAGCACTAAGAAGCACTTGAGCAGCAGATGTACACCTGTTTTTTGTAGATAAATGCTTGCAAATTTAAGACGACCATTCTTCCCCTGGATCAACTAATGAATATCAAAAGGAATGATGACATTCATTTTAATTTGTTTTGCATCAGAGCCATTCACTCCGCTCCTTTCTTCAGCTATCCTGTTAACCCCCGAATCTAGCAAGGTTAATGAACTTTCTCTCAGTAATGTGCTCTGCTCCATTCAGGAGGGTGGGTTTCTTGCTGAGCTGGGAATATGTTGTTCAAAAGCTATGCCTGAATCGGTGCTTACTTATCGAGAAAGAGTTCCTCGCAGTAGAAGCCGTTGCTACTAATGCTAAATGGGGATTATGCTGCCGAGATACCAGGGTCAGGGATTAATGCACCAGAAATGTAAGAGCGGTGCTCTGTGCGCAAGCCACAGCAGCCAGCAGTATGCTAACAGATCCCTGCAATATACATGGCCAGGCTGCCTTCCCACACCTGGCCTGGAGCCTGCTTGGCTTGGGTTAGTGTATGGAAGGATGCACATACATGTGTATGTGTGTGCATATATATGTATGTACATACACACACATGAATGCTGATCAGCACTCATCAGCCTTGCTGAAAGATGGAGATGTAATGCTGAGCTCTGTGAGCCTGGACGCTAGTGAGACACAAACTGCTGCTTTGCTGCGGTAATTGGGTTTAAACAAACACCTCCTAAAAGGCAGAGCTTTGACTCTGAAATGCAGATTTCCAGTGCCCCCAAGATGTGTTTTTCCAGCCTCCAGAAAGTGCCTGGTCCCCGTGTGCTGGACTCCCGAACAAAGATTCCTTAATCCCTTTTCTACACTCAGAGGGGAAACTGGCACTTTCTCATTACTCCCTGCTCCTCTTTCGGATTGTTTAATAGATTATTTCAGACCTGTCTAAACGTTGCAGGACATCTGCTCTATTTCTCTTCAGCCTGACTTGTTAGCAAATATCTTCCATCTAAACTGAAACATTGAAGGAAGAAATTAAATTTACCCAAATAAATCACTTACAAATAAAACCAGGCGTGCGCCATTGTTGAACGTTACTGGCTCCGGTCCTGCAGCTCCCGGAGCTTTGTTGGGAGATAAGAGGAGGCTGCAGGGCCGGCGCTGGTGGCCAGCAGCAGCAGGCAGCAGGCAGTGCAGATAAGCAAGCTGGCAGGAGGAGAGGGGAGCTGGGCCATTAACATAATCGCGCCTCCGCTTCCTGGAGAGGCGTCAAGAAACACAGCGATGGCCTCTATTGATCTCTGCTGAACTGGAATACTAAACAACATTAGAAAAGCTTATAACTTAAAGCTTTGATTAATGTTTTCTACATTAAAAACTAGAACAGCTGTGAATTAAATTCTTTTATACACTCTGCCAGAAGTCTGAGACAAAAAAGATGATGGGTTTCAATAGACGTGGAGCCTGCGTGCCAGTGTTGTTCGCGCTGTGAATCACTATCTGTTGACGCATCAGCAAATCAAAGTGCAGCTCTATGGGTGTATTTTAACTGCTTTGCTCTGTGTATAATTGTATTTCGCTTTCACATTCTTCTGGCGGCACACAGTGATTGTATTATCTACAGATTCAGGTTGACAAGCAAGGACAGAGTCATTTGGTAATGCTGGAGTTGTACTTTCTGAAGTCTTTGATATGTTTTCTGTGCTGAAACTGTTTAAGATGTTTCCTAATAGGTACTTGAGTTTGCCAGAGCACTGTTCAAGCAGCAGTACCTGAGTGTGGTTTTGTGATTTCAGGACTTTATGTGTGTGTAAGAGCAGACCCTGCCCCAGTCAGGTCCTGGGTTTTGCCTTCCAAACATCAGAATTTATGTCATAAGAACCTGGAGGCTGGGCCTGATTTCTGGCATCAAACCCTTTGCTTCAGAGACTTTCCTCACCTTACCCAGTGATTTACTTGCATCTGGAGTGGGATGCTCCCAAGAGCCAGGTCGGGGGTTACCATTAGGATGTGTTTTCCATCACTTGCCCAAGGAGCAAGGAGGCTGAATGCAAACTGCAAAGCTCAGGCCCAGGCAGCAGTTCCCCTCCCACAACCTTGTATAGGGCTGTGCACAGATCCTGAGCATCCCTCAGTTGTTTTCCCACCTTTGCTGTGTGGGGATGCTACCAACAGCATCCAGAAATCAAGAACACACCAGCTCAGGTGCAGCTGGACCAGGTTTGCAGCATCTCTTCATCCCTCTGGTGATGAGGAATAGGAAGGTATGTAAAACTCTTCTGGAGCCACTGTCAGTGTGGGTGCAGTGGGGGCAAGCACTGCTCTGTGTTCTCCAGCACACAGACTGTCCCTCTCTGCCACAGGCACTTAGACCTGCTCCAGGCTTAGACTCACCTGCCCTGTGCCTGCAGAACTGCCTGCTGCTTGAGGAGCAGGGATGGTGTTTCTGTCCATGTGAGAGGGGGAATGTCTGTTCTGAAATGGGAAAAATGAATCACAGAGCAGTGAAGGAGCGGAGCTGACACAGGTCTGTGTTTCCCCTTCTCCGGTAACAAGGCAGCTGCCCAGCTTAAACCTTTCAGGTAAAACTCAGGTGAATTTTCCTGTGATGTTAATACCAGTTAATTGCAATCCTGTCATCACTGCACGTGCACAAGAGAAAGGGGCAGTGAGTAAGTGTGCCTTTTATTAAACTGAAGTTTGGTTTTAGCAGCCAACATGGTGCAAGAAGCAAATCAGATGTGTGAAATGAATCATGTATCTGGCTGTTAATGACACACGTTATTGGGGTGTTATTAACTGTCATCTATTTATTTGAACCTGATGCTTTTATGTTTCCTGATGGTGCCCCAGGGATGCTGCCCCTGGACTCAGCTGGGATGGGGCTTGCTTACAAGGATGTCCTGGCTCTCCCCTTCCACACATGGCCTCGCAGGTGCACAGAAATCATCCAGTTGAGACCCTCTCTTGCTGCTTTCAGCAGAGCCTGAAACTCCCCTCCCGTAGCACAGAGAGCTCCATGTATCTCAAAGGCTGGAAGTGCCTCCTGGTAGGCAGAATGGGCATCCCTGAGCTCATTGAGGGGATGTGCAGATTAGGAACAAAAGATGAGAATTTGGGCCTTTGTTGTTAAACTGGTACATTACATGCTGTATTTTAATTAGGCTGGGTCTGAGAGTCAGCCCAGGAAATCCTCAGTAATCCAACACCAGTGAATTGCTCTTATCCTTTCCCTCTGCAGATCTCTCTCAGGTTCAGGGATGGGGTTTAAGCTGCTCTCTTTCCCTGCTCTTGCCAAAAAGAAAAGCAGTTATTCACCAAAATGCGTGTGTGTTCCTGAAGAAACGCCATCAAACTGAAACAGGCACAAACCCATACAAAAGCATTCCAACTTTAATTACCTCTGGGACTAAAGAGCGCTGTTGGTTTGTTGTTTGGGGTTTCTTTTTCACTTGAGATCAGGAGCCAGAATGGTGTTAGCCCTTAGGAAATGGAAGCTCAGGTGCACCAGGAAGGGGAAGAGGGCTTTAGGCTCACAGGGGCAGATTCCTGCTCTGGAGACAGCCCCCAGCTCTGCTTGTCAGCAGCGTGGACTTGCAGTTGGTTCTCAAAGGGTTAACTGGAGCGGGCACACTTGACTGCTGAGAGGACTGATCTAATCACTGCCATATCCAAGTGCATCTGTTCACCATGAGGTCATCCTTGTGCATGCTAATGATTTGGAAAATAAAGCATAATGCTTGACGTTATCAGGAGGGATAGAGTGTGCATCTTGGCTAACAGCTATTGTGGAATGAAGCACAGCAGAAGCATCCCAGGCTCTTGCTTTCCATTTCCGTGCTTTAAAGCACTGTTTTCAGTGGAGCGTCAGGAAAACTGCGCTGGAAAAGTCTGCCATATGCTATCTGTTGATAAATGGATTCTTTAATGAGTGTTAGAGCATTGCCCAGGAGCAACACTTGAGTTGAGGAACTGTGGTTTCCAGCCTTCCTGCTTTGACGCCTGCCTGTGATTTACATAAGCCCAGGACTCTGCAGCCATTCTCTCGGAAAGGTGACCCAGGCTCTGCCTTTGTCTCGGACTTCTACACACTTCATTCCTCATAGGAAATCCTTGAGTCCCACAGGCGAGATGGGCTTTGTTTTAAGGCACTTTTTGCTGGATGCCCAGCTGCATCTTTCCCACTTCAAAGAGAAAAGGGGTATTTCAAACGGCCATGTCATTTTAAAGTCTGCTCTTTGACAGGAACAAAACCAACCCTGTTGTCATAAACAGACTTGTGTTCTTTCTGATGCTAATAGAGCAGCGGTTCTCCTTGGGTTAGCTTGGGTTTTCTGGGGGTTGTTTGACTCCTTTGTGTGTTTCCTTGCAAAGCTGTAGGTGTTTGGCCAGGTCTGGCTGAGACAATCAAAGTCTCTCCAGGTTCTGTGTAATATTTAAGGAAACCAGGAGGGGCTGAACATTAAAACCCACAGGTCTGAAACAAGCTGCAGTGCAGTGGTGCTGGGGCATGCACAGCACACCTGAGCCTGGGTTGGATCAACGTGACTCTGAGGCTGGAATGGAAGGATGAGTTTGTGGTGGCTGAGGCATGGGGAATCCGTGTGCTGACCCTGCCCCACAGTCATCACAGCTGGGATGCTGCTGTGGAGCCACACATGGTGCTTGGACACGGGCTTGGACCTCAAAGCTGAATCTGGCCTTTATCCAGTGCAGGCACTGCGCTGGAGCATGGAGGGAGCACAAGGAGTCCGGTCACTAACTCGAGCTCATTTCCAGGTCCGAGTGAGAAGCAGCATGTGCAGTGCAGGTGCTGGATGACTGCAGTGGTTGTCCAGGCCCTAAACAGAGAGGAGAACCTCGGGGAGGTGGAGCAGAGAGCTGAGGAACTGAGCAAGCACAGGGACCGATCCCTGTGTTGACACATGGATGCTGCACAGTGAATCCATGTCCGGGTGGAAGTACACCCTCCTGCTGCAGGGGCACCTGTTAGAGCTGCAGGGACAGCACTGGAAGCCAACAGTTCTTCCTCTTTCGGACGAAGCCCTTTCCCAGGCTGCGGAGTCTTCCCTAACTCATCAGTCAGTCAGGCATGTAGCAGTCTGAAGGCTTCAAGCACTGCATGAGGGAACAAAAGGAGCTCTGCATCCTCAGTACTCCGTGGGATGTGCCCTCAGACCCTTTGGGTTCAGTTGTGCACGTTGGCAGTGTGATAGTTTATGTTTGTACATGAAAGAGAAATACTTTCTCAGTCAGTCAGACTCTGATTGTCCCTGTAGGGGTTGGAGCTGGTCTGTTATTAACCAGGGCAAAGTCACAGTGAATACCAGCAGTCACTGGGTGCATCAGCTCTACCCCCAGGCTCCAGTGACTGCAGGGGCTGAAGGAGGGCACTGCAGGAGGACCAGGCCTGGTTCAGGTCAGGAAGCTGCTGTTCTTCTGCACTCCCTGCTGTGGGATCTCCCCTGTGCCCACCCCCGATGAGGACCCAGGACACAGCGCAGCCCTGGGGCTGCTGCTCCATCAGGGTCTGCAGTGGGGTGGGATGAGCACAGCCCCAGGCCCAGCCTGTGCTCCTGCTGCTTCCCGGCCCAGTGACCAGCTCCGAGCAGCTCTGCAGCCATGACCAGAGCCCATGGCCAGGGCTGGATTCCCGCTGCCTGTAGGCACAGGATAGGGAAATACTGGTGTGACCAGATGGGCCCTGTGCTGCGGTGACAGCTCCTGTGCAGATGCACGTCAGCCCTGCAGCCACAGAGGAGAGCTCTGGTGCAGTGCCAGTGGAGTGCAGGAGCAGTGCCAGTGCATTACCAGTGTCGTGCCAGTGTAGTAGCGGTCTAGTGCTGATACAGTGCTGATGCAGTGCCAGTGTAGTGCCAGTGCAGTGCCAGTGTAGTGCTGGTGTAGTGCTGGTGTGCTGCCAGTGCCATGTCAGTGCAGTGTTGGTGTGGTGCTGGTGTGGTGCCAGTGTAGTGTTGGTGCAGTACCAGTGTAAGTGCCAGTGCTGTGCTGGTGCAGTGCCAGAAGGAGGCTTTGGCCAGGATCGAGTCAGAGCAGCTCCAGTGCCTAAAGGGGCTGCAGAAAAGCTGGAGAGGGGCTTGGGACAAGGGATGTAGGGACAGGCCAAGGGGAATGGCTTGAACCTGCCAGAACAGGGGAGACTGAGCTGAGCTCTGAGGCAGAAGCTGTTCCCTGGGAGGGTGCTGAGGTGCTGGCACAGGGTGCCCAGAGAAGCTGTGGCTGCCCCATCCCTGGCAGTGCTCAAGGCCAGGTTGGACACAGGGGCTTGGAGCAGCTGCTCCAGTGGAAGGGGTCCCTGCCCGTGGCAGGGGTTGGAGCTGGAGGAGCTTTAAGGTCCCTTCAACCTAAACCGGGCTGGGTTCTGACTCTGTGGTTCCCTCCAAATGCACCCCCAGGACAGGCAGGCTCAGGGTGCTGCTCATGTGCTTTCAGCCTCTCCTGCTGAAGGCAGAGCAGAGGATGTCACTGTGCTGGGTGCATCAGTTAACGGCTGCTATGATTCCCTCTGGAATTTCCTTACCTTCACATTCACTGGGAAGGAAAACAAAGACACCAGAGATGTGCCATAGCTGAGGGGCTGATGAGGGGACAGGTCATGGTCGCTGTGAAAACCCCATGGGCCTTCTCAAGTGTGAACATTCAGAATCCTTAGTGACCACTCACCGTGTTGTGATCCGTTTGTACTGCTCGGGCTGCACACGAAGGACCACCGAAGGTCTTCCATTGACCACCTAAGGTCTTCCATACAATAGAAGCTCGTGCGATGCTGTTGCTGGACACAAGAAACCCTGACCTTCCACCACGGAAACACCTCAGCCTCCAGGGAGAGGAGCCCTCGGATGTTACTGCCCCAGGGGCTGCAGGAGATGCCTCAGTGCTGGTGCTGTGTGTGCTGTCCTGGTGAGGACTGGGCTGGCTGTGGTGTGGAGCTGGACCTGGCCCCACAGCACTGGGGGCTCCGGCCTCTGCTCTCCATAGGATTCCAAGCTGTTTGTCCATCATCAGTACCAACACTGCTGTGTCTGTGTGTGTGGTACAGGGTGGATGGGTGTATGGTGAAGGGTGTTTGTGTGTGTGGTGAAGGGTGTACATGTGTATACGTGTGGTGAAGGGTGTATGTGTGTATACGTGTGGTGGAGGGTGTATGTGTATATATGTGTGTGGTGGAGGCTGTATGTGTATATATGTGTGTGGTGGAGGCTGTATGTGTATATATGTGTGTGGTGGAGTGTGTATGTGTGTGTGTGTGTGGTGGAGGTTGTACGTGTGTATATATGTGTGGTGGAGTGTGTATGTGTATGTGTGTATGGTGGAGGGTGGTCTAGAGGAGTTGTTTTGCTTCCAGGAGGGTTTCTCTGCTTCACAAGTTGAAGAGAAATGGCTCAGAGACCCTTCTGTCCTAGAGCACATAGGAACCAGCCTTGTTCTGCTCAGCAGATTTGAGATGATGAAAGCTCTCCAGAAGATGACTCTGCATGTAAAGTGTATTTGTATCTGTATTAATAACTGAATTCTTAATCCCTGCTGCAAGGAACATACTTTAACAGCTTACTCTTTCACCTGCATACAGCATTTCTACCTGTAAGAGACTTCGGAGGCCTCTGATGGTGTTCAGGTGCAGTGTTCACAGATGGGTACAGCGCTGCCTGTAGCAGGGGTTTGCCTCCCATGGGTGGGAAGGGTTTGTGCCCAGGGATTGTCACTGCACACCTCCTGTGCTGCCCAAGTCGGGTTTTGGGTCCCGGCTTGTCCTTAGGCTGGTGCCACTCTCGGGGTGCCGTTGCCGTGATGCCGTGGCCGGTTTCGGCTGCTGCCGCTCTGACTGACGCCTGTTGTGTTCTCTCCCTTCAGATTAGAATAAGTACCGGGCTCGTTACGGTAATTGCCGCAGGTAAGAGCGATGCTTCCCCTGCTGCCGCCCGTGTGCTCCACCACTAACAGCCCTGCTCCCCCTGCTCCTCCTTGCGCAGTGCTCAGTGCATGGCGGCTCTGGGGCTCTCGGGTCTGTCTCTGCCTGTCCCTGTCAACCTCAGCCCCATCTCCTTGTGCTTCCCGCACCCCGCGGTGCCCAGCGCCCATCCCAGTGCCTGCTGCTCCCTCGGCTGTGCCGGGACCTGCTGCTGCGGGAAGTGTTTGGCCACGGCCGGGCCCGTTTGTGCGTGTTTGTGGCCAGGGCACCTCGGGATGGGATCGGGGATGGGGCAGCCTTCGGGAATGGGCTGCGGGCAGCACCCGTGATGGGGCTCACCAGGAAACAGGGAATACTGGCGCTGGGCTCCCCCTTTGTGCGGCTTCTCCTGCCGAGTTGTACACGTCAGGCACTGACCCCCGTGAGTCGGGAGCGGATGTTCTGGGTTTGCCCGGTTGATTTCACCCCGTGTGTGCCCCTCTGAAGCACAGACAGCAGGAGAGGGAGCCCCTTCCGCAGCGGCACCGGTAACACCGGCTCTCGGCAGCCCCCTCGCCCCGCACGGCTGAGCCCGGCCCCGCACGGAGCTGCAGAGCCCTTGCAAGACGCCAAGTAATTATGGCCCGTGCCAGACAGCTTGCAAGTGGAATTACAGTATTTGTATGGAGCTGCCTCCTTTGTGGCCGGGGCTCACTCCGCAGCTGCTGCCGCCCCATCAATCACGGCGGTTCGGGGAGCTCCAGGCTGGTGGCACCGCTCGGGGCTCGCCGGCACTGCCGGAATGTGCTGCGGAGCAGAGTGAGGTGTGAGCCCTGCTCCCTGCTCCCCGCTCCCGGCTCCCTGCTCCCCGCTCCTCACTCCCTGCTCCCCATTCCCTGCTCCCGCAGCCGCCTCCCTCGGCCGCGGGCGCTGCTTTGTTCTGCGCTTGCATGAATATTGCTGGAGCTCGTCTGTTGGGTGAAAACTGTATTATTTGGACCATCTGCCGCTCTGCGCACCGCAGGAATGCGGAGTGCGACACCTCCCTCGCAGCCCGTCCCTCCCCCTGCAAACAGCAGCACCCAGCTCTGGTTCACCCCAGCCCGACAGCTCCGCGGTTGTCACACAAATGCCTGTACCCAAAGTCAGGGTTTTCACCTTTCTTTAACGCTGTGTCCCCTCAGTCCCGTGTCCGCCCGGACCAAGCGGTGAGTACAGACTGTCCTGGACGTGCAAACGCCGTCTGTGGATGGCAGGGCCTGGCAGTACCTGGGTTGGCTGCAGCCCTCAGCAGTGCCCGGCTCGCCCAGGCCTGAGGGTCTCCATCCAGAGCACAGGGACTGAGGGGCTCTGTGCCCCTCTCACACCCATTGTTCTTCACTCCCCGTTCTCATTAAGACCTGTTCAGCCCAGGCCGCTGCTCCTCAGCGCCTGTGGGGTCATCGCAATGAAACCTGGTGGTGCTGAGCCACGAGTGCAGCAGCTGCAGCCACCCCAGCCCACACGTAATGGTCCCGCACGGGGGGTGCAGGTCACTGATGTGATGGGTCCTGTTCAAGAAGTGGAACTAATCAGAAAAGATTGGGATTCTCTGGGATTTTTATCAGGGGCCAAGATGCCTCCTGGGCAGGGTCCCCATAGAGCATTCACACTATGGAGACTCATTTCCAGCTCCCTGCAGTAGATCAAATACAGGAGAGCATTTGGAGGCACAGCAGACAATAGTTTTATACAGCACATGCTCAAAAGAAGCGTGTTTGGAGATGTTGGGTGGGAGCTGTGAGCAGACAGGGTGGATGCTCCCCAAGGCAGCAATGTTGCAGCTGCTGCTGGAGCCGTCAGTGCAGGGGCTGCACCAACCGGGGTACCAGGACTGAGGGGGGACACTGCTGGGGGGGGGGGGGTTGCATGAGCCCTGTTTCTGAAAGCTGAGAAATTCCCAATTTCTCCAGGAAAGCTGGAAAGTGTCCTCAGCTGCCTGGGCCAAACCTCATAGAACCACAGAATCCCAGACCGGTTTGTGTGGGAAGGGACCTTAAAGCTCCTCCAGCTCCAACCCCTGCCACAGGCAGGGACCCCTTCCACTGGAGCAGCTGCTCCAAGCCCCTGTGTCCAACCTGGCCTTGAGCACTGCCAGGGATGGGGCAGCCACAGCTTCTCTGGGCACCCTGTGCCAGCGCCTCAGCAGCCTCCCAGGAAACAGCTTCTGCCTCAGAGCTCAGCTCAGTCTCCCCTGTTCTGGCAGGTTCAAGCCATTCCCCTTGGCCTGTCCCTACATCCCTTGTCCCAAGCCCCTCTCCAGGTTTCCTGCAGCCCCTTTAGGCACTGGAGCTGCTCTCAGCTCTCCCCTTCAGGAGCCTTCTCTTGTCCAGGCTGCCCCAGCCCAGTCCCTGTTTACAAAGCCAGGCTCTCCCAGTGCTGGTTCAGGGATGGGAGCTGCTGCCCTTGCATCGGTTCTGTGCCCGCTCACGGTGCTCTCTGCTCCGCTCTGTTCCAGGCTGCCCCAGCACCAGCGCCGACCTCGAGGTGTCCCCGGCGGTGTCTGCGCGGCGCTCGCCCCCGCTGCGGGTGCCCGTGCGGCACCGCGGGGCTCCGGGACCCGCACACGTGAGATCCTGCCCCCCCGACGTGCGCGCTCCCGAGGGCAGACGCGAGGGTTCCGCTCTCAGCCCTGCGGCTCTGGGATCAGATGCTGCCCGTGACGTGTTCTGCTCCATCGCTTCCATCGCGGAGCACAGGAAGGTGACCGGATGCTCCCACCACTGGGGCAGCATCAGCCCTACAGCAGCACATGTCCCCCCCAGCACCAGTGCACAAACGCTGGTGTCACAGCCAGAGGACACGAACCAGCACTGATACCTGTTACTTAACGTAGCTTTAGAGCGTTGTGTTGGTCACCCCGGCCAGCACCTGGTCCTGCCTCAGGGAATGGTGTCCCCAGAGGGGTTTTCACATGCGTGGCCACCCAACAACCATCCCCTTCCCCTGGACAGCGGGTGAAGGATGGGGATGCTGCACAGCCTGCGTTCCACCTCTGCTCCCCCACTGTTGTGTGCTCATCCAGCACCAGTTCTGTGCCTGTAGCTGGGAATTAGTAACCATCATCACAGAGATCATTTACCAGAGAGCCAGGAGGTGCCACCATCCTCACACAGTGGCAGCACCTCCATTAACACCAGTTTAATTGCAGTACCTTGTGCAGGGTCACACGTGTGTGTGCAGCTGTCCCAGCCCATCGTGTCGGTGCAGTGGAGCAGCAGCTCTTGTCCTTGGTGCCCATCATCCATGGGTGCTGACCGGTCACTGGGGTGGCAGCATCCCGAGCACCTTTCAGCACTGCTGCCCTGCAGGGTGCAGGCTCTGAGCTGCAGGGCTCCCACTGCGGACAGCAGCGACTCCTCAGCTGTGGCACCATTGGCTGTGATGGCAGCTGGAACCGGAGGGAGGAATAGACACAACCCAATTCCCTTTGAAGAGCAAAGGCCCCATAGCAATGACCTCCTGGGTGACCACCCCCAGTCACCACAGCCAGGCCACACTCTGCACCCTGCGGCCTCACTGCTTACAGGTGGATCTGCAGGTGTTGGGTGGCCAGAGTCCTCCTGGCACTTTGTGGCACACCTGGCACTGTGCTTCCAACAGGAGCTGTGTTTCATGGGGTTCCAACGGTGCCAACACCTCAGAGCTCGAACCTGGTGTTGTAAAGGTGAAACAAACCCAACACAAACTCAGGGTCTGCCCCATTGCCGTTGCTGCCTCCCAGCCTGGGTACCACTGATCGTGTGTGGGTAACGGACAGCAGAAAATGAACCCTAGTGTTGAACTGTGCTGTTTTCAGGGCTGGCTCGCTCCGAGTTACCCAGTACATGGTCTGAAATCACTTCAGAGGTCTCCTGAGCAGGAGACGTCTCCCACTGAGCAATACCCATCACTAATTCAGGGAAGAACTGAAACACTGATGGAAATAAAATGGTATTTTCCTGATGTCAGAACCTGAAACCTGTTGATTTGTAAAGTTCGGCTGTGGTTTTGTACGGACCTGGTTCCCTCACACCCCAGTAAACCTGTGCTCACAGCAGCCTCGCATGAGCAGGGGGGTTTGTGCCTGCGCCGGGGCCGTCAGCAGCCCCTTCCTGGGGGGTGGGACTGGGGGGACATGGGACCCATTGGACACGCTGCCACCGGCTGTGTGTTCCATGGGGAAGATGAACACGTTTGTTGGGCTGGATCCTGCCAAGGGGCTTGTGGTTGCCCAGGAACACCATCAGAGCAAGGGAAGAGGATCTTAACCTCAGTGCAGAGCTGTGCTCATGTTAAAGGCTTGGTGCTCCCTTCACTGTCCATAAGGATAGGCCACCTGAGAGAGACACACAATGGGTTGTTGAGGTTCGAGCTCAGCCGCACACACAGAGCAGCATCAGCACCCAGCTCCCCTCCCTCACCCCATCCCTTTACCTGGGGTGTCCTTGGTCTCACTCCCCCCACGATGTGTGTTTGGCTGCTGCACGCTGCATTGCATCACACAGGCACAGGAGCACACGTGTGTGTGTGGTCAGTACCTCCAAAGGACTGGCCCTCTGGCCTCCATCCCACTGCAGCTCTAGGAGCTGACCCTGCCACCAGACTCTGCAATGGGTTAATTTGCTAATTACAGCCCATTACACCCCCCCCAAGCCATGATTTATGTCCCGTTCAGCACGGAATGCTCAGTGAGGCTTCCCTTGGGGTGCGCGGAGCCTCACTGCGGAGCAACCTGCGTGAACATCGGACCCAGCGTGTTTCTGATGTGGTTTTCTGCTCTATGGGAACATCCCTCAAGGAAAGGAGGGGGGTCTCTGCTCTGTGACAGGGGGTACGTGTCACCCCCGCTGGTGCCAGCCGAATGCAAGGGGACTGTCGGGCACTGGGAGAGGGCGCTTGGAAACGTCCATTCCTGTGCTGAAGGGGGGAGGCAAAGGAACCTCTGCAGCTGCTTTGGGCACGATGGGGAATGATCCAAAGGGCTCCGGATAAACCCCACCTCAGAAACACCGGCCCCTGCCCCACAGCGCCGCTGACCCCGGGATGGGGGGCACGGACACCCCCAGCAGCAGCAGCAGGACCAGGCACCGGCAGAACCATGGACATGCGCAGACAGACAAACAACGTGAATAAAATAGTACAATAAAACAAAAGTAAAAATCATTATAAAAGCAGAAATGATTTTATGCTCATACCCAGGCTGCTTAACCTTTAGGATGAATTATTGCTGTCTGTTAATAGGATCTAGGTTGTATTATTAAATAAACATAATAATTACATATATCATGCTACAATTATATGCTATAGTATATTTAATTAGTATATATTAGTTTATATTAAGTATATCCATATATGCATATTAAGCATAGTATATATTACAGGTATTAAATATACATGGATATAATGCTTATATAATAAGCATAATATATATTCTACAATCGATGCCTTAGGAACAGCATCATATAATGCAGATAATGAAATATACATTATTATATAATATACAGTATACAATATGCACTACATATTCTATTATATATTATTAA
Organism: Melopsittacus undulatus; assembly: GCF_012275295.1. NCBI lineage: Eukaryota > Metazoa > Chordata > Aves > Psittaciformes > Psittaculidae > Melopsittacus > Melopsittacus undulatus. Next base: position 438,039 of record NC_047529.1, on the reverse strand, counting down.
TACATTCTATTTATTACAATTAATAGTCACTATATATTTACTAATTTTACCAAAATACGGATTATAGATTACATCTATACTTTATATTATATATACATGAGATATGTACATGTATATCTGAACACATACTTAGTATACAGTCGAGATAAGAAAATTGTAGTTCTATAAATCATCTCAGCAATGGCTGAATTATATAATGAATATACAACCCCTGCTACCACATTAAGTGCAATGCCTGTCTAATGTACATCACAGAAGCAAAGCCCTGCACACAACACAGTCCATAACTACCGGTTCTGGCTTACACATAACATGCATGTCTAATGGGTATGTTACACCTGCACTTACACACAGACCTGTGCATGTATGTACACATGCACGTACACAACGTGCACTCTGCAATGCTTACTCCATGCTCCAGAACATACAAATTAGTGGCTATAGAGCTACTAAAACCCCCAGTGAGACAGTATTGTTTCCTCACATGAGCATTGGATCAAGCACCTATAACGATATATATAATGCACCTGTAATATTACATACTGTGTATGGTGTGTTAGAATATGCCTTATACAATAAGCAACAATTTATAATATGCATTGTATATGCATATTTATATGTTTCTATATTATGCAGATGTATTATGTGTAATTCATTACATAGTTAACTACATATTACTAAATACAGAGATAATCGATACAAAATACCCGGAGATAAAGGGCTCACAATTCCTGTGTTTATTTAGGATTATCATTGATTACACACAGCAAAGTCTGCATTTCCTGTGCGTACCCACAGTGAGCGGGTCCAGCGCCGTGTCCCACACGGTGCCTGCCTGGGACTTGTCTGGGTGTTCTTGAGCTGTTCCAGGAGGGGCTCCTATGGGAAGCTGTCGTGTCACCGGTACCGCAGTCACTGGGTGCTCACCCTGCGGCCGGTGCAGCACAGGTGAACACATCAGCTGCAGGCTGTAAACTACATTGAGTTTAAACCGTTTAAAGCCATAATGAGGCTTTTTATGTGCATGGGAGGATTCCAGACCTTGGGATGGGATGTACAGAACATGGGCTCCAGCCACCCTGCTCCAGCCACCCATGGGAGACGTCTGGGGGCTCGAGGGACTCGATGCAGCAGCAACGTGGGCCTAAAACAATCTCCGGGACCCAGCACCCTCAGAGGAGGGTGATGGGACAGGCGGAGTGTTGGGACTCACAGCCCACGGCGCCCCACACCATCCCATGGCACCGTGTGCCCTGCTGGGGACGGCCAGCCCGCGACTCCATGAGCTGTTTTCCCTCCTGCCAGCTCATTACATGGGTCTGTGTGGGGCAGAACTCTGAAAGGCAAAACCAAAGCCCCGTCCCTGCCCATTCCTGGGCCATCAGAAGGTGCCCAACGAGGCCAGGCTGCCCCTTGTTAGGGCCCTGTATCTCCTGGAACGCACGTCCTGGTCCCTTTCAGGCTGCAAAGAGCCGTCCGGGCCCCTGTGTGTGCACACCCCTGTGTGCCCGGAGAGGAGGGGGCTCCTGCTGACTGCACACAGTTGGACACTGCCCATGTGCCCGCCGACCCCATGTGCCAACAGCCCCATTCACTGCCCTTCTCCTCAGGACAAGCAGTGGTGCTGCCATAACGTCCCTCAGACACCCACAGGCACTCAGACCTCCCGGCCCCGCGGGTACAGCCCCAGGACACCAAAGCGGTTCCCCCGTTTTACAGGAGCCCCGTTTGAACGTGCTCCAGTGTCACTGCTCCTCACTCGGCCCTACACGAGCAGCCTCCACCACTCCCACTCCCACTGGAGGACGGGGGAGCTCGGGGGCCCGTGGCCATCCCCGATGGTCCCTACGGACCTGGGAATGATGCTGATCCTGACCGGCTTTACCTGGCCCCTGCCGAGACAGGCAGCGATTTACCTGAGCATGGAGAAATCTCTGTCAGTGTGAAGGTACAGGCTGGGAGCACCCAGTGGGGTGGAGCCTCCAGGTCACCCCGATAGATGTGCTGGTCATCACTCCGGGCACGGTGGCTGCTGTGTGCTGGAGAGCACAACCACGAGCACTGGGAACCCCTCAGGAGCTCCTGCTCTGCTCCGGTCGTGAGAGCAGCCTGCAGCTGTGATAACACAGCGCCAGGGAAGCAGGAAGAGCATCCCCGCACTCGCAGCCCACTGAGGGGCTGCTGCCCGCACCTCTCAGGCTACGTTCTGTGTCTCACTGTTACCGGTTTACAACTCAAACCACGGTTTTATCTCAGCCTGAAGCCGGTTCCGGGATAATGGAGCTGTGTCCCGGGGACCCAGCAGCAGGAACTCGCTGCTCTGGTGGCTTTTAGCCCTGCTGAACAAGGAGGTAAAAAACATCTTTAGGAAGATTCTCTTTCCCTTGAAGCGCTGCTTTACCAAAAACACCCCGAGGCTTCCCGGGCAGCTTCCAGCAACAGCTCCCATCGGTCCCCTGCCATTTCCGATGGAAGAGACGAGAGCGAACCCGGCAGCAACAGGTCCTAAACCTCTCCCAGTGCGCAAAAGCCTCAGAGGCGTTTCCATCCCTCAGCCTGTGCCAGAGCCGCCAGATCGGTGCCCCTCAGCCCTCCCCGCACCGGGATGGGGCAGGGTCTCGCCCCGGCCCCCGGGTAGGGCGGTGATGGGAGGTTGGCTCCTGCTGCGCAAGGGAGCGCCCAGCACTCAGCACCCAGCACTGCAGGGCTCGCACCAGCTGCGCACACAGCTGACATGAGAACACGCTGCTAAAACAACGAAGAAACTCCTTTTTGGCCCAACCTGTGCAGTCCCTGCACAGAGCGAACCCTTGGATTCTGTTTGTAGAGCAGTTCGGACAGTTCTGTACAAGTTGCCGCTCCTCAGAACACCCGTAGGCCCCTTCCTGTCCCCGCTGGGTGACACGACCACCTCTCCCCTCGCAGGGTGACCCGAGCGCTGTGCTCCTTGTCCTGCCCCTGCCCTCGGAGGTTCCTCACCCGTCAGTGTAATCCCGGTCCCGGTAGCAGCCCTGGCGCACGGGGCTGGCAACACTGAGGATGCTGTAACCCCCCCATGCACCCAGGCAGCCTTCCCAGCACCAGACACCCCCTAATCCCCCCCCCGAGGCGCAGCGCAGCCCCCAGCCCCGGCCACAGCAGCACGCCTGCATTGGAAAATATTTTATTTGAATAGTAAATAATTATACAGTTGAAACAGTTCTATTGAAGCACTCTATAAATAGCTAACAGTTAAGAAAATAATGTGTGTAGAAAAAGAGATTGCATCTAAAAGTAAGAGCTGTCGGTTGCACAGGATCGAATGGCCAAGGTCGTGTGTGTTCTAGGTATAAAAGTTAAAACCTTTATAGCAGATCCCTTGAGAAATAAAAAACTCTTCTAAAACGCACAGTGAAATGGCAGGCGGGGACAAAACCAGCGTCAGAGCATCTGCGATCAAATAATATCAATCTTCATAATTAATATAAATAAATAACGAATAAATAACAGAATTACTCAAACCAACATATACAGATAGTCAACTCGTGAGCTACCTCGGGAAGGGCAAACCGAACGGAAACAGAAGGTTGGCATGTCACAGTTAAGGCAGTTTCTACAGCATCTTCTGGAGACCATCAACAGCGGCGTCAAGGCATCGGCGGCTGCGGGAACGGGAACCCTCGGGCGGCTCCTCCGGCGGGTCCGGGGTGAACCGGGAGGGAGGGCCCCGGCGGCGGACGCGAAGCCGGGCTCCAGCGGTTCTGCAGCCGGGTTAAAGCTAATCGTGTGTCGGCCCCGGCCGTGCGGGGCGGTGCGGGAAGGCACGGGCGGCTCTAGCAGGCGGGCCGCAGCGGCACCTGGAGCAGGATCACCTGCCTGTTCTCCGACGGGTGGCACTTGTTGATGTGCCGGGTGAGGCCGGGCGAGCTGTAGAAGGTGGCCGGGCAGTACTTGCAGGGGAAGACCTGCGCGGCGTGCAGCAGGCGGAGGTGCCGCTCCTGGCTGCTCTTGCTGGGGAAGGTCTCCCCGCACACCGGGCACAGGCGGCACTCTGCGGGCGGCGGTGCGGGCGGCTCCTCGGCTGCGGGCTCGGGGGGCTGGTGGCCCAGCAGGTGCTTGCGCAGGTAGGCCTGGCGGCGGAACCGCTTGGCGCAGCGGGGGCACTCGAAGAGCCCCTCCTCGGAGCCCGCTTCCGAGCCGCCGCCGGGGCTCGGCGTGTCCCGCTCGCTGCCGCTGCCCGCTCCCGGCTCCTTCGGCGGCTCCTCCGGCGGCGCTCGGCCCGGCTCGGGGCCGCTCTTGGCGGCGGGCGGACGCGGTTTGTGCCAGCGGCGGTGAGAGGCGAGGTTGGCGGGGCAGGAGAAGACCTTGTCGCACTCGGGGCAGCGGTACTCCACCCGCACGATGCGGGAGCAGCGGTGCTGCGCCAGCGCGAACGGGTCCCCGTACTCCTCCTTGCAGAGCTGGCAGATGAACTCGCCCAGCGGTCGGGCGCAGCCGCTCCGCGCCCGGGCCGGAGCCTCCACCGGGCCCTCCTTGATGCGCAGCCCCAGCACGGGGGACGTGGTCACCTCGTCCTCGAAGGTTAACTTGCGGATCGCCTTCGCCTTCTTGCCCGCAGGGCCCTTCTGCCGCCCGGGCTCCGCGGCGCTCGGCGGCCGCTTGCTGGGCTGCGGCCGGGCGGCGGCAGCGGGCGGCGCGGCCGGGGCCGCGGGGGCTGCACCGGGACCCGCAGCGGGCGGCTCGGCGGGGCCGGCGGCAGCGGCCCAGAGCTTGAGCTCCGCCGGTGCCAGGAGCAGCGGGTCCATAGTGACGGGCACGGCCGGCGCCGGGAAGGACTCGGCCGAGACGGGCGAGCCGAGGCTGAAGCCGCGCTCCAGGAACGTGTCCCTGCTGACGGGCCGCGTGGGGCTGGACAGCGCCTGCCCCGCGGCATCGGGTGTCCCGCACGGCACCGGCGGGGGCCGGCCCGGCGGCGGCGGCGGCTCCCCCGCGGGCTCACGGCAGCAGCGCGCCCGGTACGAGGCGGGGGCGGGCCGGCGGCTGCGCTTCACCAGGAAGCCCCGCGGCATCGTGGAGCCGCCCGCGCGGCGCTGCCCCGGTACCGACACCGGCACCGACACCGGTACCGATACCGGTACCCCCGGCCCCGGCCCCGCCGCTCACGGAGCCCGGCCGCGGCCGCGCCGCCTTTAAGCGGGGCCGGGGCCATTGTTCGGGCCGGCGGCGGCGGCGCGGACCAATCAGCGGCGGCGCGGCGGGCGGGGGGCGGGGCCGCCGTGCACCTGAGCCCCCCGCCGGCGGCACGCGCCCGGCCCCGCCCCCCGGCACGCTCCGGCACGCGCGGGCCTTTGTGTGCGGCCCCCCCTCCCCCCCCCGTGTGCCCGGTGCCGGCAGGGGGGGGGGGAACGGGGGGGGGGGAGCCCGGTGCCGGCGTCACGTGGTGCGAGCGGAGCGCCGAGACCCGACCCTGCCCCGGCGGCGCTGAGAGAGGAACGGAGCCGCGGGCGGCAGAGCACAGCACCTGTAACGGGAGCGGCACGGGCCGCACAGCGCACGCAGCGCACACAGCGCACACAGCGCACACACACACACAGTTCCCGGTGCCGGTTCCCGGTGCCTGTTCCCGGTGCCGGTTCCCAGTGCCGGTTCCCGTTGCCGGTCCCCGCTGCCGGCAGCTCCGGTTCCGGTTCCCGGTCCCTGTCCCCGCTGCCGCAGCGCCGGTGCCGGTTCCGGTGCGGTGCCCCCGGCAGGTGCAGCCCCACTGTAACCCCCTGCCCACGGGGGGGTCTCTGCTCCGCTCTCGCAGGTGGCTCCGCTGCGGGGAGCCCGGGGGGGGGGGGGGGGGGGTGAGCGCCCCCTGCCGCGCGCAGCCGCCGGCCCCGGGGGCGCGTGCGGGCACCCCCCCCTTTGTGCGGGGCACGCGGGCGGCACGCGAGCGAGCGGCCCCCGCCCCCCCCGCGCGCCGCCTTTGTGCGCCTCATTAGCATAAAGCTGCGCGAGCCGCCGGGCGGGCGCACAAAGGGGCGGGGGGGGGGGGCGGCAGCGCCCGGGGCCGAGCGGGGGGGTGCGGGGTGCGCGTGGCCGCTCCCCCCCCTCCCCTCTCCCCCGCGTTGGGCCAGGCGGGCGGCGGGGCGGGGCGCGCCTCATTAGCATACAGCTGCGGGCCGCCGGGCACGCGCCGCCCCCCCGCGGCGCTCGCATCGACACCGCCGACCCTGCGACCCCCGGGGCTGGGGCCCCGGTTCGAGACCCGCAGAGCCGCACACCGAGAACCCCTGCCCCGAGACATCCCCTGCCCCGAGATACCCCCTGCACCGGAGCTCACATAGAGACATCCCCTGCACCGGAGCTCACACTGAGACATCCCCTGCCCCGGAGCTCACACCGGAACATCCCCTGCCCCGGAGCTCACACCGAGAAACCCAGTGTTCGGGCTCACACCAAGGAACCCCGTGTTCAGGCTCACACCGATGTGTCCCGTCCTTCCCGTCGGGGCCGCAGCCGTTACGGAGCCGGGGGGTCGGCGCCCCCCGGGCCGGTCGCTGCCTCCTCAGCTGCTCTCCGCAGGGCCATGGCCGGGTAGTACATGGGCAGGCGGTGTCGGTGGCGGCGCAGGAAGCGCAGGACAGGCCGCAGCAGCGGCTCCGGGCAGGGGCTCTGCTCCGCGGCGTCCTCCGGCAGCGGCTGGGGCACCTGCAGGGCACAGCGGTTGGTCAGCACCGGGCGCTCCGGGGCTACAGAGGGTCCCTGAGTCCAACCTGGCCTTGAACACTGCCGGGGATGGGGCAACCACAGCACCCTCAAAACCACCATCAATATTACCCCTAAATGCACGTGAAATTCCCAGCTCCTGTGGGAGTCAGCAGTGTACCTGCACTTAAACACCCCTTGCAAAGTTGTATTTCCCCTCGTTTTGATGTTTCATCAGTGGTTTATCTACAGGCTGAACCAGGCTGGACAGGGCTTGGAGCAGCCTGCTCTAGTGGAAGGTATCCCTGCTCATGAGGGGGGTTGGAACTGGATGAGCTTTAAGGTCCCTTCCAACCCAAACCAGGCTGGGATTCTGTGTAGCAATACAGCCAGCCCCAAGGCACTGTATATTCCATTAAGTGCATGGTACTGACTGTATTTACCAGCATGCCTACAGGGAACACCCAAGGAAAACATAAATTTGACATTTAGCAAATAGGGGTGAAATCACGGTGAAAAGCCAAATAAAATACAAAAAGCAGAAGGTGTTTGCATTCAGATGCAGACACCATCACCTGTGTTCATACACCAGGAGGCAGGGGATGAGCATCTGCATGGCCATGGCTGTGACACATGCCAGTTTGTGTGATGGAAATGGGTGGGCATGGCCTATGCCCCATCCCCTTGTCACCTGCCTGTGTTTACAGTTGATTCCCTTTGGTTTCTGCCCTGTTAAAACCTCCAGGAGCTGTCGCTGCAGGAACTGCTCCATGTTAACTGTGAGCAACAGCAGCAGGAGAGGGGAACTGGTCCTTGGCTGAGGGCTCAAGCACCAAATCATGTTTGAGGTCAGGCAGGAACTCGTCGGGGCTGGGATTGCTCTCTGTGAGTGCAGCTGGTGTTGGGTTTGGAGCAGGCAACAGTGTGGTGCTCAGACGCTGTGCCCCTGCCTGCGGTACTACAGGAGGAGCTTTAGCAAACATCTTCATGTCATCCTCACTCAGTAAATCCACTTATCACTGAAGGAAGCCAGTTGCTTTCATTCTTGGCTACAAAAGGCTGTTCCCTCTTGATAAGTCTGCTCCTCCTGGGCTCAGCTGGGACAGGTTCAGGGTGGCCTGTCACACATTTGTACCAGGAAACACTAGCAATGGGGGGAAACAGGACAGGTGACCCCTGGTTCTTCTGGGTGGCTGTACTGAACTGCATGTGGAATACCCATGAAGGCAAACAAAATGACTTCAAGTTCTACTGGCAACCTGCAAATGCACCCAGGTAACAACAGCAGGAGCACGATGGGCTGTGCATGGTGAGCACTGCGGGTGCAGGACCCGCTTATACTGCCCGTGGAAATAGCTGAACAGAAACGTGGGGCTTGAGGAGAGAGACAGAGCAGAAACCGAAGTGAACAGCACTGACAAATTACCCTGGTGATGAACGTGCCCCCCTGCCGCTTGCCTTACCTGCTCTGATAGGAGGGCTTGGCGCAGTTCCTCCTTGAGGTCAATAAACTGATCGTGATAGATGGCCATGGACCAAGGCTCCCTGAAGAACCTGGTTAGAAAAGAAGAAATTTAGTTATCTTGTGAACCTCTCATTAACCACTAATAAAGTATTTACCTGTTTTTTTGCCTTTATAAATGACAGTTCTGGACCCATCACGATCGTTTGTTCATAAAATGCCTCCTGTAACAGCATGGTCAATCAATTCTTTTAATGGATGTTCCTGATGTACAGCCAGCTCCAGTAATTACATTTAAAGTGGCTTAATTCAGAGCTGTGGCAAGACCCAGTGAAGAATCCTGATTTTATCAGAATTTAAAAGCCTGAAGACCTGTAAAGAACGGTGTCTCCATTATCTGTCCTCATTTGGGAAAAGCAGATTGCAGGATTAACTGAACTGCTGCATAAACAAATTAAATTTGTGTAGACAATGACACAAATGTTGTTCATCATTAAGGTTTCTGGATTAATAAAGGCCAGAAAAACAGGCCACCGCGGTGCTGCAATATGTTCTGTGCACTGGTACTGAGCTAAACTGAACCTATTCTGGGAGGAAGCTCTTGTAACTTTGTCATTCATGGCAGCATCCTTCTGTGGGAAGGCAGGGAAGGGATGGAAAGGACCCAGCTCGATGTGGAGCCCCTGGCTGTGGATGTGGCCGGAGGCAGCAAGCTATGGACTAGGTTGCTGCTCTCTCCAGGATGAACAACTTGTGTAGCTACAGGGAGATGCTCCGTGTGTAACTGTTGTCAATGCCCTCTGGAGTTGGGGTGCACTGTGTTCACCCTGGAAGGACTGGGAGCTGTCAGCAGGGTCCTGCAGGAGCTTGTCTGGGGGGGGGGGTGGGTGCAGCCAATGTGCTCTCTTTGGGTGCTTCTGCTGGGAGACCTCCTGAAGGGGAGAGCTGAGAGCAGCTCCAGTGCCTAAAGGGGCTGCAGGAAAGCTGGAGAGGGGCTTGGGACAAGGGATGTAGGGACAGGCCAAGGGGAATGGCTTGAACCTGCCAGAACAGGGGAGACTGAGCTGAGCTTTGAGGCAGAAGCTGTTCCCTGTGAGGGTGCTGAGGCGCTGGCACAGGGTGCCCAGAGAAGCTGTGGCTGCCCCATCCCTGGCAGTGCTCAAGGCCAGGTTGGACACAGGGGCTTGGAGCAGCTGCTCCAGTGGAAGGGGTCCCTGCCCGTGGCAGGGGTTGGAGCTGGAGGAGCTTTAAGGTCCCTTCAACACAAACCAGTCTAGGAGTCTATGAAGTCCCATGTTCTTGCCATGGGGGTGCTCCCAGTCTGGCAATCTGTGGTAGCACATCACCACGACCATAAAACTCATTCGGATATGAAATGTTGGAAAAGATGAGCTCAGCTTTACGTGTCTTTAATTATTATACACCCAGAGCGTGTGCAGAAAGCTAGGGAAGAACAGGATGTTCCCCAAGTATTTAAACCCCCTTCATGGAAACCCTCATCCAACACAAACCTTTATCTCAGCATTGGTACTAGAGAGCAGAGCAAGGAGAAGGGGGTGTTGTACAGGAATACATGAAGACTACTTTTACTGCTATGCCCTGCTAAAAGGCCAAACATTTTGTCTTCAACCTGGCATCTTACTTTCAGTTCTGACCCTGGTAAGGTGATTTCACCTCCTGGCTGCTGCACACCTCCCAACATCCCTACCCTGGTGAAGTTCATCTGCCTCACTAAGATGTTGCATGAAGTGGTTATGAAATGTTTCAGGGATGCTGCATATTCCTGCTCCTGCCTGCTGAGTCCATAACTGCACTTTTAACCATTCTTGCAATGTTCACAGATCTGGAGGTCAAAACCTGACGTGTGTCACCCAGTTTGCAGTGTTCAATGCAAATAAAACGTCCTTTTTGGAGGCACAGAGAATGCCCTGTTGGCATTTCCTACGTGGGTGCTGAGAAGCTGCCACTGAGCAGCACTGCCTCCCAGGTGCCCTCTGCTTCCCCTGCAGAAAGGTAACCAAGGCTCCACAGCAACAACTCTCTTTCTTTGCAGGCTCTGTAGTTTTACCCATTTATCTCTTGTGTTGAAGTTCCCTTTCCACAGGGCATGTGGTAGCTCTGGGGAGCTACATACAGCAGCTACAGGGGAGCTCCATCATGAGGAAGGTCCCTTCAACACAAACCAGTCTGTGATTTTATGACTTCCAGATATACCTTGCATAGGAATCATAAAGTGTACATTTAAAGACAATGTAAGTAAAGCCATTGAGCATTTCCTGCTCACCATCATCTGAGCAGTAATTCTGAAAGGCAGCTTGTTTTCATAGGTAAAAAGCAAGATAATCCGTGCACAGGCCACAGACACCACCTGAAGCATTGTTCTCAAGGAACATAAAGTGTTCCCTGGTTTGCTATGCCTCAGAACTCACCTGCACTGCTGGACCAGTGGCATGTGCTGAGCCTGGCAGGGCTGAGCACTCCCTGCTCCGGGCTCTGTGCACCCGATGGACCAGGCAGCCTGCTCACTGCTGCTGGGCTCGTCAGTCAGGACTCTGCTGCTGCTCCGACCCAGGGATTACTGACATCAGTGGTCCTATGGGCACCGAGCCTGTGAGCTACTTCACTGGGCAGATCTACACAACAGTGATGGGGCTGGTGTTCCCTTTGCATGCATTGTGGGTCAGGCACAGAAGGGAAGCCTGTGCTTCCAACAGATCTACAGCCAGACCTGCAGTGTGGTCTCTTTGGAAGATGACTGGTTTGAAGCCTGGGGTTTACAAACCCCTTTGTCTGTAGCTGCAAAAGTAAAGGTGTACCATTACCTGGAGGCACCATTGGGAAGCACATCTGAGCAGTACTGTCTCCACAGTGGGATGTGGCAGCCCTGTCCTATCCCAAGCGTCCATTCCGGCATTGGAATTTGGCGAAGTTTAGATACTTGATGAGATATGAGCAGTTATTGCGGGGCTGATTCTCACTGAACTGCTCTTTAAACTCTCTGTGCTCTTTAAAACTGATGTAGAAACATCACTCTCAGCTCTTTCTATAGAAAAAAGGGCTGCCCCTGAAATGAGGTTTATTGCATTTTTTCATACAGTTCTATTTCAGTGCAATGCATTATGAAAAACCAATCTAAAGGAAATTAAGTGTGATGCACCAAATACCAACCAGGCTGTGTGCAGAGCTATGAGTGCTTCAGTGCCTGCTTTATGGATCCCGAGGCCAGTCACTCGCAATGGTTTGCATCATTATCAATGTGAATCAGCAAGGCTCTGCTGCAAGCGCAGCTGAGCAGCCTTCACTTGCTGATTGGGACGTGGGGTTTCTTAGTAACCCAGCTCTTCATTAGCAAGTTACCAGCTCCTTAAAACTGCAGTGCTGTAGAGAAATTTAAAGCCACGGAAGGGTCCTACCGTTTTCACTGCCTGGCTCTGGATGTACAGCTCTGCCTGTGCACCTCGGGGTCAGCAGCTAATTCTGGTAGTAAAAGAGCTATCAGATCTTCCTTCCTGTGCTCCTCTTCCCTCATCCTGTCTGTCTCCTCATGAAAAGAGCACAGTTTTCCCTCTAATGAGGCCACAAAGTGCACTGAGCAGCATCAGCCCCTCAGCCACACTCGTACCTGCCACATCTCCCTTCTGCTTCCTTTCATCCCTGCAGAAAAGAGTCTCACTGCCTGTACAATGAACAAAAGCCTTAGGTGGAGTCCCTAAGTGATCACAGCGTGCTAATGGGGTGGGAGCTGGCACATTCCAGACAGCAGACATCCTAGTGTTTTCCTTAATGAACAATCCCTCTCCATTTCTGAACGGCTGGCTTAACAACAGCTTTTCTATGCAGCATTCATGTTTAAATGCGACATGCATTTCATGTTTAAATAACCTCTGATTATCCAGGCTCCAAGTAATAAATTTGTATCGTTACCTTCCCCTTTTAAAAGCACTTAAACCATCAAATATTCTTTTTCTTATTTGTTCTATTGTGAGATGCTCAATTAGAGTTGTGTCAGTAACAATCTGGTGTGGTGCTTCTGCTTAAACTCTCGTTAAATGGCATTGCTTAATAAATCCCTCTCAGCCTGATGTAACAGAGCTGTAATGTGCGAACTGAACTCAAGGGAAAGATGTAAATGGTTAATTTAAAAGGAGTGAATGTTGCTCATACCACTCAGAATGCTCAGCTTGTACAGCTCATATGAGAAATGTAACGTGAGCACGAGTGATGCTGCTGTTCCAGCACAAGTGACATGCTCCAGCTGCATGCCTGGCAGCTTGTGTCCTGTCCTGTATTGGTACCTGTTGCTGGTGAAGCTGCACTGCTCTCCATAGAGCATCCCTCACTTCCACGGGTGCTGAGCCTCTGCACAGGCTGCAGACACATCTTCTCCTAAGAAACCTACACATGCCAAAGTTACTCACTCCCTTCTGATGTGAGCACCGAGTCCCGTCTGCAATTCCATCACTGGGAAGGAAATTCCTTCCCCACATCCCAGCAGAATCCCATACACAGGCACTGCCAGAGCCACCCCCCAACTCCCACTTGTCAAAGAACCTCTGCCAAAGGGGCTTCTCCCTGCAGCCCTGCCCCTCATCACCAGGTCCCATAGTGACCTATGCAGTACAGTGGACACAGCAACCGCAGCCCTGGAGAGCCCCATTGCTTGCAGTGGAGATGAGGCACTGGGAGCACACCTACATCCTGCTGCACGTGGCTCTGCTATTGTGTGATTACCATCTGCTCCTCGTGGTGTACCTGTGACCACGTTGGGTAGAGACTGGTCCCTGGGTCACACAAGTGCTTCAAGTGCTGGGAACCAAGGTGTTAACAACGTGAGCTCAGCTTGAACACGTGTGTGCCTGTGAGGTTCCTCCTCCCCAGTGCAGCTGCCTGCATGGGGTCCTGCATGGCACTGACCCATCACCCCCCAGCCCTTCACACACACACAACAGTATCTGAGCATCCAGACACATGCACCATGGGCTGCGGGATGCAGACGGAGGGGTAATAAGTGCAGATGGTTGGAAGCACACTTCTGGTAAGCACTAAATGTAAATGCACTATAAGGAGAGCACTTGGCACCCTGCATTATGTGTGACTCAGAACTCTGACTGCTACACCATGTGTTAGCCTGTCAGATGCTCCATAAACTGCTAGATGCCACAAGTGCTCTGCACAGAGCATCCCACTACCTTCAGCGGACACAAGAGGAAACCTGGGGAGTAAGTATGAGAAGAAACCCATAGAGGGGACGGCAGCAGCACGTTTCAGACCCTGATGATGGCAGATGATGTTGCCTCTGGCAGGACACCAACTGCCAGCCCAAACTGTGCCATACCTGCAGGGACACTGCCTCTGCTGTCAGACAACAGTGCTACTGTGCCTCGTCATCAATGTTTGCCACACCAGTGTGATGCAGCCAGCACCTTCTGAGGGTCAGGACTGGAATCAAGCCCATTAATACAACCCTAATTACAGATCCCAAGTAAAGCACCACTCACACCTGATTTGATAAACTACTTGAGTATTTTAGAAACTAGCGGGTCAGATTTCTACATGTTACATTAGTAGATTTGGCTTTCATTAACGCCAAATGAAGCCTACATGAAGCACTTGTACCCTATATTAAAGGCATGATGTCAGTGAGCATCCATTTGGTTGCCAGCTATCAGGAGACCCCGCTAATAATCCAGTTTGTACTTAAGATGCAGCAGAGGGAGATTCCACTGCTCTATGAACACCTTCCATAACTAGGCAACTGCCTTTACCTTGGGGGAGCACACGGGGTGTAACTGGGGACACTCCTCCTCTGTGAAGCCCTATGGAGCACACATGGTGTAACTGTGGGGCACAAGCCCTCTTCCTCCTCCAAGAGAAGTCCTCCCTGTCAGAAGAAGCCTCACTCTCGGGTGCTCAAATTCCAGTTGAGTCTTTTTGAGATGCAAACTTATGGGAAATGAATAAAAATTGCAGAAGATCCTTCCTGAGGTGGGCTCCAAACCTAGGCACTAATGCTGTTAAATCTCCAGGTGACCTGAAGGCTTTGTATACAGAATACCCAGCTTTAGATACTGTCTCTGGTTGTTGTGGTTTTGATGCCCTGACACAGGACAACTGCAGAATGTGATGGCTGCAGGCCTGGATGGAGCAAGGACACCGACCGTGGTGGCACAAGGCAGATGGAAGGGTGCCCATTGCTGATGGCAATGGTGCCTTTCTCCTGCAGCACAATGGCAAGTGAGGATGAGACTTTTCCTTCTCAGTAGATACTGCCTCTGGCCCTCAGACCTCATTCCCCACAGACCTTGGCATCCCATAACCCAGTTAGAGGGATGCAGTGCATCCCACTGTGGTGCAGTCAGAGGCAGCTGTCTGACTGGATGTGGTCATCTCCTGGCTTAACAGCCCGTTTCCCCAGCTGTTGTTTGCATGGGTGACAACAGAAACGTTGGCTCTTGAATTCCTGTTCCGCTAAGGAATGAAGTGAGCCCACAGTGAGCTCAGAGGCTGCTCTGAATGGAGCTGCAACACCCAACACCTGTGAGAACAGGCCCAAATGTGGCTGCAGAAGCTTAACAACAGGCAATTACTTCTGCAAAAGATTAGTATGTGCTGTTATCACATTAATACCTGTCACTGGGATCACAGCCACGTGTGTGCAGCTGTAGAGCTGCTCCAAGACCTCCTTTAGAAATGCCCATAGTACGTGCCTGCTAAAGGAGGAAGGAAAAGAAACTCCCAAACCCTTCAGTTCCATCAGCTGCAGTGTTGCTGCTTTAACCAGGAGAGCTCAAACCTTTGTCTCCCTGGAAAACAAGTTTCATTCAAAAGCCTCTGAGGCTTTCAGTGAGCTGTGGAAACCCTGTTACTGCAGAGGAGGAGCATCAAACCCACTGGAAGCTCACACCTCATGCACCGTGCAGGCAGGTGGCTGTGGCAATACAAAATGATGATTCTCTGTTGGCTTTTCAGATACTGTGTGATAGGCTGGTAATTGATGAACTTAGAGTCTCAAAGGGCAGCAGTGTGAATACTCACAACCAGCAGTGATGTGTCCGCAGCATCAGACTTGGGCTTGCAGCCCTGGGGCTGAGTGGCTTCCTCCCCTGCCTGCCCCCCCACAGACACACCTGTAGGAAGGCAGGGGTAAGGGATGTGCCTCCCATCTTCCACTTGGTTGTGGGTCCAGTCCTGCAGGTTTTAATCACCCTGAACTCCCACTGAAAGCAGTGGAAGGTGTCTCACACAAGAGGAAATGTGATTTCTGTCATCATTACCACCACCCCTGTTCCAGGCGCTCCAGCGGAAGGGGTTAGTTACTTGTTGGGCTGCCTGGCCCTGGAGCCTGTGGTTAATGCTAATTTGAAGCTGGCACTGGCACATGATGGTCAGGAAATGTGGTTCCGTGGGGTTAACGTCCAGCTCCAACACCCCATGCAAATCAGGGAGGAAAGGCGCTGCTGGCACGGCCTCTCATTAGTCAGGAGGTAATTTGCATGTTACACAGGAATAAATGAGCTCCCGGGTGGCAGCTGAGCCTGCCCTGGGAATGAGGAGCCAGAAACCTGAACACAGCAAGGATCAGACCTGCACTTCCCGGCTGCATTGAACCCACTGGACACCGGCCTGGAGGGGGGAGCAGGTTTACAAGGTTACCCATCAATGCACAGCATTCCCACTGCCCACCTTCTCACTGAGGGCACTCCACATCTCACTAGAAGGGACTGCAGTGGGTGCAGGAGGAACCTGCACTGGGTTAAAAGTTAAAAGGAGTTTTTCCAAAGTCAAAGGGAGAATTTTGGTCCTACCATCAGCTTTGCATTCACACACCCATGTGAGACCATTACAGCCCACGTGAACACCACCCAAAACAGTTCTGCTTCTCTATCGCATCTCCACACAAAGAAATCAACTAATGCATTCTCGTTTTCCTTGCCAGAAGATGACCAGACACCACTTTTTGTCTACATCAAAGCCTCAAGACAATCTCCATCCCACAAGAGATGCTAAACCACAATTATATGGTTTTCTAATAGACACGTCTTCTCATGGCCAGGTTTTAACACTGTATTTTTGTATATTGGACATATACATATATGCCTTGTATATAACATTGCATTATGTGGATGTGTATGCACTATATATATGATACAACATCATGAGACTGTGCTATATTGCCAGCCTTCTTCCACTGCCCTGCATCCTCCTGAAAGAAGCAATTTGCTGTGCTGGTCTCTCTGTGCCAGGACTCCATGATCCCATGGAGATGATGGGCAGTTTGCTTCCTCCCTTTTCCCTTTCTCACTAGCCTTCTCCCCCTGCCCAGGCTGCCTGCAAAGGGCTGTCCTGCACTGCAGCAGGTTGTTCTGCCTCCTGCCTGTTGAACTATGGAGAACCTATGCTCCTTATAGTGCAGACATTTTTAACAGACATACCAGGACTGATGTGAATGGGAACACACTCGTGTGTGGGTGCAGGCATGTACAAGTACTGGAAGAAACAAGCAACCAAGGATTAAAGTGAATGTTAATTGCTGCAGAGCAGCATCTGTGATTTCATTCAAATGACCAAAGAGCAAGAAGAGAAAGACCAAACCTATCTTAAAGAAGATGAAAAGCAGGGCTGGAGGCAATAACATAACTGGGTAAGAACAACCTGGCAACTGTAATTCAGGAATTTTGCCACAGGCTAATGAGAGGTGAGAGAAAATAATGAGGCCAAAGATCCCAAACAACATCCACATCTAAAGGCTGTAAAAGACAGGTCCAAAATTAGCCCATCAGCACTAATTAAGAGGAGCTCAGGATGCAGTGAGGACTGATGAGGGTGTCCCTCTGTGCACCCGAGGGATCCTGGCCAGGCCATGCGGATGTGGTGCCTGTGAGGACCCTGAGCAGGTGCCCTGCGCACAGGGAGCAGCTCACATGAGTGGTGTTGCAGGAGCTGAGGGCAGAGCTGCACCTCCTGCTGTCTGTGCTGACTGCCCTGACTCCTGTTCACAGATCGGCACTGTGATCTTCATCTCCACTGAGGTTTGTGAAGTCTCTGAGCAGTTTTGAACTCCACCTTTCCTGTAATCAGCTTGTGCAGTGCATGGGGATCCCATTATGATCGTGGCAGCAAGGGGGGTAATGCATTCTGAGTTCTTGTCTTGAAGAAACAAGCTGTCCATTCAGAAGTCAATGTCTCACCTCTTCCAGACCTGTGTGTGCAGCTATGAAGGGTGCAGACAAGTGGAGCTGCACTGAGGTCCTTGGCTGGGCTACACACCCAGCAGTGGGAAAGGGAACTAGGGCTGGTTTTGTCGAGGGCAGGCACATCCTGCTGCCTGTGCTGCAGGCAGAGGTCCCAAAGCAAGATGATTTACTCCTCCAGATGTTGATGCTGGTGTGAAAGGTGCTCACACACAGAACAGCTGTCACTGTGAGCACATCTGGGCAAACAGCAGCGGTCAGTGTCAGCATTTGTGGCTGATAGGAAAGCTGGGGTCACAGCTGTGTTTGCATGTTGTCACACCATGGAAAAGACTGATGATACATCACCACAACCTGAGTATTGAGCTCCTTCCAGTGCTCAGGACGCATTAGCCGATCAGCATCAGCTGTGACAAGGCAGGAAAATTATCTGTTGTCTTAGCCTGTATCTCATACAGTCGTGTCATCCTCCCTCAGCTTCTACTTCACACTTATTGACAATACACTGTTTATGTGAACTTGACATTCGCTGGTCCTCTCTTGTAAAACAAACCCAACGTTGTCTAGAAATGAAGATCAATCCCTGTAGCAGCAGTAATTCACAAGTCCCACACTCAGCAGAGGCACACGAAGGTTTCCTGAAGTGAAATTTATGAAGAGACATTTTTGTCCAAGAAACTCTTAAATCTCACAGTTGAGGTTTGGGCTTATCATAGAACCCCAGTCTGGTTTGGGTTGAAGGGGCCTAGAAGCTCCTCCAGCTCCAACCCCTGCCATGGGCAGGGACCCCTTCCACTGGAGCAGCTGCTTCAAGCCCCTGTGTCCAACCTGGCCTTGAGCACTGCCAGGGATGGAGCATTCACAACCTCCCTGGGCAACCCATTCCAGTGCCTCAGCACCCTCACACGAAAGAATTTCTTCCTTATATTCAATCCAAACTTCCCCTGTTTAAGTTTGAACTCATTACCCTTTGTCCTATCACTACAGTCCCCATTGAAGAGTCCCTCCCCAGCATCCCTGTAGCCCCCTTCAGACACTGGAAGCTGCTCTGAGGTCTCCACGCAGCCTTCTCTTCTCCAGGCTGAACAGCCCCAACTTTCTCAGCCTGTCTCCATACAGGAGGTGCTCCAGTCCCTGATCATCCTCGTGGCCTCCTCTGGACTTGTTCCAACAGTTCCATGTCCTTTTTATGTTGAGGACACCAGAACTGCACACAATGCTCCAGGTGAGGTCTCATGAGAGCAGAGTAGAGGGGCAGGATCACCTCCTTTGACCTGCTGGTCACGCTCCTTTTGATGCAGCCCAGGATACAGTTGCTTTCTGGGCTGGGAGCACACACTGAAGCTGGTTCATGTTCATTTTCTCATTGACCAACACCCCAAAGTCCTTCTCCTTGGGCTGCACTGAATCTCTTCTCTGCCCAACCTGTAGCTGTGCCTGGGATCGCTCCAACCCAGGTGTAGGACCTTGCACTTGTCACGGTTAAACTCCATGAGGTTGGCATCAGCCCACCTCACAAGTGTGTCAAGGTCCCTCTGGATGCATTCCTTCCCTCCAGCGTATCAACGGAACCACACAGCTTGGTGCCATCGGCAAACTTGCTGAGGGCACACTGAATCCCAGTGTCCATGTCACCACCAAAGATGTTAAACAAGACTGGTACCAACACTGATCCCTGAGGGACACCACTCGTTACTGGTCTCCAGCCGGACATTGAGCCATTGACCACAACTCTTTGTGTGCGCCCATCCAGCCAGTTCTTTATCCACCGAGTGCTCCACCCATCAAATTGATGTCTCTCCAATTTAGAGACAAGGATGTCGTGTGGGACAGTGTTGAACGCTTTGCACAAGTCCAGGTAGATGCCATCAACTGCTCTATGGACAAGTCCTTCTCAGGGAGCGCACCCTTAGGAATGCAGCTGACACCACTGCTCCCAAAACACGGCTCACAAAGCATCCCTCTGCTGTTAACCTAGGGGCTTGGCTGGGTGTCCCCTCCTCTGTCCAGCACAGACACATTCCCCTGTCTGAGCAGCGCACAGCTCCTCACCGTGCTCTGTGGAGCTCTATGACACTGGACCAGTGGAAGGGCAGAAGCCAGAGGAGGAGGTACAGAAACCAGAGGCTCTTCAGCCCCTGTCTCAAGAGATCAGGTGCTTCATTCTACAGAGTTTTTGGACCAGC
Organism: Melopsittacus undulatus; assembly: GCF_012275295.1. Lineage (NCBI taxonomy): Eukaryota > Metazoa > Chordata > Aves > Psittaciformes > Psittaculidae > Melopsittacus > Melopsittacus undulatus. The sequence continues at coordinate 418,531 of NC_047529.1, read as the reverse complement.
AGATCATTGTTATGATGCGGTTTCTTTTGGAGCACAGCACATCCTGTACAGCAAACTTGTACAAACTGCTACTTAAATAACAGGGTTTAATATGGAAATTCTGCCACCATTTATGTCTTGCTTCACACTGGTTACAAATACAACAGAATCAGAGCTGGTGACTTTTAGGGCACCACTATGAGCTCTGCATCATGACAAATATACATTTGCTCCTGTGCTTGGCTTTCTGTCTCTGACCAGCCTAGGTTGTGTGGTGCTTCACTTCTCCATCTGTGACAATGCAGGTTCCCACACCACCACTTGTGAGGGATGTTTCAGAAGGAGAATCAAACAGGATGTTTCAGCAAATTCTTCTTTACCTCCTGTTTCAGTTACATGCTCAAGGCTGGGTTGGGGTTTTGTGTATGTTTTAACCAAGCTTGACTTCCAAAGCACTTGTTTGCACTGAGGCAAAAGGAACAATTCAAGTCTGAGTTTTTAGGCCAGGTAATTTTGTTAAGCTATGAAACTCTGGAGAAGCAGATTAAAGATGTGGTAGATGGTGTTTCCCAGATAGGCCTCTCTGCAATAACCCCCTTAACCAAGTTTGCATTTCCAAAGGCAATGAAGAATCATCTCAGAGGAGGTGGCACATAAATCTTGCTAGAAACAGCTCTTCAGTCCCTCCCACCTCCTGCAGACCTGCCTTGGGACACAGAGCCCCCCGACTGTGGGCACAGGGGGCAGAGGGAACCACCTCTGGATAGTGCAAGGCCTGTGCCATGGTGGGAGAAGTCCTGCAAAGTGAATGGGGAACCTCCACTAACTAGAGTCCTGACACAGCCTTCAGCTGTTGAATTCACTTAAATACCTCGCTTACATACAGAACACTGTCTGGAGGATAAACTTCATGGTTGGTTTAATCACCAGATGCTCAGGCACGTTGTGAGTGTGACTGTTATCATGAGTGATTTAAAATCTAATTCATAAATTTGATTCAAAGTGATAAAAATATCCCCTTTTAAAAGTGACTTCTGACTATGAATCCTCAGCAGGAAAGGATTGGTCAGGTTCAGCTTAATGACTTAAGCCTGCTGAATATTCTAACCAGAAGTTATCAAGATGCTGATCTGCTCCTTCCCTCAGCAGACCTCAGTCACACAGCACTGTGCAGGAAGGTCTCCAGGGCTTGCACTGCCACTGAGAATTTTGCCAAATAGCAGAAAATACTCTTATAAACCTATTTTTTGCTCTAAGAGAAAACAGGCAGAAGGCATCATAAACTAAGCCTACAGTTCTGCCAGCATGTGGATGTGATGGACAATGGTGGGTTTCTCTCACCTGTAAAGGTCTGTAATCTGCCCTTGATTCCAGCGATAGCAGAGGTCGTTGAGCAGACGCTCATGCTGGCCATACAGGCAGATGTAGTTGGAGGCAGGAAAGGGTTCCTTTGAAAAGCAGGTGATGCCATCGACCATGCTGTATTTGTTGATATGCATCCTGAAGTAATTCCCTTCTCTTGCCTTTCCAGTGATGATTTCCATCCCCTGGAACAGAACACACAAGGGAAGCTGTGGAGGTGGAATGAACTCCAGACTGGGCACACACACAGAGGACAGCCAGAGCTCCCCAGCTTGTATTTACCACTTCTGAAAACCCACAGCCCTTTTTTGCACCACAACACCCATTCCCGGTAACACACTTTATACAACAAGGTGCTTTGCTATGGTTTGGATGCAAACACTTCCTGTGTGGATCAGACCTTGGTAACTGCACACAAACTGCAGCGTAGGGCCGGGTGGGCTGTGCTGCCAGTCCCCAGTGCCATTCCAGACACCATGGAGTGCACCAGCACTTGGGACACAGGAGCCATGGGGACCTGTGACCTCCTGGTGCAGCAGCTGGGGTCCCAGACAGCAGGAGATGCAACTGAATTGATCTTTATTCATCTCACTTTATTCTGCAGAGTCTGCATTACTGCAGACATGTGTGCTGTAGTTTACTATAGGATACCACCTGATGTATGAAGAACACAGGGGTGTACCTGTACTCCCTCTGTGGATTTATAACTATGCATATATTTTCATATATGTATATACAAACAGTATACGTCCAGAGTCCAAATTCACAGCACATCATAGAACCTATGCCACTGTAGGCAGAGGGTTGGCACTACCACATTAACCAGCTCCAAGCAGACTTCAACATTACAACTCAAAGGCTTATCACAGACTGATGAAGCATTTTTGGCTTTGTGTAGAAGTTTTCCACAGTCAGAGGTGTGACCTCCAACAAAGGAAGAAATATAAGAGGGTTCCTGGTCAGTTCTGAAGCAAACCTCTATGTTTCCTAAATGGCACTGAGCACTAGATGCTTGCTCACAGCTGGAGGAGCCTGGGCTTCATCTCTTGGGATGTTTCCCCCTTTCAAATGGTAAATTATTACTGCCTTTAAAAAATACATGTGTGTATGAGCATGTCTGTGTATATATATACACATACACACATACACACACATGTATATTGATTTGGAATTGCTCTCCATGACTCCCTCCTGCTAATTTGAATAAGGGTTGCCACCAACTCTCCTATCAATAAGGGACTAATAATGGTGGGTGTTGATGCTCAAACTGTAATATTTAGGTTAAGCTGATGAAATCAATCACTTAAAAGGCACAAATGTAAAGATCTGCTTCAGACCTCACACTGCAGTGGGATGATCAAATAGCTTGAAGCTGTTTTTTAAGCTGTATTCATGTTCCAGTTTCATCCATTTCTGAGACCTGTTGCTAGGCTACAGTCCCCTTTGTTACACATCTCTCTGCTAATACATCTCACTGCCTTGGCTTACTCCTTCCTCAGGAAATTCTTTCAGGATTTACTTGAAGTTCCTGGAGTGGCTGTGAGATGTTCCCTTTGCAGAGAGCAGGTAAGCAAACCTGCAGCAGCAAATTCTGACCATGTGCTAGCAATCTGGGATGATAAAGCCAGTTCTTCCCTCCCTGATAGTCCGTTCTGCTTCCCAGTACATGCTGCTTTGGCCAGCTCATCTGGACCTGCAAAGCTGGGAAGCAAGGTGAGCCATGCTCCGATTCCTGCCCCAGAGCATGGATTCCTTTTAAAACAAAACCATTTCTGTCCATGGACCATTTGGCTTGAGTTTTAGAATCAACACTGAAGTAGTCTTTTAAAAGCCATTTCTTATATGAACTACAAGAATGGGCTTGATGCAGAAATCCCAGAGGAAAAAGGTACGGTCAGCATGAATGGGGCTTGTCGAGGTGAATGGTCCTTTCTGGCTTTAAAAGACATGAATCTTGTCCTACTCTTGTTTCACAAGTCAGGCTCTCCTGTAGAAGTGTCTCTTCACTGGTATCATGGGACAGTCTCCTGTGCAGCCCAGCTGTGTGAAGTGCTTCCCCACCATGAGACAACTCTCACAGCCGCAGCACCAGTGAAGTACAGGGCACCCCTTCCAGAACATGTCCTTTCCCTACCACTCTACAAACCAACCCCATTTCACTGACAGACTGCAAAGGTTTATCATCTCTATGATTACATGTATGCATCTCTAGCCCCTAAATGCAGGGAGGAAAGAGGTTAAGCACTAAGGCTGAAAGGGTATTTTACTGACTCTCAGCTGATCCTGTCCTACGTCTGCTTTACAGAGACCATGCTTACTGAAGGTGTTTCAAGGTGTGTGGTGCCTGTGCAGGTACCTGTGCCATCCCAGATAAGGACATCTTCCCAAACGGAGGTGAAAACAAAGGAAAGTTCAATACTGCAGCTTACATGATCACTCAGACAAAGCTCCAAGTCCAGGCGGACGGGGATTCCTGGTTTGGCAATATGCAAGTAGTGATAGCCTCCAGGAAGGACACCTCCTGCCAGGGGGAAAACAAGAGATCAATTACATCATAAACAAAGAAAAAGTAAAGTATTTCTTTGCTCTCCTTCATCTCATTTTGTCTCTTTACTAAATGACTAAAAGCAGAACCAGGAACTTCTTTTGCTTTGGTGACTTTGTGTTATAAACATTTTGGGTGCTCTTACACACACTGGTGCAGCAGCCACACACTGGAAAGTTCTGATTATAGTTTTATTGATCTTGGACTTGGAATAAAGACACTGGGGTTCACTGGAAACACTCCACGTTTACTGCAATGTAAGTGAAAGCACAGGTTGGTTTGTTAGTAGCAAAGCTACTAAAGCAGTGTAAGCTCTTACTGCAACTCACCTTTCTCCACTGACTAGATAAGGAACTTTGAGAGCTTCACTGCCATGAGATAACAGCTTGGGTGAGGTGGAGCTACCCTGGTTAGATAAGAACACCAACACCAAGAAGGGTACAAAAGTATGAGAGAATCCAGTTGGACATACCTTTAATTTTGCATCCTTTGTATGTGGGAATGAGGCTGTCTGTGCCTTCTGGCGCCACAGAAGAGGGCTGAGGGGTTAGATCCAGGAGCCTCAGCATTGATACAGCGAGCTCAGAGCCAATCTCTTTTGAACTGAAGTGACTGTGTGTCCTCTCATCTGCATAATATCTCCTGGAGTACTTTGTTAAGGGACCTGCAGCCCTGATGCTCACATCATTAGTGCAGAATTTAGTATCGATCACAAGTCTCCCATCAAAAACCAGACATGCATCATTAATTGCCTTAAAGGTTTCATAATCCACCGTCCTGTAGGCAAAGCTAAAAAATGCCTGGAAAAGAGATGTAAATAAGTGGAGGTTATTACACATCAGTTACTGGTTCTTTTCATAAATCAAAACCTGCTCTTCATGCTCAACATTATGTATCTTATAAAACAAGAACATAAAGTATGATTTTCATAGACACAGAAAGATCCTTCCGATGCAGGAGTTACAGCTCCTCAACCTGACAGTAACGAGGAGAATTACTGAACTGGACTCATCTACTTCTGGTTACCAGAGGAGCTTTCTTTTAGAAACTAGTAGTAACTGTGTGGAGCAGCTTGAGTGGTTGTGCAGATCTGTGTTAGTGTGAGCTTAGGGAACAGACTTGAGCCTTCTCTTGAAGCTTTTTCTCTCCTTTCAAAGAAAAGCCAAACAGAAAAGCTAAGAAATAAGAAAGTACAATGTACTCTGCATCATAACTGCATCTTATAGACCTGTTCCCAACTGTTGTGCCTGGTTCTTTACCAACAAACCACATCACCCTGGCACCCAGCACAGGGACCTTCATGGGAGAGAAGAAATGAAAATCATCTGGGGGTAATGTCATCCCCACTCAGACCACAGCAGAACTTCAGTGGAAGCTCTGGAGGCCAAGGGGATTGAGAGAGGTACAAAAAGACTGAGTATCCGCATGAAGAGGAAAGCATTCACATCTGTTACCCTTGATAGTGATGTCGAATTTGGGAAGCCTACCCAGACTTTGTCAGGACTGAAAGACATCTCTAACTGCTCCAGATCTGGCTCTGGGAGGCAAAGTAAATACTGATCTGCACCCCCTTGGTGCCTGAGACTGCTGAGCCACTCCCAGAGACAGGGCACGGGTCTAGATGGACACCAGATCCCTGTACATCACCTGCACCAGCCCAGGGAAGGCTGTGTCTGTCTGTAAAGTCCTTGGTACATCTGGCACTCAGTTACTGAGTCTGGTGATGAGCAGATACCCATTCACTGTGGTTTGTTTTGTGGGACTTCTGTTCTTGGGTAACACTGCCTGGGCTGTCTGAAGCGGCTCTGGTAGGGATTTCTCTCAGGACCAGCATCTACTGATGCCATGAGCTCATCTCCCACAGGGAGATTTCAAAGTCATTGAAAGAAAATCACCCTAAACCCTTCAGCTCCTCCTCTAAGTCCCAGAGAAGGAAGCACTGATGATTCCCTTCCTTTGTCTCCCGTGGCAGCCGCACAGCCCCTGTCTGGGACACGGAAGCAGCTCAGCCCCATGTCCCAGGGCAGGAGCCGAGCGTGGAGCAGATGCACAGGCAGCGCTGCCGGCGAGGGGGGCCCGAGGAGCCGCTCTCACTCACACCCGCACTGCCTTTTGTCTGCTCCTCACAGGCACCACCCGGGAGGAGCTCAGAGCCACGCACATCACATCTGATCCCTGCCTGGGTATGGGCTTCATCCGGTTGTCTGCGCTGCCTGAAAGGAACGTCTGAAACCGGGTGACAAACACGCGGTCCCCGAGGACAGAAGTGCTGCGGACGCTAAAACCTGCATCACCTGGAGGAGCTCAGCTCTGGAACAGGAGAAATGAGCAGCAGCGGACGGAGGTTGGGTCACTGCAGCTTAGAGCCAGGGACACACACAGAACAGCCCCTGCACTACAGCCTCACCCCCATCTGAGCACCACAGACAGCAGAGGTGGGAGAAGCTACAGCTGTGAGCAGCATCTTTGCAATGGCCTCTTCCAAGGGATAAACAGAAAGCTGGAAGAACAAGTGTCCCAAAACCAGGGTAAAACAAAAGTGCACACATTGAGGGGACATTGAGGGTTGAAAGTAGTAAGAGTGACAAGGTTGAGAGATGTTCTAAACAAGACCATGGTCTGCAAGGGGTGCAGATGAAGACTGACCATCTCACTGGTACAATACAGTCTGTGCAGCTTCAGAGCCTTTACAAAGAGCTCTCCCTTTCATCAGTGCCCTCAGCTTTTAAAATCATTATACAACAGAAGTTTACTGCTGCTGCCCACCATCAAGAAGTATCATGGTACAGGCTGGGGAAAGGGTGAAACAGTATTTGGAGAAACACATGTCACCTTGCTGCCTTCACCTTGACCAGCCTGAGACAACCGTATGAGGGCAAACCAGCACCAGTAACACGCTCTTCCCTCAGCGCCAGCCTTGGGGAGGAGGCGGTTGTGACCTGGGTAAAGGCATTACCTGATTATCCCACCGAACAGCATCCCTGTGGACTAAGGGCAAGTGCCAGATGCTCACGACCAGAAGAAAAAGCACAGGAGAGGGGGGAAAGGAGGCCTGAGAATATCAGCATCGCTGGGACGGCAGAGGCAGGCAGCAGAGGAGCTGGAGCCGCTGGGCAGCACGTACAGGGAATTGTACCATCCACAGCATCCCAAAGCAGGGAAGCTCTGCCCGCACGGGCACCAGGACCACCCAGCCCCAGCGCTGCTGACAGCAGCCGGGTCACCGAGGGGAGGGGACGGCAGCGGGCTCCAGGCTGGGAGCCATCTGTCAGCCCGGAGGCAGGCAGGGAGGCAGGGGGCAGGGAGCGAGGCAGGGGGGAGGCAAGGAGGCAGGGGCAGGCAGGGAGGCAGAGGGGCAGGAAACAGGCAGGGAACAGGCAGAGGGCAGGCAGGGAGGCAGAGGGGCAGGGAACAGGCAGAGGGCAGGCAGGGAGGCAGAGGGTCAGTGAACAGGCAGGGGGCAGGGAACAGGCAGGGGGCAGGCAGGGGGCAGGCAGGGGGCAGGCAGGGAGGCAGAGGGGCAGGGAACAGGCAGGGGGCAGGCAGGGAGGCAGAGGGGCAGGGGACAGGCAGGGGCAGGCAGGGAACAGGCAGGGAACAGGCAGGGAACAGGCAGGGGGCAGGCAGGAAACAGGCAGGGAACAGGCAGGGGGCAGGCAGGGAGGCAGAGGGGCAGGGAACAGGCAGGGGGTAGGCAGGAAACAGGCAGGGAACAGGCAGGGGGCAGGCAGGGAGGCAGAGGGGCAGGGAACAGGCAGGGGGCAGGCAGGAAACAGGCAGGGAACAGGCAGGCAGGGATTGTTCCCACTGTTCCATCCTGCAGGACTCTACAGATCAAGCCCCCCCAGAGCTGCCAGTCAAGAGGTGATGTTGGCTGAGAGCACAGCCCGCTCCTGGCAGAGGCTGCTCTGCGAGGCCTGGCCCAAAGTGGTGGGCAAAGAGATGGGCTGGTGGGAGGCGGGGGGTGGATGTTCACTTGCAAGAACAAGAACCACATGGAGATCCCTCTGGAGGAAGGATAAACCAGAGGGATTTTAGGGAAAGAGGAGAGAAATTGAACAGGGACATATGAGGAGAGAGTGAGGAATGTCAGTACTAATAGAGAGACCAAAGCCAGGAGCCTGCCAGCGAAAGGCTCTGCAAGGTCTGCACTGCACCAGGAAGGGCTTCACTATCATGTGTTATAAAAGGATTGGTAAAGCCCAGGGACGGAGAGCTTCCAGCGAGGGGAGCCCCAGGGCCCACAGCTCCTGGGGCTCTGCAGGGGATGCACACAGCTCTTCCCTCCCAGGACTGCAGGATGCTGCCAAGGAAGCACACATGGAGCCGCATGGCTCCTGGCAGGTGTGGGTTTGATGTGGCTCTATCACAGGCATGAGGGTTACCCTGAGGGTGAAAACCAGAACTACTCTGCCCATCAGGAAAGCCCCAGATCCCAAAGAGGGGCCACACCAGAGAGTGTGCACATTGATGTGCTATGGTAAGACACTGATCCTGTAGATGAGCAAACCCATAGTCAGGGATGGAGGGGGAGAAAGATGTGTTTACAATACATTTTGGTTGCATTACACAGTAGGCCTCTACCCTTTTTGGCTTTTATTGTGACTTAATCAAATGCACAGAACTATAGACAGGAGGAACTGCAAATTTCAATGATAAAAGGGTTTCTGGAATTGTTTAGAAAATGAATTAAGAGTATTCATCACTCAGCAGTGAACAACTACTTGTGAGTCAGGTGACTTCAGTACATTGTGATCGAAACAGGCAGGGTACAGTGATGGGCTTGTTTGGATTTTTAAAGACAACCCTTTAGGCTAACAAGTGAGTGTTCAACCTGCTCCAGACACTGAGACAGCAGCTAAACCAAGGAAGGACTGTCTAAATTTGATGGCTTTTGCCTTAAGCCAGACCGACGGAAGCACAGTGGAAGCACACACTTACCGAGCACTGCAGCTGGAAGGGTTTTGTGCTGGTGGTGAAGGAAGCAGAGGTGATGAGGTCTGGGTCATCACCTGTGCCCCACTGTGCCAGGACACAGTCCCGGTGCACTGACACACCAGCCTCCCCCAGTGCCTGCCCCACGGCACCTTCGAGCTCGTTGTTGTTGAGGCACGTCACGTTGGAGCGGAGTGGAGGCTGCACCAGGTGTATGCGGGCACCAGCAATCCCGAGGGACAAGAGGGCCTCTACCGTGGTGTAAATGTCCATTGTGTTTCCATAGACAATGACGTTCCCTGAGGGAAGGAAAAAAGGGGAACAATCTCTAAGATGTACAATGAAAACCTTATTAGTGTAACTGGGATGATAATAGCACAGAATTGCTCCCTCTGACCCTCTCACTCCTCTGATGCTATGAAGCAAACAGCGTTACCTAGCAACAGTAGGCAAGATAATTTAGTGAAGAATCTGTACAAAACATCCCACAAAGTAGGCAAGTACTTCACACACAAGTATGACATTCACCTGACCCTGGGGTTTGAAATTATTTTGATTGGAAATCCTCTAGGGAGGAAAAACCCACATTTTCATTTCATTCTGCCCTCCCTCCTCAGTTCTGCTCATTCAAATGCCTTATGGGGCGGCTGGATGGATGAGGGGGAGCAAATGGAATAGTTCATGCAGAAACCCCACAAACTGTGGGAAGACCAAGTTTAGAAAACAAACCTGAGGGATGCTCCTGACCAGGGGTATGAAAACAGGGACTGGGCACAGGCTGGGTGGAGAATGGATGGAGGAGCATGAGGAGGACTTGGGGTACTGGGTGAGGAGCAGCTCCCCATGACCCAGCTTCAGTGAGCGCTGGAGCCCAGACCCCCCCCGTGTGCTGCTCAGGGAGGGGATCCTGCCCCTCTGCTGTGCTCTGGGGAGACCTGAGAGCAGCTCCAGTGCCTAAAGGGGCTGCAGGAAAGCTGGAGAGGGGCTTGGGACAAGGGATGTAGGGACAGGCCAAGGGGAATGGCTTGAACCTGCCAGAACAGGGGAGCCTGAGCTGAGCTCTGAGGCAGAAGCTGTTCCCTGGGAGGGTGCTGAGGCGCTGGCACAGGGTGCCCAGAGAAGCTGTGGCTGCCCCATCCCTGGCAGTGCTCAAGGCCAGGTTGGACACAGGGGCTTGGAGCAGCTGCTCCAGTGGAAGGGGTCCCTGCCCGTGGCAGGGGTTGGAGCTGGAGGAGCTTTAAGGTCCCTTCCAACACAAACCAGGCTGGGATTCTGTGAATGTTCTAAACAAAAACCAGTGTAGAATTATAGAAGCTGTTTCAGGAACAGTGTTTTACCAACAGCAGCTGCCTCCAAAGCAGTGACTGCAGAGCAGTGACTGCAGCCAGAACAGGACAGAGAGGGGACCCTCCTCAGAGCCCACCTGAGCATCACATTCAGCAGCATGTGTTTCCCTGCAAGGCACTGCAGGCAGCAGTGATGAGCAGGTAAGTGTGCCTCATGCCACTGACTCGTGTGCTTGTCTCAGCACTGGCACTTATGCTCACTCCAAGTGATGGCATCCCCTATAAACTACATTTTGTTATCTTATAGGCTAAACTGCTTTCACTGGGACCATGTTTTACTGCATGAGACACAGGGCAATACTAAACACAGCATCCACAGAGCTCCAGCAACCAACAATATTAATAAAGGTTGTTTATAGACGTTCTGTTATTCCTCTCTGACTGCCTACAATGTTATTTTATTTGTCCATATCCGTTTGGCTACTTGTAGCTGCCAAATATATATACCTCTTCCTAACTGCCAGAGGAAAGAACTGCCCCATGGATAGACATGCTCAGGAATGACAGGAAGCATATTTCTGCTGTTCACACCAGTGCCCAAAGGGACAGAATGATTTTACCTGCAAATGTATTAACCTGAAGTCATAAAGAAGAGATGTTACTACTTCCATAAAAGCCACAGAGAAAACATATGATATGTGATAATGGGAATTGCATTCAATGTGTACATTGCTAGTCTGACTTCCCAAGCCCAGAGAGCTCTTTCTGTGGCATGCCTGCCAGGATGCCTGTCTGTGGGCAGCATTGTCCTCAGGAGAGCACCACAAGAGAAGGAAGACACAAGATTAACCCTTTTTCCCCACTGCTGCAGCAGGATGCAATGCAAGAAGTGAACAAGCAGGACTAGTGGTATGATTCAAACTTCGATACATTCATAATATGATGTGCTAATAGTGCAGCAAGAACATAGAGCTGACAGCCCCACATCACTTACACATTCCCAACCAGCAAGGGGTGAAAACCATGAGCAGCTGAAGAGGATGCAATGGCTGGGAGAGGGGAATGAGAGGTGCTCTCCAGAGGCAGAGCCTGGCAGAGGTTGGTTCTTGCTCCAAGCAGCAGGTCTGGGCACCTGAGGTGCCTCTGCCTTTGGGCACAATCAGCCTCTGAGGGGCAGCTCAGTTACTGCATGGCACACGCTCAGTTCCATGCTGGCATTTTGTGTATCACATCAGATTCCAGGCTGGCATTTCCCAAGGAAAATTAACATTCTGGTTTATATGGTAATAACAAGTAGAGCTACATTAGCTGAAGGAAACCATTGCTCCTTTACTGACCTCCTGTAAATCAGCAGTTTATGGCTTCTGCTTATTACAATATTAGTGGCTTTTTAGATTACAGAGCTAGTAGTATAGGAACTACAGATATTCATTACAGCCTGAAATGATGTTCACTGAACAGACAGCAGTTCCTCAGCATGCTTTTATTATTTAACTACATGAAAATGTATCTATTGGGGAGTAAACGTAATAATCTTCCATGGGAAAAGCAGCCATAAATAAGGGTGGTTAGAGTAGCTGTACCCTTTATTGCCAGACTGCCCGCGTTGTGCAGGGCAGGCTCATTCATCCTCCACAAGTGGAAGCTCAAGATTTCACTGACCCCAGCATGACCCGAATCTCTTTAGTCTGCAAACGCTACAGGAGAGAACCAGGTTTAACTGCAGCATCAGTGGCTCTGGTTGGTGATTCATGCACTGGAATGTTAATGCGGGAGCATTCCCACAAACACACTTCTAACACGGCAGTAACTATCTCTAGGTAAAGAGAAAGAAATAATTGCTCCATTTGGGGCCATTAAAGCAGTTTTGTTCTTTACTTTCCTTCCATCCTACCTTTTATCTTCATGGAAAGCACAGTGTTGGCAGGGGCTGGATTCCAATTAGTCACAATGACAGCTATGACAGGTCCATGCATTGGGCTCTCGGGTTTCATCAGGGAAGGGCCCTTCCGGAGCCACCACCATTCCATATGGGACAGAGGCTCCCAGCCTGGCGCTGGAGCCCCACGGCAGCTGGAGGAGGAGCTGGTGGTGGCAGACACGGCTCATGGAGCCACCCTTGGTCTCACCATCCCTCAGGAGCCTCAGGCTCCACCACAGTGTGCACTCACCACTGCCACCACCACATGCCATGTATGGGGTGATGCTGCCCTACTCACAGCCCCCAAACCAGCACCCACCAGTTCCACCCACCCAGCACGCAGCAGTACATGGTGCTCAGTGAAAACCCAGCTCTGACTCCATCTGGAGAATTTCAGAGGTTAAAAGTAAAGGCAAACAGCCACTTTTGGCCAGTACAGTGCAGCAGCAGCACAGCCTGTAGAGAGCTGATGGACATCCACATCAACTGCTGGGCTCCACAGGAGCTCTGCCTCTGCACCTCCATGAGCCTGTCACTTATTACTGCCTCTAGAAGAGGCCAGGGGCTGAGAAGTGGACTCATTGTCATCAAGAGCAGGGATCTTGGATGCAGCCATAACAAAGCTGGGAAGAACAACATCCATAAGAAATAGAGCTGGAAAAAGAAGCAGGGTGACCAAGAACAGAAATGGAGATTGGTGAAGGACTTCTCCAGCTGGGCACTCTTTATAGCTTACATCTGCAGTGGCAGAGAACACAAAGTGGGAAGAGCAATGAAAGGGAACCGGAGCCAGAGGCAGCATGAGGACAGAGGGGCCACATCTCCCACAGAGCATGTCTGCAAAAGGTCCCTCCAGATTAGACTCACTGGGATTTGTGGATATACCTTATAACTGAAGACAGGATCGTACCTAATGAAGATCTGCAGCTTCACACCACAGCAGAAGTCTGCAGCAATAATGAAACTATCCCAGAACCCCAGCATGGTTTGTGTTGGAAGGGACCTTAAAGCTCCTCCAGCTCCAACCCCTGCCACGGGCAGGGACCCCTTCCACTGGAGCAGCTGCTCCAAGCCCCTGTGTCCAACCTGGCCTTGAGCACTGCCAGGGATGGGGCAGCCACAGCTTCTCTGGGCACCCTGTGCCAGCGCCTCAGCACCCTCCCAGGGAACAGCTTCTGCCTCAGAGCTCAGCTCAGTCTCCCCTGTTCTGGCAGGTTCAAGCCATTCCCCTTGGCCTGTCCCTACATCCCTTGTCCCAAGCCCCTCTCCAGCTTTCCTGCAGCCCCTTTAGGCACTGGAGCTGCTCTCAGCTCTCCCCTTCAGGAGCCTTCTCTTGTCCAGGCTGCCCCAGCCCAGCTCTCTCAGCCTGGCTCCAGAGCAGAGCTGCTCCAGCCCTCGCAGCAGCTCCATGGCCTCCTCTGCATTATGATTAATTTTAATTTAGTATTAATAAACCAAAGGTGCATTTGTCCCCAGCAGCAGAGGTGCTGTAAGGCCTGAACAGCAATCCCCAGGTGCTGCTTGCACTGCATTCCTGTGCAGGGATACTGCAGCACATTCCAGGACTGGGCACACAGGGATTTACATAAGAGTAGGAGCAGCAAACGGGAAGCCCAACAACCTCATCTGTCTATGCAAATGCATCCGTGCCTGTTGGCAGGACATGATGTGAAGCACTGTGGGTAGGGCTGGTGTCACTGGGACTACTGCACAGGCTCCATTTGCCTGCCTGAGGCCAGGACACTGCTGGAGGAAAGTGAGAGCAGAAGCACTGTCATGTTTGTTGTGTCCTGTCCGGATCATTGCAAGACTTGGAGTGTGATAAAGAACCTTCCAGTGTCTTGAGAACCTCCCTACAGGTCTGCCAAGCCAAACATGAACCCTGTAGACCACACCAAGGAACCACCATGTTCTCCAGGCACGAGCCAGGTGACCTACACCCTTAGGATACTGCTCCTGTTGCACTCAGCAGGAACTTCCCACAAGGCCAGCGCTCCTGCTCTGAGGTCCATCCTTCCCCAGACCCAGCACACGGAGCCAACGCTTCATCAACAGCTCTCTTCTGGAGTTAAGCTCAGCTCAGAAGCCTGGATGATTCCAGGTGTTTTCACAGCACACGCTTCCAGTGCCTGAACTAATGACCATATGGAGCTGGGGACAGGCTGAGGAAGGACAGCAGTGGTGGACATCTGCACAGGTGTGTGATTTTAAGGGTTAAAAAAGGAAATACTGGGAGCCTCAGTTCTGTGTGAATGCCTGTAACAGATGTAACCCAATACAAGGAACCCAATTCCTAATTTAGAGCTGATTTCTTTGTGTTATGCCTCAAATCCAGACATTTTGCTATATAGAAAAACACACCCAGTAATTAAATTATTATTTAATTGACTAATTAATGACTTCAGCCAGATCTGCATTTGGGACTCATTCTGGTTTATATAATAATCATAGCTAATTAATTTATCTCAAGCCTTTCTTTCCGAGCTACACATGTGGGTATCACAAATGACAACAAATGTTAAATTCATCTGGAAACCAAAGCTCAGCAGATGAAAGGCTTTGTTAGAATTAACCAAGCACCAATTGCAGCATGGAGTTAAGGAAACAATGAGCCCAGCAAACACTGCTGTGGATGTGTGAGTGTCAATGCAGGCACTCACCTTCCGCGTTGACAACATGCTCCATCAGCCACCGCGCTGCCTTTGCACAGTCCTGACTGTCATTGAGAGTAAAATGGTTGGAAGGGACCTTCCCTGTGTATCTCTGTGGCCACTCACTCAGGACATCTCTGTTAGTTGGGAGTTTGTGGATATCTGCTCCAGTGGGAGCCGGGACCTGGAAGAAATGAGTGAGTGAGTGAATACATGGTGTGTATCTCAGAGAACTGCTAAGATTTCCAATACCAAGGACACAACTTCAGGGTTGCTATCCTTGTACATCCTCATCCCTGTTGACATTCAGCAGTAGCACACCCATCGGTGCGAGCCTGAGCACACACACACAGGTACATGTCTGTGTGCGCCCCATGCTGCCTCTGGGATGGGGATGACCACTTCAAAGGGTCATGCCGGCACAAGGGGGTAACAACACAGGCAAAACAAGGGAAAGGACTTCGCAGCAAACAGCAGAAACATGTAACTACACATCTGAAGGGTCTCTGTGGTTATCTGGATAACATACACCTTTACAGGACACTCAGAAAGCCTTGTGCACCATGACTGCCTCCAGCATTCGGCAGCAAAAATTAACTTCCTAAAAGAAGAGAGGTTTTGTCCCAGAGAAAGGGACCAAGCCTGCTTTATGGCTGAAGTGCCAGCAGCACTGAGGTGTTATTTGTATAATGTTACTTTACAGTAACAAAATCAATCTGAACTATATAGAGCAAAAAAGGGGGTCTCATCTGCAACTTTCACAGCACCAGCAAGTCCTGAACAGTGTTCTCACTGCCCCTTGGATCCACTGCAATACTATCTGGTCATATAAAACCAGGCATGACATCAAAAGACTGACCTACCCAACAAGTAAATCCTCTTAATCATAATGAATAATATTAGGGATTAATTTGACTATGTACCAAATAAGGGACAACTTAGAAAAAGGATGGACTAGAGCAATGTGTAATACAACAGAAACCACATGATAAAAGTAATTCCTTCCTATTTTTTGTAGGGCTTAAAAGTGAGAATAGATGACATTAGGTTATCTTCTTGAAAGCAGATAAAACCCAAGTCTTGCCCTGCTTCATTTCTCCAGTGTGGTTACTTTCCATAACTTACTCTGCAAGTCAGGGTTACTTCCACACTTCTTTTTGTAGGAGCATTTAAAGTCATTCAGAGCACACTTCAGCTTTTGTTTGTCTCTGGACAGCAAATGTGGATTGCTGTTTAAAGTGGCTCTACTCTGCAAAGTGATTACTCAGGGCTTCCTTGCTCCCCAGACCTGTTGCACCCATGCAGGCCAAGCTTTCACTGCAGGGCTGAACACATTCATGTTTGTGACTTCTGGTGAACAGTAAAGAGCTGTAGACACAGGCTCAGTGTGATCTCCTGATTTTACAGGCAACATACCTTGTTCATGCCCAAACCAATCACTCAGGCAAAACCCTGCAGGCAACAGGATTACACAAAAGATGGCTATTTGGATATCTAGCTCGAAGGCCAGGGGATGGTACACGAGAAGGACATCCCAGGCTGGGTTCCTTCCAAGTTGAGAACAGGAGATGAGCTTGATTCCACATTTCACATGAAACTAAGGATCTGCTTTGATGCCACTGGAAACGTGTCCGTGTGCTACAATAACACAGCACCATGTGCGTGCCCTGGCATGGTCATGGGGTGAGATGAGCAATTAATCTGATAAGGAATTCTTTCCATCACCAAAACCTGGTCAGACGGTGTTGGACCAGCTGGGGGCAAGCTCCTTGTGAAGGGTGGGCTGGGTCAGTGTCATGGTGGCAAAATACTGGCAGCTTTGCTTAGTACCTGATGCTGAGCAGTGACATTGCTGAGAGGAAACTTTGCAAAGCCACATCTCCCACTGTGCAGCCACACTGGAACAGCACAAACTGCTGCACCCACGGGCTGTGGACTCACTCAGCACAGAAACACCACTCACTGCAACAACTGCAGACATACACCTCACCTGGTACTGCTGCCCTGCACACAGAACAAGGTAATCATATGGCACTTTCTCCTCCTTGGAAACCACCACGTACTTGGCAGCGCGGTTTATGCTGGTCATTTTGCCAACCACAACGTTAACCCAGGAACGAAGTGACATCTTTGCATGATCTTCATCATTAAAGCAGTGGCTGTGAAGGAAGACACTCTGTGAGTGACATGAGCTGACAGCAGGCATTAGATGAGACCAGCCCGTATGGAACAGTTACACACTGACTGCTCTCTGCTAAACCCAAACAACCCTCCCAGCACTGGGCCCTACAACCACATCATGTAAAAACAACGTCACAACTACATGCTTTATCTGCTTTTTCTTTGCAGGCTCCTGCAAGGAAGAGACTTTGTGCTTCAGAGGCCCTAGTGGCATTTTAACATCTGTGGTCTCAAGTGTTAGCATGAAAACCTTGCAAGTACCCCAGAAGGCAGGAGAGCAGCCCTCGGAGCTGGGAGGAAAGACAGAGAGCTCCAATCTTCTCTTGGGGACCCCTTCCCAGTTGTGCTGCTCCAAAACACAAGAGTGAAGAACCCTGGAAACATTCTGATCTGATCCTCTGCTCCAAACAGAAGTCTGTAAGATGCAGCTGAGCTCGTGTGCTGGATGAACTGAACAGTAACGGGGGAGAAGGAGGAACTTTGCCATAGGCTATCCAAACGAGCACAGAACTAGACAGGAACTGAGACACACAAGTAGTGCAGATGTGGAAGTATCAACCTGCACTAATTTGTAGCTGAACAATTTATTATTCTCAATGAAATGGGGAAGGAACTTCTATAATTTCAAAGCAATCCTCTGCACTGTGAGGCAAGGAACCAGAGGAAGGTCTGTCTGTTCCAACAGCAGAGCCCTGCTCCATGGACAGCTGGGGTTTCCAGGGCCCCTGAAGGTTTTACAGACTGAACGCTGTCCAAATGGGAAACCTCAACAGGAACCTGGTCTTTGGGGTGTGCAGGTTTTGAGCTCAGCTCTGGTGCTGTTCACTCAGGGTCAGTACCAGGCCACCACGGAACCTGAAACCACTTGTGATTTCCAAAGCCTCACACAGGACCGACTTCTGCAGCTCTCAGATGTCAGCAGTTTCAGCCTGTTTTCAGAGTAAAGTATTGCTCATACTCCTGGCTATGATGGAAGTATCAGAGATGCCACTACTTAAAAAGACAATTTTGAAGCAAAATCTGAATGGAACAAACCCTCTTTCAATGCCTCAGCAATGAAAATGACAACTGTTTCCAAAGGTCTGTCCTGACTCGGAGCATGCCCCCTTCCCAAGCCAGCAAATACCAGGATGCTTATTTATGTCTACATTTGTACTATCCTCTTTTAATAGACTTCTGGGAAGACAATGATTCCTGAAGGTAAAACACTCCCATAAGAGGTACAACAGACACAACATTATAGAACACATGGAAGAGCAGAGAAATCACATCTTTATGTTGTGGTTTAAGCCCAGCCAGCAGCTTTAGCTGGTAACTTTAAAGACGGCTGGGCTTAAACCAGGACACTTCAACAAGGTCTGTTGTGATTCATGAAGACCATGGAGTCTTGCAATAGCCCTGTATTTTCATACACAGACTGCTGCTGGCCATTCTGCAGCTCAGTGCCTTCTGATACAGAGAACTTAAACCAGGCACAGTTCTGTTCAATCAGGTTCTTGCAGTAGGACTGAAGAGTAATGCTAAGCCCAAACCCATTTCTAGCTTTGTGAAGGGATGAATCTGTGGGATCTACCAAAAATTAATGCAACAGGCTTGAAGCAAGCCAAAAAGATGAATGGCTGGTGCCCCACAGATGTCTGGTTTATGAGATCAGAGTGACATGGCAAGAAGATGGAATTCACACATCTTGTGTGACAGGAAGCTGGGTCTCACCCCTGCCAGCACTGCAGGCTCTGTGAGGATGGCCAGCGAAGAGATCCTGCACTTTCTGCAGTCTGTGATCTGAAGTCACTGCAGAAGGAACTCTGTCTACCACACAAAGCTCACAGCCATCCAGAGGCTCAATGACTTTACTTTCTATTGACACAGAGCAATGAAAAACATTCCCCTTTCTTCCATGGGACTACCTGGACTGTGATTAAATAGAAGGGGACTGGGCTCGTGGTGAAGCATCTGATCCTGTATATTGCACCACTGCCTGCAGTGTTACTGCTGGAGAGTCACAGCACTGGCAGCTGCTCTTTGCTACGAGCAGCAGCACACATGTACTGAAAGAGCTGGGTGCTGTGTGTTAATTGTGGTTACTGAGCTGCAGCACTATCACACAGGATGCCACAGACAAAGCTGTTTGTGGCCTCAAGAATTTGAGGCCAGAACGCCTCCGAGGCTCTCTGCATCCTCCGTACTCACAGATAGAGGCAGTAAGTCAGGGAACAGAACCACTGACAATCTGAGCTGTAATCAGGCACACATCTATAAATAACATGGACATCAAGGACAGCTGAGGGGTTTCAAAAGCACCTTTATAATTGAGGAGTGCAGCTCCCAGGAGACTGGCACTCCAAAATCACAGGGATGCTTTCAAAAACTCACACCCTGCAGAGTTCAATTTTCACTCTTAATCTGCTTTCAAATGTTACCAGCTAATTCTGGCGAGGCAGAGATGAAGCACAAGTTCCCATCAGGAAGGATGCTCTGTTATTGCAACTCTTTTTTACAGTATATGTAGGAGAAAGAACACATGTGTCTGTGTGCCCATAAAGGCCTTTCATTTACCAGCTGAACACCTCCCTTTCTGCAATAAAAACATCAATTCAGGTAACTTTATAACAATTCCTTGCTAGGGCAAAATTCCAAACAGGATAAGGTGGTTTTAAACAGGTTCCCATCACACCACCCTCACGTCCCTGTAGAGAGCTCATTTTTAAAGTGCAGCAAGCAGACAGGGGCTGTTTTGCCATTTAAAAGGCTGTCCCTTCAGTGCGTTGCTGCTTACTTACTGCAATATTTGGTAGAAACCAATGAGCGGGTTCCAAAGAGTCACACTGCAAATCTAAATAACTTGTACAAAGCTCATTCCCCAGCCATTCAAAATAGTGAATTCACTTTGATTCTATCCTCCTCAATGTCCAGGACAATCACGTTCCTTTCTACAGCGAGGATTCCCAGACACTATTCCAAAGTACAAAACACAACCATCAAACCAAATGTACCTTATTGGCCAATGAGGGAGCTTGTGGAACACCCACACTCAGCCACAGGCATTGCTGCCCTGTGTCACAACCTCCCCTGCAGCTCCTGCACACCAGTGCTGTGAGCTCTGCCAGCCCAGGAGCGTGCAGGACAGCACTTGAGCTGGGCTGGAGACACACAGCCCAGTGACAGGCACACAAACAGCTCACAAGTAGCAGAACTGACTTAACAACAGCAAGAATCCTAAACTTCCCCTGTATACTCAGCAAAGTCCCCACTGGTGACAGCATCTCACATCACTGGTCACGCTGCTAATGGTAATTCTTGTCTGTTTGGTCAGCATCGCTTGGAACAAACCCCATGAAAATGAGAACCTCAGTAATGTTCTAAAAGCAAACATACATCTTTTGTCTTTTTTCTTTAACCCGGAGATCTAAACAATCTAAAATGTCTTGGGAAGCCCAGACCAGTGTCCTGGTGTAATACCATGGACTGCTGACCTGAAGTAACTGCTCTAGCAGTCATTATACTCAGCTCATTTCACAGGTGAATGCATGTTGTACAGACAGACTGGATTGTTTTGAGGCTGTCTATGTATCTATCTAAGCTTCAGGACAAGCTCACAGAGCATCACAAAGCATCATGTTTTCTTTTGAAGCTATGGCAGTGTTTAGATCCGAAATCAAACCTGTTAATTAAAAATCCTCTATGTCTGGAGCCTGGTGGGTCTTTTCCTGGAAGGCCGTGAGTTGAAATCAAGGTCAGGTTGTTGAACTGCAGCCGTGGCCTGTGGAAGGGAACCAAAACACCATGGTTGAAGCAGAGCAAGCGTGCCAGGCTCCGGCCAAGTGCACATCAGTGAGTGGTCACACACATACAGTCAGCATCCATCACAATCTGTCCTAATCCTGACAGGTATTTAGACTTCACAATGTAACTAACAGGCTGTTCCTTATGCCAGGACTTACCTGTGAGACCACTGAGTCTGCCCAAACACCTCTGGTAGGAGTGGGAAAGGAAAACCAATTCCTGACAACTGGGAATTGGTCTGCTTCAGGTGCCAGCCCTGCTGCAGTCAGGAGGGCAGGTCAGAGGAACAGCATAGCTCTTAGTTCCATGTTCAGGAGGATACAGAAAGCAATTCCTTTACATGGGGCAGCTACAAAGTGTTTTGCCCTGTCGCTAAGAGGCACGTGTCTTTGGGTACCAGACTACTTTCATGAAGGGCAGAGTGTGGTGCAGAACCAGGCTGACAGCATGTTGAACTAAACGTGATCTGACATTTAAAACCAAATAAATATTATGAGTGATTAAGCCTTCTAATCTTCAAGGCTTTCTGTAAGTTGAGTATGGATCGATGCAAATGGTACAAAGGAATCAGAATGTTTTTTATCAACCAATGTTAATTTGTTATTCATACTTCTAAAAAATATATTCAAACAAAGTTAAAGGTCATCCTTAAACCAAGGAATTTCAAGGTTATGGCTGCCCCTCTCACAATGCATATTAATAGTTTAATTCTGGATTATGGATTATCTATGGTAAATCTCCATGCATACGCAGGCCAAGTGCAATGCGATAAATAACCTTCATGTAACAGAGTGCATATATTTATACAGATTAGGGGCCGGATTCTCATTTAAATTAAGGTCACTCTGCAGAGGTGGGTGTAAACAGGATCTGCTCTTCATTCATGGCCACATTATGCTGGCTGAGGGATACCAAGTGGTCCTGATGGAAACCCGAGGTATCCCAATACATTGAGCTGAATTCCAAGTACACAGAACACCACCCACACAGGTGCAGCGCTGCCAGCGGGTGCTTACTGAACAGCTACAACTTTATACACCTTAACAGGATGGCTCCTTGGCAATGGATTTACATGTAATTATGAAGAGAAGTACTAGACCAATACACAAACCTGCTGGTCAATCCCATCCTGCCTGTCCCCACAGCAGTGAATCAGAGAATCAGGATAACCCGGCTTGGAAAAGACTTTTAGGAACATCAAGTTCTTTTTCGGGTTAGAACTGAAATGACCTCAGCACATCACACACTGCATGGCCTCAGGCCAACAGGTCTCCATGTCCAGGTGCTACAGAAAACATGACTTTCAAACGCCATTAACAATATTTAGGATGAAGCAGCAGAATTAGGGTCCTAGGCAACATGAATATGTCTCTCTTTCATGAGTGTACTGTGATGCACTTCACTGATCTGGTCCCATCCTATTTTCTTCTGCAGATGCTCTACCTCTGTTTAGTCCACACACAGTCATCCAGCATTTCCAGTCACCTGGAACTTGTTCAGTTCTTCCCCACTGCACAGGAGGCTTCACTTCAGACCTTTCACTCACTGATTTACTAACTAATGATTTACTTCTACCTTGGTGCTCCCACGACATTTCCATACGCTGCCATGATCCAATGTTTCCCATTCATTTATCTTGTAGGCATCAAAATGTTGATTAGCATCTCCTTAGAAGACTGTGATGAAATGGGTCGTATCTTCCATTCCCATTTTACAGTGAGGAAAATCAAGGCACAAAGAAAATGGGATTAGAGCTGTCAAAAAGGCAGGTGATGCTGGGGGCAGAGCTGCAGAGGCAGGTACCCAGCACTGCCTGTGCTCCAGGAGCTGGCACGCTGCCCTCTGCATCCATGAGCACAGCTCCATGCAAACAATGGTCACGTTTTCAGAGAGGTAAAAGTCTTCTTCAGCTAAGAATCAAACTCTATTAAATGGCTAAGCCATGAGTGAAGCTTCATTCTTAAAAACACAGGCTGGAATATGTGAAGATTATCAGAATCTTTAAAGAAAACAAGTAAAATCCACCACTGTCGAGTATTGCAAAAGCTGTATCTCAAAACTGTAATTGGTAATCCTAACCTTAGGATTATATATATATATACAACCATAGAACCTATGATTCTATATCCACAGTAAGAATATTGATGTGCCAAGACAGCAGATCTGCTTTCTGTAATGAGATGTCTCCAACCATTCCTGAATGACTTTTCCAGTAATTCTGTAAAATGTGTATTGATCATGAGGATAGCTGAAAACAGTAAATCCTATTGACCGCAGCCTGTCCAACTTCCATCCAAGTCAGCTTATCCCAGAAAACTGATGAGGGGAGACAATAACAGAAGTCAAATGTACGAAACTAGCCCTGAAAAGGCAAGTCTGTAGAGATGGTACCACCCAGTCCATGCTTCAGTACAGAATGGATTGGGTGGGAAGGGACCTCAAAGCTCCTCCAGCTCCAACCCCTGCCACAGGCAGGGACCCCTTCCACTGGAGCAGCTGCTCCAAGCCCCTGTGTCCAACCTGGCCTTGAGCACTGCCAGGGATGGGGCAGCCACAGCTTCTCTGGGCACCCTGTGCCAGCGCCTCAGCACCCTCCCAGGGAACAGCTTCTGCCTCAGAGCTCAGCTCAGGCTCCCCTGTTCTGGCAGGTTCAAGCCATTCCCCTTGGCCTGTCCCTACAGGCCCTTGTCCCAAGCCCCTCTCCAGCTTTCCTGCAGCCCCTTTAGGCACTGGAGCTGCTCTCAGCTCTCCCCAGAGCACAGCAGAGGGGCAGGATCCCCTCCCTGAGCTGCTGCTCACACTCTGGGGTGCAGCCCAGCACACGGGGGGGTACTGGGCTCAAGTGCTCACTGATACTGGGTCATGGGGAGCTGCTCCTCGGTCAGGCATTTAGAATCACAGATTCATAGAATAGTTATGGTTGGAAAGGACCTTCATATCATCCAGTTCCAATCCCCCTGCCATGGGCAGGGACACCTCACACTAAACCATGTCGCCCATATCTACATATACACATACATACATTTATACACATACATATTCGTATATATGCACACACATATATACAGGCATTTAACTCCAAGGCTGGAAACAACAGGCAACCTGGGGGTGTTCAGCCACAGTTATGTTCAGGGAGCAGCACATGGATGTAATGGCTCTGAGGGGTTTGAGCAGGGGCTGTACACAGCCACACTGTGCCATCCACCCCTCCATGAAGCAGTGTTACTTCCAGGCTAACAAAAGGATGGCTTGCTTATTGATTAAGGCATTTGATGCCTTCTTGCTGCCTACAATCTCTTGATAACAGAAAACACCAAAGGCTCTGAGAAACAGGTAGTGTCTGCAGGAGAGTGAACGTCTTGTGAGCTTCTAATACATAAATTGATGCCTAATACGAGGTAGAGTAAAAGCAGAGGCTCCTGTTTGGTGGGAAAGTCTTCAAATTAAGAGCCTGAACGAAAGCAACATAAACCAAGTGCACCTGCATTTTAGAAGCAACTAATTCCAGCAGGGATTCATGTTGCTGTGGATACAGAGGGAAGAACAGCTCAAAGATACTGGTAAAGCAGGGAGGGATTAGAGTATCTAGGGAAATAAGTAAAAGGTATTGGGTTTCATTGCACAGCTTTAGAGGACAGCTACAAGAAGAGTTTAAACACCCTTGTCCTTGAAATAAAATAGGTCTGTCAGTTTACTGTGAGCATAAGCAAAGGAGCAAACACAAAGTTTTAGTACAGTACTTACAAATATAGAGAGATCTGTGTCTGTGTCTCCTGCAGTTTGAACCCTGCTATTCCTTGCCGTGTTTGTGGATTTCTGCCTCATGTTTTGCTACCTGTTGTTTTCCTTCCTTGTGCAGGGTGTAATGCTGGAGGCTGGGATGGTGGAAAGTGCCTGAGCAAATGATTTAATTAATTGCTCTCATTAAACCCTTCATTATCACAACTAATCACAGTCAAATCTCTCCTCTTACAACAACAAGCTGGGTGAAGGCTGTGTGTGAACCCAAGCGTTGCAGTCAGCTGGAACAAAGCATCTCCCTGTGCCTGCAGGCGCTGGGGCAGCTCAAACAGAACAGGTGACAGAAGAACCTACTCACCCTGGCTCCTGTGGGCACTGCTGTATGGCACAGCCTCAAACAGTGCGGTCACTGTCTGCAGTGGGCACTGCTCTGTGGCACAGCCTCAAACAGTGCGGTCACTGTCTGCAGTGGGCACTGCTCTGTGGCACAGCCTCAAACAGTGCGGTCACTGTCTGCACTCATAACCTACCCAAATCCAAGTCCTGAGTACCCTGTACCCTCAGTTCACTCAGCTCAAGATCGTTCCAGAAAGGGCAGCAAAGGGTCTGTTTCCAGCACTGGACCCTGAACACTCGGATGTGATCAGGTCTTGCATTAATGGAACCGGTTGATCTGAGCAATCTGTCTTGCAACAGAGGAAGGAACCTCAGGCTTGGAGTGGGAAGGAGCCCAGAGCAAAGGAGCAGCAGAGCTCCAGGCAGGACACTGGGTGCTCAGGGCACAGGAACACCATGGGCCCGGTCCCAGTCTCTGGGAGAAGGTGGACACAGACCCTTCTCCTGCTCCCAAATAACAATATATCCCAAGAAGGACTTTCCATTTGTCAGCACCCAAACACTCCAACCCCACAGCAGGCAGGATGTGACCTCCAGAGCAGACTGCTCCAGAAGGAAAAGACTTTCTGACCCATTTTCCAGCTCTACACAAGCCCCACACAGAACTGCTCAGCTGCACAGAGCTGCACACCCCACTCGCCCATGTTTTCAGCAAGGATGAACACATTCCTCAGCACCGGAGCCCTGGTTGGCACCCTTTAGGAGCACAGTGTTTCCATATTGCCACAGGACTAAACTGCTTCTGTTTGGACAGCACCCACTGCTTCTGCTGGCAGAGCTGGAAAAGCCTTCACCTCCTGTGTGCTCCCACTCCCAGGGCAGCTGCACTGGACTCAGACAAGGAAGAATCCACCCAAAGTTGAGTATGAAGCCATGTGAAAACCCAGCAAGAGCCATCCCCCTGCATGTGCAACACAGCTGCTCTGGTGGCATGAGGGCTCTGACAGACCCAACAGCACTGGGGCATCAGGCTGTTGGGACCAGCAGCAGCAGAAAGGGTTTATGGTTTGTACCAACAGTCACCCAAGATCCTCATGTATAAGTTACAGCCCCCAGAGCAGGAGGGCAGCTTAACTGCAGTGTCCATCGGTGAGTTATAGAATAGAACCATGGAGTGGTTTGGGTTGGAAAAGACCTTCAGATCATCCAGCTCCAACCCCTGCCAGGGCAGGGACCCCTTCCACTGGAGCAGCTGCTCCAAGCCCCTGTGTCCAACCTGGCCTTGAGCACTGCCAGGGATGGGGCAGCCACAGCTTCTCTGGGCACCCTGTGCCAGCGCCTCAGCACCCTCACAGGGAACAGCTTCTGCCTCAGAGCTCAGCTCAGTCTCCCCTGTTTCAGTCTGAGCCCATAATTATTAATAATTATCCCCTGTAATTACAAGTGAACAAAGATAAACCAGTTCTCCATGGGATCAACCTAAGGAAAAAGTGTGAAGATTGTGAACGCATTTGCTCAGTGAAAGGAGGGTGACAACAGAGTCTTTACAGGGACACTTGTCAGTGCACGGGCCAAGAAAAGGGTTTCTACATATTCATTTGTTCTCAAAGCTGTGCCCATGGTGACTCTTCCTCCAAGACCAGCAACAGACACATCCAGACCACCACCAACTAAAATAGAAAGGCAAGTGAATCTAATTGCCAATAGCTCCCACTTAATCTGAGTGCCACTGAGGACACCAGGAGACAGATCAGTCAGGGCAGTGGGAGGATTCACATACTCTTCCCAGAACAGGACTACTTCCATTGAAGACAGGCCCAACATGGCTGCAATTCACCATCCTCTTTCATTTCAGGACCACTCTCCTGAGGTGTTCACAAGAGATTAAAAGTGTTTGCTGCTGACTTGGGTTTTTAAAGAAATTACATCTTGAATGTTGATAAATCAAATAGATCTTTCCAATGCACCTCAGCAGAACACCTCTCCATGTCCCATGTCCCTCCTCCTGACACACCACATCCTCCCCTCATCCATTTTGATGGCAAATGCTTCTATCAAAGTACTGTTTCCCAGAAGCTCCCCACCAGGTTTAGCAGTGATTGACTTCACCAGATGCTGCATTCTCAAGAGCAGCCTTAAGAACAAGCCATGAAAGCCACCACAGCCACCGCTGCCAATAGCTTAGCAAGAACCCATTAAAAAGCCAGGTAATATTTCCTGTGGGTGCTGTGAGTGTTCCTCTCCCCAGCTGACAGCTCCTCCTCATCTCTCTGGACCCTGAACTTGATGGTTTGATCTACATAGGATGTGGAGGCACCTCCTTGTGCTTCAAGCTTAGTGCCCCCATCACAAGACCAAAAAATCCCAACCCAAACCCAAGCTTCCCATAACGTTTCCAAGCACCATTTTGAAGATAATCACATTTGTCCTCACTATGCTGCTGGAAGATGTTCTCTTTCCCACAGTGAGCTGCACTCAGAAGTGCTACATGCACCAAGTGCCTTGGGGCAGCACAGGGCAAACAGATGATGGCTCATGTGTCGTCCCCGCTGAAGGTTTCTCTCTCAGCAAGGGGAGTGCTCACTGCAGCACTTCCAGGATCGAGCTTCTCAAAACCAGTGTGGCAAAGTCCTTGCAGTATGAACTGTGCCACCCAACAGGAAGATCTGAAAGCTCTTTCCTTTCCCATACACCACATGCAGTCATTCAGACACATCCACACACTTATGTGGGAACATCCACAGCCCAAGTCAGCCCCATTATCCCAGATATAAGTTGGTTTTGAGCTGGACCAAATCAAAGCACCATCCAAGCACTGCTTTACTGAGACCATTTCCTTACTAAAATTTCAATTTCCATTCCATAAATGTTTCAGCATTTCATCCTCTTAAAAGTATAAAACAGGGCAATTATGTTTCTAGACAGAAAATGAGGGGTATCTGATTATGGCCTCGCAGTTACAGTCTCTAGCTGTTTGAATCTAATCACCTGGCAGTTTCAGAACCGCAGTTGAGACACATCAACACCATTTTCCACAGATGAAGATGCCATAAAATGGGCAGTAAAACTAGAACGTGGTTGAAATGTTGCTGTTTTGTCTGCTCCAGGGTGAATGTTTCAGTGCATAACACACAGCACAAATTCCAGCTTGTGAATAGAACATTTTTAATATTATTGGCCAGCCAAGCCATGCTAAACTAAGGGATTTTTTATGGCTGCCTATTTACCAGACCCCAATTTTCCAGGTTATTGCAGAGGACATGAGTATTTTGACTCTGTGGTGTTGCTTAGTGCAGATCTGGTAACGCTGCCTTTACAGAGATGGAAGAGTACACACTTGGAGAAGCACACGGATGTCAGAGGATTCACTTGCCTTGAATTTGGATGGATTGAGATCAGTACCAAGGTTTCTGTGTTCACTTCTACTGCTGGCAGCAGGAGCAGGCAGGAAGAGCAGAGCTGCATGTCCTGAGGCAGCATGGCAGTGCCATGGGCTCCTGGCAGACAGCTGCAGCACCAGGGCTAGGCTGGAGCAGGGCCACCATCCCTGAGCCCAACATCTGCATGGAGCAGCTGCGGCACTGGGCTCTGGCAGCCTGGGAGGCACAGCTGCCTCACTGGTACTGGTCCCCAGTGGGGAGCAGCCCACGAGGTGCAGCAGCACACAACAGCCTCTGGCACCCAGCTCTTCACCAGGGCAAGGAGGTGCTTTCTCCAGCAGCTCCCTCCCATCCCCATGCCCTCAGCTCCCATGAAACTGAAGGGACATCCAATTACTGCAGAGGTGTCACTGACACCAGGGCCCAGGGTGTCCAACCCCACAGCACAACGTGACCCAGTCCCCACCACCATCAAGCTACAGCTCCACCTAACCCAACCAAGCCCCACTAGGAGCCTGTGCAGCCTGGCTAACACAGCATGCAGTAGAGATTCATCAGCTCGTTGCTCTATCCTGTGCACTCCCACCCCTCATTGCAATGTAAACTGTATCAGACTCATCTCCTTCCTGGGACCGGGAGGGTAACTGCATCATTCCAGAAAAGGACGTTAACATTTCATCAAGCAGTCAGAAAAACCAAGCAAGCATCTTCAAGCAGTGATGTTCTGTTAGAGTACATACAGATCTATGTACACTAATCACTAGGGCGAAGGGTCACAACTTAACAGCCAAGGGGTCTGAACACTCTTCAGTGCTTCAGACCCAACCGACAGGCAGTTTACAGATGGCTTTGGAGAGCTCAGTGATTCCACCTCCATAGCAGCCCTGGGAAACAAGCATCAAACAAAACCAAACATGAACAGCAAAGTACATCTCCTGCATGACTTCAGCAGACCCAGAGCACCCGCATGCACTGTTTACACTTGGAATGCTGCTTTGTTTGCTTTGACCTGCGCTGATCAGAGCGCGATGGGCAGCCAGGTTACCTGGCACAGAGCTGCTCCCAGAGCCCAGGAATGCCATCCCCAGTCAGCAGGAGGGGTACAACGCACACAGAACAGAATTCTATAGAGGCTCCTGTGATTCATGGCAATTCTGAAACTGGCTTTTCATGAGAAAAACACTATTTCCAAGACCAGTTTTAACATGCAACAGGAAGTTACAAATATTCCTACCTAAATAGTAGCAAAATCACCAAATACTTACAAATTTGATGTGTGAAAGAATGGTTTGGGCTCAGACAGATGTTCTCATGTGTTTAAAGGTAAGTACCTCAAGCTGAAATTATCTGTCTAAAACTGAAAGCTGTCTCCAAAACAAGAGCATAACTATAAACCAACCTCATAGCAATGCTAATTGATACCTTTTGGCAGAAGCAGGTCAGTGGCTGCTAGGCAGGCAGAGCTGACCCACATCCTCTCCCCCAGCTTGTGTCTGGTATCAGTCACTGACAGTGTCCTTTGTGATCCTGACTGCACAGCACGGCAAGATATGACCCATTGTATTTATCTCTGTCACAACTTGATCTCTATTCACCAGAAATGATGGAAGGCAACAACATCTGAAGGACACGGACCCGGTGACACTGAACACATGGTCAACCACAACATTGTTCTGCCTTGGTGTGAGAAAAAGGCAGTCAGAAGGAAGCACATGTATCTCAGTTGTTGTGGCAGAGACAGATAGTATAAAGCAATGAGGATCACCAACGCATTCATTACACGTTAGCTCTGTGATCAGCAAGTAAGCACTAACTATTTAATTAGTCAACTAATTAGTGCCAGGCAACATGGAAGCTTCAGATGTTCTCAGACAAATGCAGAGATAAAAAGCCTAATTAAACAGCAAGCGTTATGGTAACCACTGCCAAGAGGCCAGATGTGTTGGGCAGTGCACGCTGCGCTCTCCTGTCACACTCCCTGCTCTAACCCCTGCCATCCCCAAGCTGATCCCTGACAAATTCAACTCCACGGGAGACACTGTCCTGCAGACAAACACGAGTTTCCTGTGCCAGGTTCTGGTTCTGCCTTAAGGAAAACGTTTGGGGCTTTGATAAACATGTCCTTTAATTCATTTGGGTTTTAAATGCTATAGTTATTTAAGTGCACCCACGTGGAAAGGGAAATCTATTTCCCAACCCCTTCCCACAGCCACCTTCATTTCGTGTAGCATGTTATGTATATTTCCAGTGTCCTCAGCAAATAAGTCATTGTTTACAGCAGAAGTTGGATTAAGGGGGTTTTGAGATCATGGATTAAACAGGGTTTTCCCTACAATCAGGAGACAATGCTGCTCTCCACAGCTATATGCAAAGAGGTGGATAAAGAGCTAACTGGTTCACTACAGTGGGACCAGCGACAAGACACTGCTGGGAGCTGCATGCCTGCAGCCGGGGGCTGCCAGGAGACACTGTCAGCACTGTGAGCACTGTGAGCACCGTGATCACTGCCAGCGCTGTGAGCACTGTGGGCACTGTGAGCACTGTGAGCGCTGTGAGTGCTGTGAGCACTGTGGGCACTGTGAGCACTGTCAGTGCTGTGAGCAGTGTCAGTAGTGTCAGTGCTGTGAGCACTGTGAGTGCTGTGAGCACTGTGGGCACTATGAGCACTGTGGGCACTGTCAGTGCTGTGGGCACTGTGGGCACTGTGAGCACTGTGAGCACTGTCAGTGCTGTGAGCAGTGTGAGTGCTGTGAGCACTGTGGGCACTGTGAGCAGTGTCAGTGCTGTCAGTGCTGTGAGTGCTGTGAGCACCGTGGGCACTGTGAGCACTATGAGCACTATGAGCCCTGTCAGTGCTGTGAGCACCATGAGTGCTGTGAGCACTGTGGGCACTGTCAGTGCTGTGAGTACGCTGTGCCCTCAGCCACGCAGAGCCAGCGGCACGGCTGGGTCTAACTGGGTCTCTGGCCTAACGCTGCAGCATGGCCCGTGCTCTTACAGTGTCAAAGAAATAAGCACATCCAAGCCACTGCCTGGCCCTGCCCTCCTGGGACACCAGCATTCAGCACTGGGGCTACTTGTAAAGCATCTCAGTAGTGGGGCATATGAGAAGATCAGAAAGCTGGGCTGTAGCTTACCTTCCCCTAAGGATATACACAATGGGGAACACTGGTGTAACTGAGCACTGTGCAACTCAGTATCCCCAGCTGTAGCTGTTCACAGGCTTTCAAACACCTTGTTAGCTGCAGTGGATGTTTCTCCTGCTGAACCTCACCTCTAACAACTGGTATATGCAGAACTCAGAACTGAGCTCGTTTCTCCTCTCCTCACACTCAGAGGTACTGACGGTCTGTACTCACAAAACAGATTTTACGCTTACAAGTCCTTTCCAGATGCAATTGTCATTGAACACTTACAAGCTGAGTATTTAAACCAGCTTTTTCATGTGTGAGTTTAGCAGATGCACACTTCAGCTCAGTGGGGATGACAAAAAAAAGCCCAGTTTCTTAAAAGCTTCCTCTGGTCTTAAATTCAGGCTCCTTTTAGGGTTTCCATCCATGACAACGTGTCAGTGTTAGTGGCTCGTAGCACTGCCAGTGTAGGGGCATGCATGTATTTACCAGAATGGCTGATAAACCCCTTCCTTGTCATTTGTTTTCTTCATTGTTTTTCCCCCCAAGGACCAAGTCCCTTAAGGAAAACTAAAACCGAGGAAAACTCGTGTTTTAGCTCAACCTCTCTTTGGACTTTCTCCGGCTTGACTCACTGAGCTGAAAGCTCTCCCCACAAAGCCCCACGACAAAGGCAGGGAGGCCAGAGCCGAGGAAGGCAGGGAACAATAGGGCC
The DNA here is from genome assembly GCF_012275295.1 of Melopsittacus undulatus. Taxonomy (NCBI): domain Eukaryota; kingdom Metazoa; phylum Chordata; class Aves; order Psittaciformes; family Psittaculidae; genus Melopsittacus; species Melopsittacus undulatus. The sequence continues at coordinate 386,585 of NC_047529.1, read as the reverse complement.
CGGGTGTTGCTGGGCTGAGCAGCGTTTCCACGAGGGGAACTGGTTCAGTGGCTGCTTCTCCTTCAGCACTGCACATCCCGCAGGTTTGCCCCTCTTTAACACGGGGGCTGATGCGCTGCAGGTCCTGCAAGCCGTGTCTGAGGGCTGGCTCTGTGCAGGGGGAAGGATGTAACTGCACTGCAGGTGATGCCTGCAGCAAGGGACAGTGCAGCTCCTCGCTGCCCTGCACAGCGCCTGGGCTCTGCTGCCAGCTTGCTGCAGCCCCCCATGTGCTGGAGGAGCCGTTCCATCACCTGCGCCCGCAGCCAGCCCTGTGCGGATGGGAAGCTGCCGCTCTGCCTGCACTGCCCCCCTGCTTCCCCAATAAACCACCCTGAGCCTGCAGGAAAGCAGCACACACGTCTGCATGTGATTACAGTCCGAGAACAAGAATCAGCAGGAGATATATGTTTGAATGGTGAAACATGAATAATGAGATCACCTCCCCTGACCTAGATAGATTAAGCACAACAGATTGAATTCTCCAGGGCTCAGAGCACCCCAAGCATCAGGAAGAAGTGTTCCTGCTAGCAGGTCATTCCATACACTCATCTGCAGCATTTCCACACTGCCCTTTGAAACAACAGGCACCAATTTGGGTGCACCGGTGCTCTGACCTCTGTGACAACCTGTTTCCACCAGCAGCAAGGCAGTGAGCCGCATGGGAAGACTGAAGCAGCACTGAGACAGCAGTTTACAGCACATACAGAACCCCAGCCTGGTTTGTGTTGAAGGGACCTTAAAGCTCCTCCAGCTCCAACCCCTGCCACGGGCAGGGACCCCTTCCACTGGAGCAGCTGCTCCAAGCCCCTGTGTCCAACCTGGCCTTGAGCACTGCCAGGGATGGGGCAGCCACAGCTTCTCTGGGCACCCTGTGCCAGTGTCACCACACACCACACATACCTCTGCAGCAGGCACTGCCAGGCTTGTGTTCAGTGCGGGTGGATAAGCAGGGGTGCCCTTGGCTGCAGGGAACAGGGTAACCCTCCCCAGTGCTGCAGCAGAGATGCTGCAGGGCCCTGCCTGGCACAGCAGAAGCAGAGGCTGCTGAGAGGCAATGCTCGGGATGATCCCTGCTCAATGGAAAATGGATTTGTTCAGTCTCAAAAAAGTTGAAAACACTTGTAACATGTAGTTCTAATAACTGTTCTGTTGGTAAGTGAATTACATTGTGTGTTTCCATGGTGACTGAGCATGTAAAATAATTAAGTATGAAGAATAATGAGGAGAAAACTACTTCCTCTTTTTCAGGATTAGGGGCTTACAAATTAATTCAATCTGCCTATTTTTAGTGCATGTAACCTCTGCAAACAGTACTAGAAAAATACGAGTAAATTAAACAAAATTGTATTAAAAGGCCTTCACATTGATCAGGAGACAATCTGCTGCTGATGTGAAAATTAAAACATCCTCTTCCTGAAGTCCATACACATATGAATATCAATGCTGGGGCATTCTGCACTAAGTGTTGCCTCTTTGCTTCTCGGGTCTGAGAGCAAGGCTCAGGTTCTCCCAAGCAGGAGCACCCCTTGGTGCAGTGCTGCAGACAGGCTCTGATGCCCTGCTCACTGCAGGGACCCAGCTTCTGGCCAACACATTCAGAGCATCAATGTGCTTTGGTTTCCCTCACAGTACTTCATGCTCAAAGTGCAGTCATACAGCATGGAGTGAGCAACAGGAACATGGCTGATAGCTGTAAAGTGCATTTTAACTGAGTTTTGAGTGGCACAGGAGGATGAGAGAAAAGGGATTTTATCCCAAGAGGGATGCTCTGCAGGCAGTCAGAACCTAAGGAAAAAGAGCAAGCAGCTGGTATTTTTCCTTCCCTGCTCCAGCACTATAATAACATCCACAAAGCACTTCAGCTCCTGCCATATTGATATTTTAATTTGTGATGTTATTCATGGCTGCTGTAGAAATACAAACTCTTGACTCAGCCGACAGAAACAGGCAGAACTGTGGGTTCCCTGCCAGCCTCCCCGGCTGCACCGGCTGCGCTGCTGTAACCACAGCATTCACAGTCTGAATGCCATGTTCATCTGCAAGTCTTTGCAGACATTTCTAGGATGTACTTTTCATTTATGAGGAAAACAACAACTGCACGGAAGGACTTGGATTCTCACATACAGCCTGACTTCCCCACAGCCCCCACAACAGCTAGGGATGGGTATGGCAGGGAAAAGCAACCAGTCAGGTATCGGGGAGGGGGCACCTTGTCCTAACTGTCTGTGAAACACAACTTCGCCCTGGCTCAGTGCCCTGGGTTCAGCAGTAGCAGTCATTTTTCTCCTTCTTAGTAGCTGGTGCAGTGCTGTGGTTTTGACGTTCAGCCTGGGAACAGCGCTGATAACACCCATGACTGCTATAGCTGAACACAGGACACTCTGACAATGGAAGGTATAAGAAGTTGTACACATTTATTCCCCTTCTGAACCAGTTCAGACTGTTCATTTACTCCAGTTTGGAGAAGTCAAGGTCACCACAGCAATCTGATTTGCAGTTTTACTGATCATGAATCCCTTAACGTGTGCTGGTGGCCTGTGCTCTTGGTGGGCCACAGAGCAGGCCCAGACTACTGGAGAGCATGTCCTCTGCTAGCCCTTTCCATCACCCCAGGGTCTACAGCAAAAACAGCACAAGGACCTAAAAGGGCAATCCTTGGTTCCTGAGCAATCCCAAACATCAAAAGACTCATTGGAATCACAGGTATCAAAAGGTGTCATTACAGTCAAAAGCAGCACAATGGGGTTAAAACTCAGCAAGCTTCTGTCGTACACTGCACAGCTCTGAAAACACACATCACAACAGGGAAGAGATGGGAAGGATTCAGTGATCTGTGATCCCACTGAGCACAGCTGGCTTTACAGATCAATACTGCTTTGGAGCACATGTGAGGGCCATGGATTTAACCTCCACTTATCGTATTTCTGTGCGAGAACAACTGTCAAAGAGATCTGAAGTACATGGAAATGTGCCTTCATCCTGCGGATCTACGAGCAGCTCTGTCAGCACCTCCAAGCTCCAGAGCCCACCAGGATGCAGCACCTACCTCTAAACATCCTCAGACACTCAGCCCTTTACCAACTAGCACATGGAGACAGACTCAAAGCACGGTTCTGAATGGATGCAGCAAAGCTTTCAACCAAAAGGCAACACATTCTTCTCAATAAAGGAAATAAAATAGAAAACTTACCAAAAAACGAGTGTTTCCAGAAAAGAGATTCCAACGTCGGACGCACCGACCACCACAATCCTGGTGTTGACAGACACTTTGGATTCCAGCACCAGCTTTCGATTTGTGTGGTTCAGAGAATAACTCAGCTGTGGAAAAAGATGGAAAACAGAGAAATGCATGAAAAGAACCCAGCCAAAGCCTGCTGGGAATCCTTAAAGCACGAGCCATGCCTCACCGTGCACTCACACAGAGCTCACCATGGCTCCCTGACATGACTAACGCTATGGTTTTCCAGTGCACAGCACAAGATAAACAGCAGATAAATGGTACTACAATGTTGAAATATGTGCATGTTTAATAGGTCACAGAAAATTAGCAGAGCTTAATGGTCTGGCTCTTCCTGGGAAAGATGCTATGGAGTCCTTGTGAGAGAGGAGAAACACTGCCTCTGCTGTCATTTACTGCCATTAGCTGACACCTGGGCAGCATATTTACATAATGTTAAAGCCATTTCTATACCTTCCAGAGCAGTTTGTAGTCTTGCTGCTTTATCCATGGAAATTGCTTTACTTCTACGGAGGAACTTCTACCTTGGAATGTCTTCATGGGTTTCATGCAAAACTCTTCCAAAGTGATAGGAAGGTATAGGAATAGTGATAGGAATCTGGCTATGAAGTTTTTCATTACTGGCTTCAGTTTCTGTTCTTCTTAATGCAGACCCTGGCTCAGACAACAAATCCCATGTATTTGTTTACCTGGTGTCTCCAGGTCTCAGCAGCTAACAGGTTCTCACAACAAATACACAAGGGACAAGAGATCATGTTGTGTTTGACAATTGTTTCCTGCCCTGAACTATATTTGATGCTCAAACACCTGATGACAGGCAGGAAAACACTCCCCACCTTGCAGCACAGCCCCCTTGGCACGGCTCTGACCGCTTCGGGTTATGCATGATCCCACTTCACAGAACACATAATTGCACACTCAGAAATGCACTGAAGAGACAAGCAAAATGGAGCTGCTCCTGTTATTTGTCAGGCACTTCTCCTACACAGTACTGCTGTGCCACCAAGGCAGGAAGCACCCCAAGACTTTGAACAGGTTCTGTTCTCTTCTAGCAGGTTACAAACAGGAGACAGGGTTAATAAAATTAACTCCTCTAAATTCCTCCTATGAGATTACAGTCGAACTATATTCTCTATATATTAGTTGTCAGAGTAACTCAATATACAAAGAACAACCATTCTATTTTAAAGCTATGGCAATTGCATCGGCCTCCTCGAGAAGCCCATAGCACGCTGGGATCCCCAGTGATGCTCCGTGCCTGCTGCAGACCCACAGCCGGAGCCGCAGCACAGCCCAGTGCAGGAGGTGGAGAGCCGGCTGTCTGACCCAGGGGTGGCTGTACCGTGCCTAAGGACCGGTTACCGGCATCCCGTCCGCTGTGCAGCACCTCACTGCACAGGCGGCAGCAGCCACAGCCATCCCCGAGTTAACACCATTCCCTGCCGCAGGACAAGCGCTGTCCCGGCCGCAGCGCACGGCAGCGCAACGCTGACCCCCGGTGGTGAACCGGAGCCCTCCCTGGGAACATTCCAGAAGACAGCTCCGTATCCAGCCCGCAGAGCCCAACGTGGGGAGCCCCGCACCGAGCCGGAGCTGAGCACGGCACCGAGCCGGGGCTGAGCACGGCACCGAGCCGGGGCTGAGCACGGCACCGAGCCGGGGCTGGGCACGGCACCGAGCCGGGGCTGAGCACATCACCGAGCCGGGGCTGAGCACGGCACCGAGCCGGGGCTGAGCACGGCACCGAGCCGGGGATGAGAACGGCACCGAGCCGGGGATGAGCTCGGCACCGAGCCGGGGCTGAGCACGGCACCGAGCCGGGGCTGGGCACGGCACCGAGCCGGGGCTGAGCACATCACCGAGCCGGGGCTGAGCACGGCACCGAGCCGGGGCTGAGCACGGCACCGAGCCGGGGCTGAGCACGGCACCGAGCCGGGGATGAGCCCGGCACCGCTGCGGTGCTGCCTGAACCTGAACACCCCCTCGAACCTGTCCAGCACGGCTGCAACGGGGTTTGGCCATAAATGACAACGGATCCATGCCATTGTCACATTTCCAACACTGGAAACCCTTCTCTGTCTCATTGAGAACATGCATCAGTGGGGAGATGTGAAGCAATGGGAAGAACCGACTGCCCCCTCCCATTTAAAGAAGACCTGGACGTGTTTCAGGGACACCCTGAGCAGGTCTGCCCCAAGTACAGCTCTGGCACTGCTCTGCAGGGGGGTGCAGGGGCCTCGTGGTCCCACAGGCAGGCACCGAGGACCCTGCTTCAGGCCCTAGTCCTGGGGTTGTGACTCCCAGACGGGAACTGAACAGGCTCCTCTGCTGCACACAGTTGCAGCTTTGTAGCCAAGCCTTGTGGCAGAACAGCATCAGTGATGGCTGCTGAAATGCAGCTTTAACCACGTTAACAGAAGGTCAAGAGAACATGAGGAGATGCTACTTGCAGTGCACCTCAGCCGAAAGAACTCAGCAGGAATGGCAGCAGCTCATGGAATCAACACCACGGGCTTGCAGCAGTGCCAGGTTCAAACACCCGCTCTGCAGGCTGTGTGGGGTTTGTTTTACACATGTACCCCAGTGATGAAGCACAAAGCAGCAACACCATTTCTGAGGCACGAGTTGTGCCTCATTTATGAAATGGCTTCTGTATCGAGGGTACAAAGGCAGCACATGAGCAGGATCTAACGGTTTTGTTCACCGCACAATGGCCCCAACACCAACAGCTGTCATGCTTCAGAAATCACCTTTCTAACGGCTAAGTACACTAAATGGCCCCAGGGAGTAAGGAATTAGGTGGATTGGTCCCATAATACCACCTTATTTTAGCAAAATGTCAGGACAAATGACTGCATATGTTCCCCGGAGGAGCAATCACACATCATAATTGATAGGTCAGTCGCCAGCTCTAACTTGTTTATTTCCTACCCAATTCATTAAACAAACCAGCAATCAGTAACTAACGTAAGGCAAGAAAGCACCGAAGCTGTTGTCAGGAGAGGTGCATGTACCTCGGGTAAAGGTTCCATGTTCTTTGGGTATCAAAGAGATGTTGTCCCCCTTCCTGCCCTGGTACCCGACAGCCTCAGCATCACCCCCATCCCATCACCTCCTCTGTTCTTCACTAGACCACAGGGGACAGGTCTCATGTGGACAGTCGGTGCCACCCTCTTTGGGGCCTTCAGGCTGCGCTGCACTAACAATGATACCCATGTCTCAGGGTACTCCCTGAACACACAAACCCTGTGTGCAAAGCACGTCTGTCACTTGGGATCTCACATGTATCTACATGGATCTCTACACCACGTGCAGTGTAGGACTGATTTATAGCACTAGAACTCTCACATCCCTTTACCCTAAGGAACCAGCGGGAAAAGATAATATGAAATCATTATTGGTTTTAGCAAATCCATTTGTATGCATTTCTCCCCCTGCACTTTCAACCCATGTAAAGCATCACACCCACAGCACATGCCCATGTACACTGCTGTATACACACCATCTCAGATGGAGATAACCCATAGCTCCTCCTAGTTCTGATTTAAACATTTGACTCTGGGCTGTTTGTGGAATTGCTTTATAGCAAACGTTACCTTCATGGAAACAGAAAACTGGAGCCTGAACACCCAACGATGAACAGCCACCTTGGACAGAGGGTTTCAGATCCAAGAGAGAAGGAGCAGTGCTACGTTCTGCAGTGGGTGGTAGTAAATGCATCCCAGTAAAACACCAGCAGTGTGTCAATGAGCTCTTGCACTCACTGCTGGGGCTCTTCATGCAAAGACTGCATCACGCAGCAGGATTTAGACTTGATTTTATTGCACATGGAGGACTTGGGTGTTACACAGCTCAACACCCTCAAGTGTTTGCTACATTTAAATACATGAGAGTGGTGCTGAGTTCAGAAGCACTGCTCAGGGTACCACATAGGGAACATGGGACCAACTTGCTCCTTACGTACTCGGCATCCTCACAGATCCCTCAGTGCTACAGGATGTAACAGAGACCACTCCAGGGACCCTCCCAGCCCTGTCCTGGGTATCCTAAGCCTGCAGGACAGGCTTTTGGTTTCATTCAGCACTTGCTACTGAGAAACTGAGTGATAGTTACTGCTGGACAGGATCTACACAGCTTGAACTCCACTACTGTAGGAACCACCGGACTAACCGAGCTGCTCCGGGTTAGTGCTGAGCTCAGCGCTAGTGGCAGGCAAACAAGGAGGTGAACAAACAGAGCTATTTTAATTTCAAGCTCCATTTGAATCACAAGGAAAAAAAGAAGCATCAATGTTTACCAAGGAGATATGACCAAAAGTTACTGGAAAATGGAAGCTTTTCCAGCCTGCATTGTTGTTTTTCTAAAGAGTAGCTATGTTCCAAAGAGCCTCATTAGGAATGTCTGTAAACGTGTTTCCAGGAGCTGTTTACAGCATTCACAGATCTACACAAACACCAGGAACAGAAGGAAAAGGAGAAAGAAACTGTGATGAGGAGTGCAGCCTTCAGCATTTTGTCATCTTTGTCAAGACCCCTCCTTTGGCAACTGCAGCTCTGTCAAACCAGTTTGCACAGGTAACACCTTGCCTTTGTATCGAGTTTTTCATCCATAGACCTCAAAGGCCTTTGAGAATGAAGTCATTAGTACTATACCAATCTTCATGCAGGTAAATGCTGACCTCAGTCTGTGTATTCATGACCAATCCCTAGGACTCCCTGTGAAACCAGGGCTTTCCTGTGCCACTCCACAAGGCAGCACAGGAGAGCAGAGCATGGGCACATGGATCTAATTTCCCTGCAGAACCACTGTTACCATGGTAAGAAACTGCTTTTTCCCTTTAGCACCAACATTTGGATTCCCAGCCCAACGAGGGCTGGACAGTTCACACTTGCATACAGATCTCATGACTTCTGCTGCTCACTTTACAAGGCCAAATGGCTGAACTCTGAATGGGGTCATTTTCAGAGGTGAGGTCTCCCCATCCCTCAGGGGTAGACAATGATGTACAGAAGGCACAGGGGTGGTACATGGCTACAGGGCTGAAGCCATGGCTGGCTCTAGGGTGCTGAGATAAAGAAACCTGCTTTATGGAGACCAATTCTCATCTGTTAAGAAAGTCACTAACAGCAGCCCTGGAAAAAGACTGTCACCCATACCTTTACAGCAGACAGATGCTAAAGGGTGAAGAGTTCTTTTAACAGCCCACTAAGACTGCATAAAATAATTACCTATAAAAAGCAGAATGATATGTAACAGAAAACACCATGAGCATTCCCAGACAATTCTTGCTTCCACAGTGAACCACAGGACTTCCCTAAGGTTTGATTTGAAGCAAGTCCTGCTTCACCTCCCTGCCCAGCTCCAAAGGGAAACCTGAACATCCGTGAAGAGACTTCACTGGAAAGATCTGTGGGTGCTGGCTGAGGAAGGCTCCCTCTGAGAGCCCCTCCTGAGGGGTCACTGCCACAGACAGCACAGCTACACCAGTGCCCATACCCGAACAGGGCTGTGTATGCCCTGGAGAGGGACAGGGCAGAAGCACCTCTGTGCACTGCACCTACTGAGCACACACACGCATGGCAACAGAAGGAGCGTTTGCTAAATGGACAGAATTCATTACATCATCCAAGAGATGTATAAAATTAAAAGCTGTAAAAAATAAACCATAAAAACCATCCTCAGGTTTCGTACTGGAGGTGACAAACATGAGGTAAGGAAAGCACAGCACGAGGGTACAGGGGACATTGATTTGCAGCTTACTGGAGAGTTGTATATTAGTGACAGCAGCTCTGCTTCTCCATTTGTGAGAGGGAACAATCCGTTTCTGTGGGAAACATATCTATGCCCTCCTTCCAAGCTGCACTTCTGCTCCTTCCAAAGTCAATCCAGCAAAACCCTTTGAAGGAGCTTTGGAACGAGTCTGACCCGGTTTTAGGCAGAAATGACTATTTGAGTTTGCTGCAAGTGTCATTAACACCTGCCCAGGCCTGACACCCTGCTTTCAAAATAAAGACAGGTCACCCTACTTTTAATTTCACACAGGCACATAAGTGGTAAACACTGGGAGCATTCCTGTTAATGATGCCATCTGCTGCCTCCCATAACTGTGTAATATTGAGCCTTCCAAACAAGATGTAATGGCAGCAACACACAAACCCACTGACATTTACAGTAAGGAAATTTATTACCAGCCAGCAGTTGGGAATGGCTGTGTTTGCATGGCTGCTGGTGCTGTAAAACCATCACCTTTCCCAACCAAGTGGAGGTACAATAAATAATGGATTTTCACCCATGCACATATTACTGAAGCATGAAAAATTCATTGCCCCAACTCAACAGCATCTTAAGCAACAGTTACTTCTTTAAAAATTAATACTACCCTCCTGGTTAAGTGCAAACTGCACACACTGAGCCTGTGTTTGTGACACCAACATGGTCACAGACAAATGGGAGCACATAGGAATGTGTTCATTTTAACTGATCTGTGACTCTTGATGTTTAAAAGCAGTGAGCTGCTGCTCATCCTGCTTAGCATCATTATAATCATTAGCAGAGGCTTAATGATTAAGAACAAACCCAAAACCAAAAACCTGTCCCATTTAAATCATAGAACAGTTTGGGTTCTAAGGGACTGTTGAAGGCCCAACCCTCCTGCAAGAAGCAGGGACATCCACAACAACTTTAGCCCGTTTTGGTACATTGCAGTGCCTCAGCTGAGTTCACACAGAACTGAGTCACAACAAAGCCTCCTGTTACTACAGGTTTCTCACACAGTCTGAATACACTTTGCTTGAAGGCAGACAGCTATAAAATACAACAGCACTAACAGCTTCTCTTCACCACTCAGTCATTCCATGCTCTGTCAGTGTTCATGCTGGAGCACAGCTGGACAGGAGGCACCTCGGAAGCACAACTATTCCCTGCCACACAAACAGGGATGGGGGACAGAAGCTTCCCAGTCAACTGCGGCTCAGGAAGCTGCGGGGAGCTTGCTCTAACACCCATCTGCACTCGAGGAGGGCATGCCCTGCAGAGCAGTGCTGGTACCTGTCCTGCCCTCCTTCTTGACGTTTCTCTCTGGATGCCTAAGGTGAAAACCTTGCTCCCTCCATTTCTCTCACCCTGTCAGAAGCAAACAGCTCTGCTTGTTCAGAACAGGTTGTTCTGTTGTACACAGCCTCTCCCACTGTTTTAGAACCTGCTTCCACTCCTTGTTTTATTATCATTAATGTGCAACTGAGCACAGATTTTCTATCTGCACTCTCTGGACCAGCTGGGACTCAGCCATGGGTTGCCTTTTCCTCTGCTTCCCTCCACAGCAAGGTGTTAACTGTCAGTGCATCAGCTCTCCATAGGCCAGGGTAATGCATTATGCTCACTCTGGGAGGTTGATCCAAACACTGCAGACCCTGCTCAGTTTGCTTCAGTAGGAAGCACTGAGGATGGAGCAGTCAGGTATGTCCCACCTGCACACAGCCCCTCAGGTTCAAGTGAAGAGGTAGGGCAGCTTCTCCTTAGCAGAAGTGTCAAATGCCTCAAGAGCTTCCTGGGGAGGCAGGATCACTCAGAGGAGTTTTCTGTACAAGCACTCATGTCTATCTGCTTTCTTTTCCTTTTCAGACAAGCTGCCCCAAATGACAGGTCCTGTCAAGCCTGAAAACGAGTTAGGTTTTTGGTTTTCAGTTTTACCTGGTAGCTCCATTTGTTTCCTTTTAGAAACCCTGCAGACATACTGAGCATGTTTGGTTCTGGGTTTAAAGACCTGAAGCTTTACAGCGAACATAAAAAAGCTCATCTAACAGAGATTAGTGCAGGACAGTACTTCCAATTGCAACTCATTGAGTAGCTTTTGCAATACATAGAATATGCATGAACATAGACTTCGGTGGAACAAGTTGTGAGATTGCTCTAGAAACAACTACATTGATTAAAAACATGCTTGAAAGTTTTAGTATTTTCTCTCATTTTACATTTGAAAAATGATATTAAACTGCTTTCAGGCCACAGGCATGAGCCTGGAATCAAGTAAACACACACGACACTGGCACTGAAATCAGGAAGGTAGCAGTGTTTGTATTCCCATTGCTTGAATCTTAAATTAACACTGACCCTTTGCGGTTGAGCTTCCATTTCCCCCTCAGGTTTTCAGCCTTTTCTCATGCTCTGACCCCGGACGGTTCCATGTGTTAGTGTAGAACTACACACACACAATAACCCAGCTCTTCCTGGTGTCTCCTATATGCAGACCCCCTCTGAATGGTGCAGAGGCTGGAGACCAAAGCCCACCCATCTGCAGAACAGCACCCACCACTGACAGGGTCACAGTGAGAGGCCCACGACTGCTTGGAGGGGAGAAGAGGACATTGAAAGTTTTGCTTGAAACAGTAAAGGAAAAATCTTCTTCTGAAGAAAACAGTCTAGTGCCGTTACTTAGAGTAACTTGTTACGCAGGAGGTAAGCAGACTTCACCACTCCAGTGACAACCCTTCTGTTCCCATAAGCTGTAGAGCAATGCAAGTATGCGGGAGCAGAAGGATACCACCTCCCACAGCCCGTGCCACTGCTCAGAACAGAAGGCAGCATGTTTTCATGCACAGTATTACTCAATTCCATGGGTACAAGGTCTTTTCTCCGGCTTCTAAACAGTGTCCGTCCGGATAAGCCCTACAGGGGCTCAGCCTCCTCCACTCACTGCTTCTGGCCCCATGTCTGGATTCCCTGTAACACACCTGCACCATTGACAAACACTGAACTGACTGGTGGGTTGATTCGGGTTTTTTTCCAATTAAACTTATACAGCCCTGTATGTGTTTCTGCAATGCCTCAATAACTGTTCTGTCTTCTTCCTATGAGCTACAGCAGAAAAACCAGTTCTGAACTCTGCCATAAAACCTGACAGCTTGAATGCAGCCATGACATAAAAACACAAGTAAACCTGGTAGCATGAATAATAATGAAAGGGCAGAAACAGGAAAATAATTCAACAGATGTGTGACATTTTTGTTCTTCACTGTGGATCAGTTATTCTTGTTAATTATATCACCTATTCTTCCCTTTTATTGATAATTACATGAAGCAGATGGATAACAGAATGCTCCCAGATGGTGGCAAAGCAAACAAGTTTATCAATTGTTTATTTATGAAGGAATCATTAAAAATTATTTCATTACCTGTAGTGTTCTGCTGCACCCATAATGACATGCATTGCCAGGGCCAGCAGCACTTTACATGTTATTTAGTATTCCGTTGTAACCAACTGGTTTTTAACGTAACGCGACTGAAATGACTGACAGATGTGCAAAACACAATCATCATCTAATCTGCTTTAACACTGTGGGAATTAAGATTTGGAATCTTTGCATCTTTTGCCAATTGGCTCTTCAGAGCCAGTTACTGACTTGGACTACAAACCCGAGAGCTCTGCTCTGACTCGGAGCAGCTGCAGCAGCGACTGATGCAGCAGCAGCAGCAGCCGGGGCTCTGCAGGGCTGTCCTCAGCCCCACAGCAGGGATGCTCCTACAGGGGCTCAGCATGAGCAGGCTCCCAAGCCTCGTGCTTCCCAGGCTACAGCAAACAAGACCATTGGCATCTGTGCCATTGGGCAGGGCTGCGGGCAGGCAGCGGGACTCAGCACCTCCCTCTGTGCCCGAGTTACCCCAATCTCTGCCATAGAGCAATGGGAGACAGAGTCTTGTGGAACGGACACAAAATCAGCAGGAAAATGTGTTTGCCATCTCAAGGAGGGGGTAAAGACACACTGTGTCACTAGTGACTGTCACAGGAAAACGTTACTATGTTCACTAAGTATGTGAAGCCCTTCAGGAAACAGAGAGCCACTGCTCCCAGGGAGCCTACAGGAAGAAGGACCCCACAAAGCACAGCCCATGCTGCCTCCTAGGAGCAGGAGCAAGCAGGCAGGAATCCATGGCAGGGCCGTGCACAGCTTTCCCAACACTGCAGTAGAACAGAGATCTGAGACAAGAACAAGTTATCACAGACTGAATTTCGGGTGCTCATCTGTCTGTAACAACCCCTCCAGACCTGCAGGGAAACCACCTCTCCAGCACAGCCGAGATCCATCTGGACTGGCAGCACATGGGAATTAGCTGAGGGCAAAGCCTTTCTGACTGAGATTGCAGCTTTTGCTTCTGGCTTTGGAGGAAGGAATTGGGGAAAACAGTCCTTGTGGCTCCTGGCTTAGTTATCTCTACTGGGTCAATATTTATGAGCAAATCTTTTCATGCTCCCAGGCAGGCTGGAATGTATTGAAGAGATACACAAAGTGATGGAGCCCCAGGGCTCCCACTGCACACCCTCTCTGAGATAGTAAGCCACTAATGGCCTACAGAGATGTATAGGCACAAATCAAGAGCCGTGCTTAGGCAGGGAACGGCTGAGCTGCTCAGCCCCGAGCTGTTCCTGGTGAGAAATGGATTCTGCAGCAGGAATAGGAGAGAGAGCTGGAACGAGAGGAAGGCAGCTGAAAAACCAAGAGACAGAAGCAGATGCTGATGGCCAGATACCATGGGGCATCTTCTGGGCATCAAAGCAAGAATTTGGCTACTATTATCTCCATCATAAGTGACAGATATTCCAGCAATGGGTTAGGACGGGCAATCAAATGAAGATTGTGCATTTCTGACATTGACTTGCATTTACAATGTTTGTATTGTACTTGATGTGAAAGGCTCCTGCCACCACTGCAGAGGTGCCTAAAACAAGAGATCCTCCAGCTCTCAGAAGCAAAGGGGCCATGGGCTGATGTCTGAAGGAAGTGCTGTCTCCACACTCGGCAAGCTTGAAGAGTATCATAAAGAAACAAGGAGAGGTCTCAACTCCCTGGAATCTCTGCTTGCCCAAAGCTTTCCAGATCCTGCAGGATCCTGCCCACCTGCTTAAACCCTCTGTACCAGAGCACAGCAGAAATTTGCTCCTTGCTGCTCCCCAGGTGCTCGCACCAGACAGCTCCCTCCTCCTTCCTGCTCCAGCCTCTTTGTCCTCCCTCACTTCTCCCTCTCTTCTCCAAGCTTTCCCTACAACATTGTTTTCCCATTTCCCTGTTACCTCCTTTCCTAGGCTGCTGGCGTCTTGGTGACCAACACATCTCACCTTCTCATAGTATTTGAAGGGTGACAATTCTCAGCCTTTCCATTTTGCAGTTATCACATATAACTCCTTGGTGGGATAGTTTGCTCTTTGCAATACAGATTGTGTCCTGTTGGCAGAGTGTCTGGGGAGGCCTTGTGATCGTTGCAAAATGTAGAAGTATCATTTTGTGCCTACTGAAATTTGATCATATTAATTTTATAGAATACACCTCATTTTATTTGCAATTCAGCTGCAGGATTTTGCAGGAAAGTGCAAGATTATCCACGGGGATCAATTTTCCTTGCTGAATTCAGAGTAGAGAGAGGGTAAATGCCTTATGCCTGCTACTGCCAGAGCTAACAAAACATCCAGGATCTAAAAGCAGCACCAGGTTCTTACTTCTACAAGCACACTCAGTCCCCTGTGGTAGGTTACCTCCCAATTCATAAAGCTTTCCCAACGTATGGTGGCCAAAGGTCAATTCATTCACTCAACAGAGGAGTCAATTTAGCTTTATGTGGTTTCAGATTCTTGGTCCTTCAGAAAACGACAGGCAGCAGCAGTGGACTGGCTTTATCCTCAAGTTACCACCTAGGGATCAACCCCAGATGTCAGCTTTGATAGAACACAGTCTGTCAGGAATCTATAATTAATGCTGGCACATATGCATCAGCTCTCATGCAGTGGGCAGCCTTCACCTCAGCAACTTGGTTAGTGAAAATCTCACAAGTTTTATTCATTAGAAATTGATTAAACTTTCAAGATTTTAACTGATCATCTGAGTGCCTGCAACTCAGACAGGCTCAGGCTCAACCTCAGCACACAAAAGATCTGCGAATGTCCCCATCACAGGAAGTCTGGTTCCCAGCTCCAGCAAACACACTCAGAGGAGCTCTTCTTGCAAGTGAGCAACAGGTCAGTTTAAAGATAAACCAGAATGTAGTTTAAAGAACAGTGTTGGACAGTCTGTCCTGCAGAGAAGAGGGAGGAAGGCAGGTGGGGGGGAGGGGGTGTTGAGGGAAGACTGTTCAACAAAGCCAAACTCACACCAACAGCCTCAGCCATGTTCTGGATCTTGCTCTGCCAATTGCTGCCTAATTAAGAGTACTGGGTGCCAAAAATACTGACTAACTGTGAAAAGGACAGCTCTAAAATATGATATGGGCCCACTGCAGCCAACCGGAGTTCACAGACAGACACAAAGCTCCCTAATTATATTTCTTTAGGAAATTGCAGCTACCTACTGAGAGTATCCATCACTAATGGGGTTTTTCTGATGTCAGCTTTGCTGGTTACTTGTGAGGAACCATCTTCATATCAAATTTTAGTTACTTAAAAATGTAAGACAGAATAAGGTGTCAGTTATTTAACATAGGAAAAGGAGAGACTTTTAGGTCAGAGCCTCCAGCCTTCATGAGTCCTACACAAACCAGAACTGTTTGGTAGAAACAACAACCCTTTCTTTTGCTGTTAAATCATTCCTGATATTTTGAGTGTTCTTTGAGAGTTTCTTGTGCATGGAAGAAATCTGGCTTTGGGACTGAAAACTAACATGTATTTAAGCAATTTCTACAGCAATAGTCAGCATCATGGCATTGTCTTTTTTCCACTTGCGGAGTGATGCCTAAATAAACTTACCAGAAGAAGGAGTAAACAGTAAGTCAGAGCATTTAGAATGTGTTGGGAGTTTGAGAGCAGCATCATGAGAAGCCACTGCTAAAATGGAAGCAATTGTGTGCAGATGTTCCAGGTCAGTGGCTGCTCCTATAACGTGCTTGAAATTCAAGCTCAGAAGCAGCAGTGGCAGTGCAGAAGCAGGGCTGGGATTGTGAGGGTATGGACACCATGTTCAGTGTAATTAAGAAGCAACCTATCAACAGTGGGATGGTAATGCCATCCCATCTGCCAAAGCCTGCACTAGCTGGCACTATGCCTTCCGCCTGCTGCTGCTTCTGTTACCCACCTGATCCTTGGAGACCTGCTCTGATGGAGCGTTTATGCCAAGCTCTTCCAGAGGATAGACAATCTGTCGTCTTGGTCGCACGGGAGCCATGTAATGAAGGGCAGATGTCAGGGAATGGGCACAGGGAGTCTGAAACTGAAAGGCAGCGATCTATATTTCAGCAGAGAGAATGTCAGAGCAGTGCATCACAGATGTCTGTTGTATGGCTTTGCAAATACAGAATTCTTAGCTCTGTTGGCTAAATCTGAGAGAAAAATCAGCAAATAAACAAACATACTCAGAGCAGAGGAATGAATTGCAGCTAATTCCTGACACTAATGAAGATAATTATGAGAGTAATTACATTACCAGCTCTGTGGGAATGACAGATAAACAAGTGGTTTGGTTTATGGGATTTTTCAGCACAAGTATTTTCCCCAGGAGGATATTTTGCTCCATAGTGATCATGAATCAGCTTGACTTGACCCCATTAAGTGGTGTTATCTGCTTACTCTAACCTTTGCTCCTTTGGCAAAGGAGGGTTATGAATTCATATCGGATTCTATACCGACCAAAATGTCAATTTCATCCGAGTGATAAATGTTAATCAACTGGCAGAAACCTGAGGTGAACAAACCCCGATGCTAATGCGAGGAGCATGGATCATTAGGAATAGCTGTATTCCATTTATTACAGCATGACTGGCTCTGTCGTAATTTACAACATGAAAGGGACAAAAAATAAATGAGACTTCCTGTAAGTAGAGAATGAGCGTTAATGCAAACTAAATTACACTGAAGTACCATTCCAGCCGTAAGTAATGAAAAACTTGATCTTACTATGTTGAGAACTGAGTAAAATATCACATTTACCACTTAGAAAGCAATGGTAAGCTAAAGTAACTTAAAGGAACTCTGTAGCTTGGAAATGGGCCAAACCAGAATCATTAGTAAGATTTAACTTTCCTCTTCCATCCACTGCCATTAAACTGCATTTTTGTAAGTGCCTCTTAAGCATCTGAGAACCTAATGCTACGTAAGGACATTGGTTCCTCAAGGGAACACTTCATAAACCTCCACAAAAGTGCGCAGGAAAAAACATCCTTCTGAAAACCTGCTTGTGTCTAACCTGGCAATTCCTGTGTGCAGAGTGTGACCGTCTCAAAAACACCTAAGCCATTGAGGACAGGAGTGTTTCAGTCACCATCTCAGAGCTGGGTGCTTACTTGAGGCAGCCGTGCAGATGCCCCCAGGTAGAGAGAGCATCCCCAGAGGGCAATTCTTTCCACCCTGAGATAGGCAGTAATGATGGATGGGTGAAGTGTCCTCTAGGTGCACTGAGCATCCTCCGTTAACGCTGGCAGGAGCCTGGACCAGACAGTAGCTCTAGGAGGCTACACAGCATGAGCTGACATGTTTGTTTACCCTGTTCTGACAAGAGACTGATGACAAGACACACACATCAGTGTTGTGGAAAGAATCTTTCAGTTTGCTTCCAGAAATGATGCTGTTCTCAGCAATGGCTTTTCTTTCACAGCATTAGGGTTTCAGGGCTCTGCAGGCCCTTGCTGAAACACAAGCCTCATTTTCAACAGCAGTGAGGTGCTGAGATCCCACCAGCTCCCGATGAAACACAGCCTAGAGCCTCAGTCACTTCTGAAGAGTTTTTACAGAGCTGTGTGTTTTAGTGGTTTTAGTAGTATCCCCTTGCATTTACTCATGCTACTTTACACCCAGTGACATCATTCCTTTTGCCTTCCCTGCCTTCCAGTTCATCCTGAACATAAACAGATACTGGTACCACTCAAAATTCATTATGCAGGTGAGTGGTATATGGGACAGCACAACTTGATCAGGTTCTATTAATAAACTATAAGAGGAAATACAAATCATTGTTAAAGATACACCATGTCCTTTCTGCCTTGTCACTACAAGTGAAGGTGAAGCACATGTACTGGCATGTTAAAACAATGACATGAAAATTCTTGTGTTGGTCTCCTCAGTTGATGAGGTTCTTGTTTCTTTATCTAAACATCTAACACAATGGCAAGAAACAAAGTCAAACCCAAACCAAAGCTTGCAACTCAGACACAGGGCTCTAACTTAGGCAGGAGTGGGAATACTGCATGCCTGCTACTTCATTCTAGAACCCATCTATTGGGAATGGACAGCAAAGGGCAGACACTTGGCTGTTGGGACTACAGCTCATTTATGGAGGGGGCCAACAAGGCACAAAGCAACAGCAGCACACAAGCCTGGATGGGTAAGAAGCACATATTTCTCCTAGAAACAAGCAAGGAGGTATCAAACAAATGATTCATTCCTCTGCTGTGTTGCTACCAGGGAGCATCCTGGGTGTGTTACCTTAAGGCATCTAACTCACTTAGAGGTCAGTTGCACTCAGACTCTCTGAATTCAACCTGCAGAGTGGTTTGGCTCAGCAGGAGCCATCCCCTTGAAGAGCTGCTCTCTCTTCACAGACTGGAGCACGGCAAGGCCAAGCACACTTCAAACTGCTGCTCCTCCACATGCTTCCTGAAGCTACTGAGTACATCTGGAATCACAACACTACCGAGCATCTACTGAGCATACGTACAATGCAACTGCTACATCCATGAGTGCAGATGATATCATGCAAGAAGTAAAGAAAGTACAATTTGTGCAGTTTGCTAAAAAAATCCCTGTTTACAGCCACTCACAGAGGAAAAATAGAGTGAGAAAAGGTGACAACATTTAGTATCAGAAATACAAATAACTTTGTCCTTACCTTGCCTTTCACATACTGTGGATAAATAGGATAGTAAAGAGAAGATTTGTGGGCCAAGCGAAGTATCTCCTTTAGAAAATATTTTGTATAGTGATGAAATATGGGATTTAAGACAAAGTGGCAAAGATGTCCGTGTTCCTCTTGCTGGTGGCGATTGAAATTAATAAAGGCTTCAATGTTGTAGTGTGATCGAATGTACTCAATATGCTGGAAAACAAGAACGTGGAGGTCAGCAGTGACAAGACAGCTCCATTTACACTACTGGAGCAAGTCCAGTGAGTTGCTTCCTATCAACTAAGAAACCAAATCTGAGCACTGAAATGCAGTGCCTGTGGGCATTGTTCTCAATTAAAGCACTGACTGAACATACTTCTATTGGAAGCCCTGTCACTGTATCAAAGCCTGCTCTTGCAGCTTGCCCACCTTTCCTGCAGGGAATGCAGAGCTGACCTTTTCACAGTGTTAATGTAAACAGGGTAATGGACATTCAGGGAGGGGAAAAAACGCCAACCAACTAACCCAAACCCCACAACTGTTCTGCTGAGCTCAAGACAGAGGAGCCCAGACTGTCCCCTCACAACACTGACACTGAGGAAGAGCTGTGTACGAAATGCCCTCCAGCAAGGGCTGAAGTGATAAGCTGACATTTTTGCACATTATACACTCAAGAGAAACTGCTATATCCTCTTATCTCAATGCTCTTAATATAATTAAAAGCTATTTTTGAAACCAGGAATGACTATGTTAAAAACTGAGCAAACAGCTGCTGAGCAATGTAAAATCTGCCCCAGAAGTAAGCCTCAAAGAAGGTTTATTTTTCCAGACTAATGTGCAACATTATCTCTTTTGTGCTCCATTGGAACATGCACTTGTTATTTGCTTTGAAGGGTGTGATTCAGAATCACTCAGAACCTACAGCTGGAGAAAAGAAGGTAAGAAAGCAAATCTAGAAGGACAACTCCTGCTCTGCAGTACACATGGCAAAACTGCTTATTGACTTTGTCAATTAGGGGGCAAAACAGGTGATTATGAACATATTTAGAGGCAGAATGGCTTTCTGCTGAAGAACCAAGAAGAGGTGCAGGAGGCACTTCCAGAATGCATCAGCAGCTTCCTGCAAATCACAGGATGAGTTTCTGTGTGCCAATCATCATCTATGGGAAGGGCAATAATGAGGTCTGCATTGTCAGGAAAGAGAAAGAAAGTTTAGAGGAGCAGTATCTTTTACATAGACTTTCTGTTAGGTACACCTATAGAGGCAAGCCTGAAACTCAGGCTGTAGCACTGAGGGCTAAGCATTACAGTTTTCACACAACACAGAAACAGGATTTACCATTTCATCTCTAATGACAGAAACACCAACTATTTGATCCAGAACTTCTGCTACAAAAGCCTTCACTGCAGTCCCATCCTGCAAGGCAAAACACATGCACATTCCCTATTTCATTGTTACTCTTTAAGCTGACTGCATTTCAACACACAGTTAAAATACTTTCCTCCCAGTATACACACTCCCCCAGTTTAACCACTCTGCCCTAACTTGAGGCACAATGTTTAAGTGGTGTTTGTGGCTGGATTCTGGACCATGCAGAACTTTATGGAACTAAAGGTTCAGTTAAGATCTAGCTAACAGCAGTGCTATAAGCTCAGCCACTACTTTAGTCCTGGGTTAAGTTCTGGTCTTAGGAAAGAATATTAATTACAACAGATATTCTCCATTAATAGTTGTATAAAATGGATTTCCCTGCAGCTGTCATGACAACACTTGGGTCTAATGCAGCATTTTCCATCACACAACAAACTGCAGATGTTCCCTGCTGTCTGCTGGGCATGCACCCATCCACATCATGAGAAGGAACAGTCTGCTGGGCATGTGCCTGTCTGCATCATTGGAAGGAGAAAGAGGCCCCATCTGTGACAGACACAAGTACATGTTCATCACACAACCAGATACGCATGCAAGAAAAGCAACAACATAAAGGAGGCTATGGGTGGCCAAGGCATGCATCCAGCCTGCTTCTGTCCCTGCACCGATATACACCACAGGTTAGATTAACCATCAGGTCAGGCTGAATACAGCCTATGCCGGCTGTTGGTACTGACTTGAGTACCTCTACACTATACAAAGAGAGTTCACCAGTTTCATGTAACAAATTATGGAGGTTTTTACCAGTGTTTATCCATTCTCCTGTGTCTTTGCAAGCAATACTCACGGGATCCCTGCGAAGCAGAGTAAATGTGCTGAAGTCATTCAGTATCCTTTTATTCAAGCTCAGGGTTTCAGTGAGCACCTGGACACCAGGCAGGTCATTGTTTGTTGCGCTTCTTACATTAAATGACCTATAAAAAAAAGGGAAAAAGAAAAAAGCTCACTTTGTGACAATTTAAAGCCAGTTCCCTCACTGTGACAACCTGCCTTCCACAAGCACTGCACACACCTCTTTTAGAAGCTGGAATTGATTGCTGTATGACAATGGTTCCAAGTGCATATATTAGCTTAGTGTATGAGAACATAGAAGATCACACAACAGCTACTTGAGACAACTCAAGATGCTGCTTGAACTGTTACTGAACACTTAGTCTTTCTGTACCTACAGTCCAGTCCCATAAAGCAATGACTGCTGTACCCACAGGTACCACCCAACCTTCATGTGACCAGAGGCAGCAGAGAAAGGAGCCAAAGAATCACTTCAGATGGAAGCAGCAGCTGTGGCTGCACAGTGACACACATGGGGAGAAGAACAGGAAAAAAAGGTAAGAAAAAAGAAAAGAAAAAAGGAGAGAGAAGAAGATAAGCCAGAGCCAAGTGTCATCCTGGGATACGATACCAAGGAAAGGCGGTAGCATCCTTCTCCAGCAGGAACAACCAAGTAGCATTTGTGTTAGGCCTCGGTTCTTCAAACAGCAACACATGAGCATAAACTTAGATGAAGCACAAACAAAATGCCCCTGCTGAACATAAGACTACTACTTAGTGATCACACACCAGTGACACAGTGTGAAAGTGTCAGTGCAACAGGGAAAGCAGCAGCATATGAGCTACAGCAGGAATATCCCAGCACTTCCTGAGTTCACACACACACTGCTATAGAACGCCTTACCACCACTAAGCATGAAAAAGAATGACTTCCCAGTGACAGTCTCCAGTAGCTGAGGAACTCTCTCACGTTGCTTGTTAAAGGCACTGACCCTTCCTGGTTAGACAAGGTCCATGGAACAAAGATTTAGCTATTCAAGGAGCCAAACTACAGATTCTTTTCCAAGAATTCAGTTCTTTCCCCCCAGATAAAAGCTTGGGATCCAGGCAGTCTGACTGCCACTCCTGCTCTTGTTTGCCATTTCAACTTCACATGCTATTCGTCAGCCTAAGTCCCAGTCATGCTCAGACTGATTTTGTGGAACACTGCTTTAATGAACAGCAGTAGGACCTTTAAAACCCAAAGCTACCAAATCTCTGATGTGCTATGGGAAATGTCTCAGCTCCATCTCTGTGCTCATTTTCAGCTGGATGTTCTGAGTGCTCAAAGCACACATTGATTGCTAAATCACAAACTATCCTGAACTCGGAAGTGAGCATCAGCTTCCTTTGCACATTTGCTTCCACAGAGTTCACTGCAGGATGGAATAAGTGATGAGGATGATGATCAGGGAGACCCACAGCACAGTTCACTTGCCCCCTCCTGCCACCCCACTGCACCCAGCACAGAGGTGTCCCCCTCCATGTCCTGGAGCGCTGTCAGAATGAACCATGTTTTGAATGACAAAACCCAGAACACACCAAAACTGAACCCAGTTTTAAATACACCCAAACCCCAGATCCACTGGGAGGATGGAGGACTAGGAAGGACCATCCAAGGTCTGTGCCCATTTCTCTTCCAGCAAACAATTAAGTGATTCTAGATGTCCAGTTCCTTCCACTGCTCAGAGACCAGGATGCTGCTATTATTATAATGCTTGTTAGTGAAAATTGAGGCAAAGTGTCCATTAAGCATTTCAGCCTATGCCTCGTCATCTGTTATTTTTCCTCCTTCAGTGGTAAGTAGCAGGCCCATACTTCCATTTGCTGTACTCTTGCTTTTTGTGTACTTAACACTTTTTCTTAGTCCTTTTACAACCTTTACTAATCAGTATCTCATTTTGTGCCTGTGCCTCTTCTGATTTTGCCCTTTTGTGTCTTCATATCCCATCTCTTTAGCCCTGCTTTTCTTTAAGTCCATTTTCTGTGACCTCCTTTTCTCTTTCCTGCCTGTCGAAAGCCTTTGGTGCAAGTACAATATATTGATCTTTCACTTGCTCATATTTTGGTTTCATCTAAGAGAGCATCTGCTGTTGTGCACCAAGCTCTTTGTTCTTCAGAAACTTCCCAAAGGTTTCAGCTGGTTCCTTCCATAGCTTTTCTGATCCTGAACCTCAATGTAAGGCTATTTTCCTTACTTCCCTGCACAGCTGAAGTAGGGGGGTTGGAAAATGCTACTACTGACTTTGTTGTGTTCTCATAGAAGGGCTGGTATCATTTGGAATATGCACAGTTCAATCGGAGTTGTAAGAGTTTTACACAAACCTTGATAACAAGTTTAATTCTGACCAAAATCACAAGAGGACGTGTGACTCCCAAACCTACCCATGGATTACTGAGCAGCTGGGCTGAGATTAGCAGGAATTACTCCAGTGGCTTTCCCTGCAGCCAGCTGGATTCTGACAGAGCACACGAAAGCCCAGTTTCAGCCCAGGGTAAAAAGCTTTGCACAGGTCCAAGAGGAGCCGGCCAGACCCTGCATGAGCTATTTGTATAGCACCAAAGGTGCTTAAGGATGCAATTACAGCAGAAGTATTGCTCTGAAACCATGTACTATTTAGCTACATTAAAAAAGGAGGGGGGAATCTCTAACTGTGCCACAGTTTTAGCTGGTGTCTGGGCCAGCCTGGGCTTGTTACACAAACAAAGCATTGGAAACTCCTACCACACAACAGCAGTCACAACAAGAGTGGTTGTAGGTCCCAGTCCACCAGTATTTCAGGATACAGAAGCATTCAGAAATTCAAAGGTATGAAATAGATGATTAAACAAAAAGAGATAAATCATATAAAATAGATAACTCAACAATGAGGCTATGCTGTGTTCTGTGTGTTTCGGAAATGCATTACACTGCATAAATTACACCTATACCAGACTTTCAGGTATAACCTGACCCAGTCCACAGGGCCAAACACTGCACTGTGTTTCTCTATTAGCCTTGGTTCACAATGAGACAGCTTGAAGAAGCTTCTTGTCTGTACCAGTGTTCATGAATCCTCTCACTGCACTTTGCTTCTCCTTGAAGGAAGCTATATATAAATGCTGGCAGTCAGAAGAGTGTTTGCTTTTACAGTTTTAATGATCACAGTTTTTCTTTGATTAAAACTCATATCACTAACTACTTATTTCAGTTAATAATATGAGGCTATTTTCACATTGTCTCATATAGTGCTGTTGGAGATACACCTGAGTAGGCTTAGGATTCACTGCAGAAAAGGTAACAAGAGGCTGTAGTAACCCTGCTAGAGACTAAGTTACTCAGCTCTGCTCCTGAGTGCTCCAGGCACAGCTTAGGGCTATTCCATACACTGTTATGGGGACTCCAGCTGTGAGCTCTGCCATCCTGTGCAGAATACCAGCAGAGAACACCCAACTGGTGCTGGGCTGGGGGATCCATCAACTATTGCCATGAGGCACAGGACTCACGTGAGCAGCCCTGCACGGTGGAACACGTAAAGCTCCTGGCCAAATCTGGAAGTGCAGAATGGAACAGCTCGGACAAAACTCTGGAGCAGGGGGAACTCTGGTACATGATGTGGCACGAGGATGACACAGAAGTCTTTGTCCTGAAGAAAATTGCAGACAATAAACGTTCTTAGTGACCTCAGTAGAAGCTTAACACAAAAGCTTATCTTGAGGGGACAGAAAGAAACCAAACCGAATGCAGCGCTTACAACACACGTACACTCCAAGCACCGCTTTACTTAGCTGGCTTGATGCTTGGGCAGCACAAAGGAGCTGATGAGCTCAACACTAAGCTGGCTCACAGAAGCAGGTCCTTTAGCTCCCATAGTAAACACTTATTCATGAATATCATGATATTCCCTAATGCTCCTTTTTATGTACAGCTCCCCCAACTTTCTTCCTCAACAGAATAAGCACAGACTGACTTTGCACTGTGTGCACAGTAGACTTGATGAAGGCAAGTTTGTATATGAGCAGTAATGTCCAGCTTGCCCCAGGTTTGGCACTGCTGGTGTGCACCACAGGGTGCACCTGCAAACAAACACATTGGAACAGCAGCCACTGTAACTGCTGAGACCTGTGCTGTAAAGGCTGCAGAGGTGCAAATGAATGCAGGAAACCCCATGGCATCACAGACAGGTTTGGGTTGAAGGGACCTTGAAGCTGCTCCAGCTCCAACCCCTGCCACGGGCAGGGACCCCTTCCACTGGAGCAGCTGCTCCAAGCCCCTGTGTCCAACCTGGCCTTGAGCACTGCCAGGGATGGGGCAGCCACAGCTTCTCTGGGCACCCTGTGCCAGCGCCTCAGCACCCTCACAGGGAACAGCTTCTGCCTCAGAGCTCAGCTCAGTCTCCCCTCTCTTGGGCAGGTTCAAGCCGTTCCCCTTGGCCTGTCCCTACTCAGATGAAAGACAGCTTCATGGCACACTAACTTTATCCATTCAACTGCTCAAGCACTCCTTTCACCAGAGTCTCTCCCATCCCTTTTTATTGAATCCATGTTTTGAGATAATCTGCCTGCACACAGGGATGTTGGAGAACTCTGCCCATTCAGAAAGACACTTCATGCACGTGACGTGTGACTCCCAAGCAGCACAGATCTGGAAGATGTTTAATCAGTTGATTCTGGCTGATTATTCTATGGCATTTTTTCCAATGGAAAGCTGCTTGAATTTCAGTCCTTTTCTTCTCTTTAAGCACACGGTGATTAAGTTTTCTCACTACACCTGGTGATTCCATCATGACATTTAGTCTCAAGGAGTGGCAGGTGCACTGCTGAATGGATAAATCAGAGATCTGGAATGCTCCCGTGCTCACATTCTGTGGGAGCTTTCTATGGTGGGAAGCAGCAGTTTTGAACATGCTGATCTCTATGGCAAAGTTTGTACCTCTGGTCACTGGGACCTGGCATTAAGGGATGTTACCATGCAGTAAATTGCAGTGTGGCTTCACAACACACAAGTGTGCATTAAGAATGCCTCAGAGAGTGGACTCTGTTACCTCAGCTAAAGATGGAGCACACAGGGCATAGTGTTAAATAGTTGTGGCACTGTAAATTCACATCTTTATTTGCCACACATTAGTCTTGCCCTAAAAATAAGCCTTCAGTGCCACTGTTTAGGCTATGGGTAAATACCATGTATTTCCTTAAAACCGCTATTCTGTAGGCTTTAACTTCATTTCCTCTAATGTATTTCTCCCAGTTTGGTTTTTAATTTAGGTACAGTCTGGATGTATGCAGGATTTTAAAGGAGTTTGTCCTGGGTTCAGCAGTAGCAGTCATTTTTCTCCTTCTTGGTAGCTGGTGCAGTGCTGGGTTTTGACTTTCGGGCTGAGAACGGTTGCTGATAGCAAGTATGTTTTGAGTTACTGCTCAAAGGTTTGGTTGGTCCAAGGCCTTTTCTGAGCTCATGCTCTGCCAGGGAGGAGGGAGGCTGGGAGGAAGGAGAGACAGGACACCTGACCTAGGCTAGCCAAAGAGGTATTCCATACCATAGCATGTCATACCCAGGATGTAACCGGGAGAGACCCGGAAGGGCTGGGACTCTGGGGGGGAATGGAGGAGGTATGGGTCGGTGCTCAGTCAGGCAGGGTGGGGTGAGTTATGGGTCGGTGGCTGGTGAGGTGTTGTATTCTCTTCACTTGTTATTGGGTTTATCATTATTATTTGTAGTAGTAGTAGCAGTAGTGATTTGTGTTATACCTTAGCTATTAAACCGTTCTTATCTCAACCCATGGGGGCTACATTCTTTGGATTCTCCTTCCTAACCCTCTGGGAGTTGGGGGAGCAAGGGGGGGAGTGAGTGAACGAGCTGTGCAGTTTGGGTTTAAACCACGACAGAGTTTGAAACACTTGTTTTCTAAATCTGCATCTCAGAAAAGCCTCTATGGAACAGAAACTAAGGACTGATGTTTGCAACATAAAAGTCCAAAGCAGCCATGAGGGGAAGTTGAACTCCTTAGGGTAACTCAGCCCAGGGTAACTCAGCCATGGCACACTCCTGTCAGTCACAGTCTTCCTCAGGCATCATATCCAAATACTCTGGCTGACAACTGCACTGCTGTCCCACCAAACATTCACATGCACACAAACTTGAATTATACTCACTGGGAAAAGCTTGAAAACATACTGCAGGAAATCCAGCGATCTGCAAGCAAGAGAAAAAACTGTTAAACACAGCACACATCAGCCAGAGACTGTACATGTTGGCATTTACATTCCTATCAGTGCAAGGCACAGTTGTTCACAGTGATCAGTCCACTCGTTCCTCACTGATCCGCTGCAGATGTTGCACTGTCTGCAGCTGACTTCCAGGGCTTAAAGCATTACTAGTAACAAGAATAAACCCGAATGTCTGAACTAATCTCACAGCATTGGGCTCTTCACTGAAAGGTAAAAAGAAAAAGACTCACACTGTTGACTCCAGCGTTTTCCAGAGGTCATTCATGGGCTGTCAGAGCAGCATTAGCAGTCAGTCAGTGTTAACTGAGGTTACAAACAGTCGTTGCTATGGGCCACAATATTCGTAGGCACTACCAAGAGTTCTGTCTTTACTCACTTGGTAAACGTCTCCAAGGTGCTTGATGAGACTAACAGGAGTGTCAATACTTTGAATTGGTTTTGAACACTTCTTTCCATTTATCACCTACTGGTTTAGAGCAATTCCACCCCCTTTTCCATGGTGACAGTGAAATGTGACATTTGAGTTTAAAAAGACATGAGAAATCTAACAAATTCTTTGTGTCTCTCCTACGTGTAAGCTCTAAACCCAAATACAAATGATGCTGAAGCATTATAAAATATTTTTCATTGTACAAAGTTGAAGAAACTCAATATAGATTGAGACAAGGAGGCACAAAAGCACAATGTAATCAGTTCTAAGTCACGTTAAGTTTGATGGCTTTGTAATATAAAAATTTCTATAGAATAGAAAAGTTTCAAGCAGTGCTTGAAGGTAGTTGACATCATTTTAGGTCCTTAGGACCTTAGTACAAAAAGTGTAAGAAAAGCAGAACAGAAAACCAGGACTGGGGATGGGGAGTATCTGGGACTAGCAGATGTCCAGGATGGGCACAGTAAAACTAACTGATAAGTAGAAGGACAGGATGATTGCTATGTCTGTAATGTTGAGTAAGCTGGTGCTTCAAAGACTGCCAGATGTTATGAAGATTGCTGGGAGAAGTAAACGACCCTTAAAGACCATCACATTTTTGTATATGTGCAGGAAACTTTCTGGAAAGTGATGCAATTCATGTGCAGCCTCATAAATATGTACATATGCCCGGTGACCATATAAGGATGACCTGTGTAGCAATACGGTGACACACGTCAGGAGGAGCTCTCCCCCGTGTCTCCTGGTGCTGCAATAAAGAATACCTGCTTGTCAGCTTGAAACTCTGTTGGCAACTTTGTTCTGGAGTTTTTGCCAAATCAAGATACACTACCTAACACTATTGATAAACCTCCTATACACTACCTAACACTATTGATAAACCTCCTATACACTACCTAACACTACTGATAAACCTCCTATACACTACCTAACGCTATTGATAAACCTCCTATACACTACCTAACACTATTGATAAACCTCCTATACACTACCTAACAGTAGTGATAAACCTCCTCCTTCCTCCAGACCAGTACTTAAGTTCCCTTTAACTAGTACACCAATAATATTAATTAATCAAAAGAGAAATAATTTCTAATAAAAATATTTATGTTTGAAATAACCCTTTCAACAAAAGCTGTAAGCACAGATCTGGATTGGGGCATTATACAGTCACCTATACAGTCCATAATTACAGCTAGAGAATAGCTAAATGGGGAATGGAAAATGCTATTGCAATGGAGTTTTCTGCTCTCTCCTATCCAGCATCTCCTTGGCAGCAGGGAACACAAGAATGGAGGTGGAAGATTTTTCAGGGGGCCTAAAAAGGTATCAGATGTCTGCAGAAGAACCAGCAGATTGGTTCCTCCACAGTTCACTGTGGAGGTTTAAGCCACTCTAGATTTAAGAGATGGAAACATTTAGCTACCTGACTGGGTAACACAAATTCCCCAGCAGTAAGCTCCCCTCGAGGACTAAGATGCAATCATGCCTGCATTTCTATTTCTGGATCCATGCAGGTCAGCAGTAACTCCTGCAGCGCACAGCCAGGATTGCCTCACGCCACCCTTTCAACATCCTCACTTCCCTGAGGTTTCTTTCGCAAACAGGTGGATCAAGCAAACACAAGCAAAATACTTGAAAACACCTAGATCTACAGATTCCTCAGCTCTTGAGGAGAGGATCTTGCATGAGTTAATCTGAGAAGTCTTCAGGAAGGAATGCTGTGTTCTCCACAGATACCCATCTTGGAATCCCAACTGCTCCAGAGATGTCTTCAGGGGAAAAAAGAATGGAGCTGCAGTGCTGAATGATAAACAGAGTGAAGAGAGCTTGAACAGAAACAACAATGATGCAGACAAAGGATAGAATGTGAGAAGGGAGCAAAAAAGTGTGATATCCATATCGTAAGCAGGATGCTGTGAGCAGAGAACGCTAGCCTACAGGGGAATATTTCCCACCGTAGATACGGACCACTGCTGTGAATTGCTGGTTCAGGGCAGTGAAGTCATCCACAGCAAGTCCCTTCCCTCAGCACTACTTTAAAATTATTTTATTCTGGAATAATTATATTACTTGAATGTTATTTTAGAGCAGATTGTCCATAAATCCAGTGTTCTGGAATGGACTCTCTGCAGTGCCATGGTTCTGTCGCATGTACATGCATCAGAGTTTCTAAGTACACCACAGACTTCTGGCACTGCATTTCTCTCTCCTCCTAATGAATCCAACCAGCATTACTTGGGAAATACATTACAAGAAGACTAAGTGTTTGCTTTGCTTTTGTAACTTAGGATACCTGTAGTTGAAGCAGATTCAGTGTTTAATCCCTTTGGGTAGGATTCCTCCTTAGTCAAGAAACAGCTTAATAAACAGAATTCATTTCCAAGGAGTTTTGATTTGTCTTCTTAATGAATTTTATTCCTGATTCTCCTTTAAAGCAGATGAGTTGAGAAGTTGGCAATCACCAGTGACTGCTACCACAAACACAGAGATGTTTCTGCAAACAGTGCTGCAGTTGTCAGACTCATCTATAAAATCCTTGCTACTGATACCCTGGATCTCCAGAAATCACATCTGTTCAAGAGTGTGGAAGACCTGGAGTGAGCTCAGCCTCTTTCTGTCTCCTTTTCATAAGTACCTACATGGTTTATTTCTTTATAAAGATATATATTTTGTATTTCTCTATAAACAAGAGCAGGGATCACTTGTAAGCAGAAAGGGCCAATGCTCCTGGAGAGGCTTTTGCTGGTGTGGTTGAGCAGAAGTTCATTCTGCAGGGGTGCAGAGAAATTTGACAACAGAATGTCTTACCCATATGTATAGATCTGTTCTACTCCACCAGGATCTCAGAGACCAAAGTCAGCAGCAATCATCTGGAGACAAAAAGCCTTTGCCTCCCCCTGCAGCAGTGGATTCCAGGACACTGAATCGATTCTCTCAGTGATGGGAGACTGAGTCTTTAGGAAGGACAACATTTAACTGCAGAGTTCAGAACAGCTTCACTGCCCCATGGAACAAGGTGAGCAGTATGGCAACACCCAGCTCCTTCTGCAGTTAGGCAGCTTTGGCATCAATGTTTCTTCAGAGGAAGAAGTGGCCTTCTTCCAAGATTTCAACTAGCATTTTCCCAACAGAAATGAGCTCTGAACTTCCTGCCCCACAGATGTCCAACCACAGGGGGAGGCTGCAGCAGAGCTTGAGAATTTCACTACGTTATTAGTGAAAGTGAAAGAAATGGAAAAAAAAGAGGTCAGGAAAAAAACCCAACCTCCCACAGTGTGTGCTGCCACTTCCAGCTTTGTCCTAAACATGGAGCACTGAGAGCAGGTATTAAAGTGGGGAAGCAGGACCTCTTCACTCAAGCTTACCTGGTTTCATACTTCTCATCGATCCAAAACAGGCGGATACAGAAAGCATTGGAAGCTCCTCTGTACAAGGGGCGAAAAGAACCTTTTTCTTCAGCCTCAAGGAGTGTTGCTGAGCCTTTGAAATCCTTGGCATCACCTGGGAGCAGCTCAGCGTGGGGGACGGTAACGGCTCCACTGCTCTGCAGTAACAACACACAAGTGGTCATGTATAAGAGTTCATTTTGAATTAACAGCTCCTGCATTATTCCTACCTAACAGCATTCCAAGCACACCCACAGGGATGCACTTTCTCCTTGTCACATATTGACAAACACAGAAGTTCAAGGAGGTGTATTTCATGGGATATCTGTTTCCCAAACACTAGATAAAAATGGCCTTTAAGAATACATACATTGGTGCTGAGAGCAACAGATTCACAAACTAACCTACCATGATGGTCCCTCTGTAAAGCAAGAAAATATTTATCTTTCAAAAATGTTCCTGTATAAAACAGATGTGTATTGGAAATAGGTGAAAGCTGAAAACACGTGATGCTAAAGAAAATGGGATCAATGCAGAGAATACTGTGGAGATGGAAATGAACAATGGGAAGAAAACCAGAGGAGTTTTGGGACATACTGATGCAGCCATTCAGAATCTCTCAGGGTAAATTCTCTGCTGGTTTCTGTTGCTCCCCTGCATTTCATAGTAATGGTCTTCATCAGGTTGAGCTTCACTCAACAGAAGAGGCACAGAGAGAACACGCGCCCTTTAACTTCTGCAGCCCACAGGGCAATACTGGAGCTGTGCTGCTGCTTTTCAGCTCTGCCAGCTTCCCATCAACAGCAGAGTTTCAGCTCCCAATGCAGTCAGTCAAACCCTCAGGCCTTGCACTGACTCCCACCCTCCTCTTCCAGGACAGCTCTCTCCCACCTGTGAGCAGCTCACTCAGAGCTGTGCTTCCACATGCCTGCACAAACAGGCCCCCATCCTCTTCCTCCTCTCACTGCCACCCCTGTGCCGGATCATCCCATGGAAGTGGATGGGAAAACCACCCCTGTCCATCCTGATCCCACACAACAGCGGATCGAAGAGTGAGTCCATGCACAGGGCAGTGCAGGAGTGGCAATTACAAGCATTGCCTGTCCTGGCAGCCTCCACCTTTGCCTCACATTAGCTTTGAGTCATTGGCACTGCTGTGTGCAGAGGTATTACCGGCACAGCTGCATCCTCATCAGGAACATGTTCAACGTTTGGAGATGGAACAGACTCTGTCTCTTGACTTGTTTGGTTACTTTTATCTTCACCTGAGTAATGAAAATGAATGAATGCATCAGGCTTAAAAACGCAGGCTGAACCCTCAGGATCACAGCCTTGAGGAGAGTGTGCCAGGCTGCCTCTATTGGAAGGGTTATTTAATTGGTTTTCAACAAGCACACTTAAAATAGACCCTCCCACAGTTACTTGGCTAGAATTTCATTAGACTTTTTGATTTCAAGGCAAAAGAATCAGAGAATTGGTTGCAGAAGGAGAATTGAACAAGACAGAGTTTTGAAGCAACTCCTAACTCATGTATTATATGTGGTAAATTGTTACCCTATTTGAGGAGACAAGTCTGAGTGATCAGTGTATTGACTGGTATCTTAAGCCCTGAAGCTGTTCTAACTCATTTTCTGATGATCACAAGGGCAAGCAAGGGCTCTTGATTCTCAGATTAGCTCTCCTAAACCAACCCGAATTCAGAATAAATCCTAGTCAGGCCTTACTGGTGCAAGCAGGGACAAGAATCAGGTATTTAAAGTCCCTTCTCAGTTGCTAAATTTAACTAGCTCTCTAAACCCTGTTTTATTTCTATATAAGGTGGTTGCTCATTTGTCTTTGCCCTTCTCTTCCTCTAAGAGTTTCTCTCCTCTGCTGCTTTGCTCAGATGCTGGAGTAACTGCTCCAACTGCTGGAGTAACTGTCAGTCACTGCAAGCTGGGGTGTGTGCAGGACTACTCACTCACAACAACACACACTTGTTGAGCCACACCAGGAATGCTTCAGTAGCAGTGAGCACAGGCTTTGACATCAGCAGCATGAAAAAGAATAAAAGAGCTCCATGGAAAGGGACAAGCACTTGACAAAGTAACAGAAACCAGGTTTACAATTGCATCACAGGTCATCCTGCCACCCTCAGTCACATCCCAGTAGCATTCCAGTTTAGTTCATTCCAACCTGAGCAATACTGTATTTGTGGTCAAACAGGTCACTAAGGTCACATGTGAAATACATGTGAATCCTACATGTGAAATACACATGAATCCTACATGTGAAATACACATGAATCCTACATGTGAAATACACATGAATCCTACATGGTACTCCAAGTGACCACCCAAATTACTAAAGCCAAGTGTCAGCTCCTGTATTTTTAGCCCTGAACGTACCTGTACTAGTCATGCCATTCCTGGTGCTGTCACCTCCCCAGCTGCACGCTCACAGCTTGGGTTATTTAACAAGAAAGCCTGAACGTGAGTTTTAACTCATGAGCTCTGGAGGTGTGGGTATCGCTGCTGCAGCAAACACATCAGGCTGGACATGGCATGTGAGAGCTCCAGTGACACACGGAGGTCAACATTTCTGAGCCCCAGGAGGAGCAAAAAGCCTTCAGAAGACCCAGCACAACAGAATCCTTCACTCCTCTCTGAACTTTACCTTGGGAAACCCATCGAAGTGCATTCTCCCACAGGAGCATTCCTTCATACAGTAATGAGCTTAAAAAATACCTTCAAGGTTTAAAATAATTCAGCCAAAAGTATTCTGAAATATGTGTTATCTGAACATCTGTTCCTCTGTTAGCAGAGAAGAATGCAGAGGCAATGGTAGGGCAAGAAGGAACACGGGGCTTGAAACGGTGGTTTCTCAGGGGTATCACAGATGTGAGGCTGCACAGGAATGATGAGATGTGCTGTGGACTAACCCAGCCTCGTTCCCCATCACAAACAGCCCTGCAGGTGTCACAGGTAATTAATACAGGGCTCTGCTTGTGTGTAAATATTGAGATGTTGTTCCTGACTTTACACTGAAATGAAATCCCTCAATGGCTCTAGCATCCAGCACTGGCAAATGCAGCTGCAGCACTGCTTGCATGGATGTGCACACAAGTGGTGGGATGAACACAAATGTTGTTGCACTAAATGAAGTAAGGAATGTGAACAAAGGGAAAATGGAACTAATCCTGTGATTGCTGGGTTGTTAGCAGAGGTAACAGGCAGCAGGAGCAAGAAGCCAGTTCACCATTGAAGCCTGATGAAAAGCCCTTGAATCATTCTCACTGCATCATAATGTTTTGTAGCTACTAATTCGTGACACCATATAGAGTAACAACCAAATGACTGTAATTACCCCAAGGCTTAAGTGGCATATCAATACTGGGTTAAAGACAGATTCCTGTATGTGCCTGCATTACTATTCAGTATTACATTCTGAAGGGAAAAATATCACCAACCTGTGATCTTTACTTACCATGGGAAAACATAGGGGGGGTTATTTATGTGTAAACATCCAATGACCTTACCCAGGGATGCAGCCTGCACTTGGAATTCATGACAGGAAGTCCCAGCACTACTGCCCCCAGGTTTCCAGTACACATTGCTGAAACACCATTCAGTCATTCATGGAGTGCTTGTGTTATGCACTGTAAGCAAATACCAACTATGTGTGACTGACACTACAATACACTCCAAGGCCTTAGCTTCACCCTTACACTGGGAAGGCTCCACAATGCGCTCCTGGGATGCAACTCTCATATGGACTCTGCAGTTACCAAAAAAACCCCAAACAAAACCCCCCCCAAGAGCCCCCAAACAAACACCCCAACAAAAAGACCCCAACCCCAAAACCCCAACAAACCACCCCCCAGACAAGACAATGCTCTCTCCAAATGACATATTTTCACAAAACAAAAGGCAGAAGGAAGGGAACTGTGCTTATGACTTGGTTGGGGCCTTTTTTGCTGTAAACTTCTTTATTAAAAGAGTGGGATTTTTTATTTCCAAAAAGGAAAATAAGGAAAAAAAGGGAAAAAAAGAAAAAAAAGCAACATTCCTGTTTCTCCTGGAAATTGTCATGAATGAATACTGAAATAAATGCATTGCCTCTCATGAATAATGAAACACAAATCATCCCAAAGGAAAGGGCTTTTCACTCAAACTGCTCAAAAATAGGGACTCTGTTTATAGCCATTAGTCAAATGTGTACTAAGCAGTAAAAGGAAAAGCTGTTTATCAAACATCTGCCATATGAGACACATACTTTCAATGAGCCGTAACAAACTTCAGGAACTCTTCAAGCTGATGCCTCATTGAAGGGGTATCAGAAACCTGGGCAGCAACAGTCTACATTTGATTTTCTTTTCCCTCTTTCTTTTTCCTTTCCCTGAGATTCAGCTGCCGCAGCCCTTGGTTTCACATCTCTCCTTTGGGCCATAAAGGGGAGGCATAAACAACAACTTCCAATGTTTCAGGACAACAGCTTCCTGAGGGGTTGTAACTGTTCATTTATCCAAAAACATGCAAAGCTACAACAATAATTCTTATTCAGTGATAAGAGAATTAATATTCCTGAGCTGCACAGTCATGAGCTAACCCTGATTTACTACTACATTTCTAGTGGCTCTTTCTCTCTAGGAATAGTGTCAGAGCCAGGCTCTTGGCTTACGCCACTCAAGTTCCTTCTCAGGGATCTGGGACCGTCAGTGATTTGAACTCAAGCTACCTGAAAAGCCTACAAGTAATTCTCTCTCTCCAGAGCTGCCCCTGTCATTCTGAACAGAGGGATAAAATCTTGCCTGGAGGAGACACACAGGATTGCAAACGAGTAACAACTGTCAAAACTAACCTAGTACTTCAGAGGAGAGGTAGAAGAGCGATGAGCATGAGAGCTGTGAGCAGTGCTCTTTTAGAGACACCACAACCTGAACACAACACTTGTTCATGCTGTTTTCACATTCTGAACAACTCTCTTAGATTTCCTAAATGTAAAACCCTGTGTAAGAACCGTGGTGTTAAAAACTTTAACCACCCACTCATTAAAAAGCTCAGCAGCACAGAACTGGCCACAGAATATGGGCCTACAGCTTGTAGCCCTGGGACAAGGAAAGCACTCGGAAGTGTTTGAGGGTTTTCCCTGAACCAGTAACAGTCACAGAGTGGTTGTGGTTGAGGGGACCACTGGAGGTCATCTTGTCCAAGCCCTCTGCTCCAGCAGGGTCACCTAGGTCTGGCTGTGCAGGACTGTGTTCCTACTTTTCAGACCAGACTATGATGACTGATGTTTCTTCCTCCCCCAGGCTCATTTATGTCTCCACACATCTGTCACCTATTTCACAATGACACTGCTGCAGCTCCAGCAGCACAGGACCATACGGGAGGAGACAGTGGCTCCCTTCACCTCAGTGTGCAAGCTGCTTCTTTGTGGGGGAGGGAAATCCACAGGAGCAGCTGTAGGACTTCATTCTTTCCCTTTCCTGTTCCATGGCTGTCAGCTCTCAGGTGCCAGCTGGTGGCTGCTCTGGTGCTCCCTTGCTGCCTGTTTTGCCTGCTGCTTTGTGTTCAGACAGGCAGATACCTACAGCCTAACATGGGGTTTTAATTCTATTACTGATAATTAGCAGACAGCAAAATGTTGCCCTTTGCCTAAGAAGCCCTTTGACACTGACACACAAAGATGACAACTGTAAATCACGTACATGACACTTCCGTTCTGCAAAGAGGTAATATATTCATGTTACTGGTTTCTATGCTTTGCAGTAAGGAGGGTTGTAGATGTGGTGTTGTATCATGCCCAATATAAAAATAGAATAAAGAGACAGTCCCTGATCTCCAAAGTCTTGTCATCTAGAAGACTGAAAACAGTAAGCAAAGAGAGCAAAGCTGCACCACAAGTTAATAGGATGACACAAGTCAATGGGACAATGTAATAGCTACAGTTAACCAGCTGCTTAGCTACAGACATTAGAAGCACACTTCAAAACTGAGTCTTCAGTTTATAGCACAACCATACCTGATGCTTCAGCTTTCCAAAACCTGACACCCAGGTTTAGCCCATAGCTGGTACAGACCAGCTCCCCACAACCAACCACCACTTCCCAGTCAGACACCAGGGCTAGCAAAATTTCCCTCCTGAATTACAACCCACCAGGTAACCATCTCCAAAACAGACACATTAACTTGTGTTTTCTTGCCAGTAAACCTTCATCCTCCTCCAACCTTTGGCAAAACCTACTTGTAAGCTAGAACCAGATGCACCTCCAATGTATCAATGGTTTAGGACACAGATACCTTCTTGAAGGCTTGGGTCCTGTGGCACTTTGAGAATATCTTCAGGATGTGGTTTACAGAGTCCATGGAAAGGCCCCAAGTCAAAACACTCTTGCAACAAGGAAACATTCACTTGTGAACACAAGCTCATGAATCCTACTGCAGTGCCACCAGCCTGGAACACAAAAGCAACGGTACATGTGTGAAAGCTGAGCATGATTTGAGGTCAGGACAAAAATGTGAACAAAAAGCTTTCTGAAACATGAAAGTTACTGGTTGTGCACAAAGGAACTATTTCAGCAAAAGTTAAACGTTAATGGTTTTTCCCTCTAATGTCAGTGTTAGGATCTCTATATTAGATGCTACAATTGTTTTGCTAGCTATGACTTACAAGAGCATTAGGATTATAAGTATGGACTAAGTAATGACCTATTGTTTCATTAAAGCATTTGTTACAGTATATAAAAACCCTATACTTTCAGCTACATAACTCCAAAAAGGTATAATTTATATTTAACTTGAAGTGCAGATGAAGTAAAACCAGGCTTTAGTTACCTATAAAGGCCAGTTACTGCACTCGGCTTTGTAAAGAAAGCTGTGCTCAAACTGAAAAGTGTATTTTATTTTCCTGTGGGAATGATGAATACAAGAAAGCAATTCCCTAGTATAAAAGCAGGATCTAATGCAGTACATGGTGTGGGTTATTTGCAGCAGTTATAAGCACTAAATATTTTCAAGTTCTGAAAAAAAAATAAGCTAAGACCTAGTCCTTAAAGAAATGCAACAGACTTGCAGGTACCATGGTGACGAGCCCCTGCCATGGGAAAGGCCACGTCACTCTGCATGTTTGGTACTGAACATATCTGGGGTCTTCAGCAGGAAATGCACTGTGACAACGAGAACTGGTGAGCTGAAGGGCTTTGGCTTTAGGCAGATATGAGTCCAGAAGTAGGAAGCTCTTCAGTTGTTAATGCTGTGTGCAACTTTTTTGGTGAAACAGTCATATTCAGGTTTTTTCCTCTTACTACACATACTGCAGGCCCCTTTGTACACAGAATGGAGCCGCAGTGGCCGGGTTTGCAGAGCTGTTTTATCAGGCCATCAGCACTCCCATCAACATAGAAAACACAAACTTTCATTCTGCCCTCAAACAACAAGTGACTGTTCCTTTGCTTGTTTGCGTAACTGAACAAAAGCTGGGGCGCTGCAGTTGTCTGGCTGCTGTGTAATTTCAGGCCCAAGGCTCAGCGGAGGCTGATTAACCAATCCATCTACCATATGTGCAAAAAGAGCCTGCCAGCTTCATTCTCTGCAGGGAAAATTGGCAACTATCTTGGTTCGCATGGAGGTGTCTTCCCAATCTGCAGCAGCAGTGACAAGTGTAAGCCATGAGGGCCTGGAACACCTTTTCCTCTTATCATATTGAGCTATAAATGTGCAATTGAAATGTATTATTTATAAAGATAGCCATTTGTAATGTGCTGTTACACTAATGCTTTATTGTTTCCCATTTGGCTTCCAATGGCAGTGATTACATGTTACAGTTTATAAAATCATTTGCTATAGCAAGCAGACTTATGGAATTAAGCAGGTTATGTTGCCCATCAGCTCACAACACCATGCACAATTACTAACACAGGGAAATCGTAACAGGAATTTTCAGCAGGATCACTATTATCACTTCTTTCTCATTTAAATTCATTTCTGTGTTTCTGTCTTTAGTTTGGCAAAAATGTGACTGCCTGAGCCTGGAGATGGGAAAAATCTACAGCATTGTAACTGTGAAGGTAACACTGACTACTGGTTTTCACATGCAATGTTCATTTTCACTGGGAATGAAAACTGGTCATCTATAATGCAAATGTCTAAAATGGCAACATGGTTTCTTCAAGATGGTCCATTCCAGTTACTGGGAAAGAATCCACACGACTATTGGAACTGCTGCTTCATTTGCTTTAACAGGAGATACTGCTCCTAAAGACAGACATAAAACATGTGGTGGAGGGCACTGAGTGTGTGCAGATCACAAAATCTGCCTTCCAAGTGTGAGCTTGTTCTTTTTGTTCATTGAGCTGCAATGTGAGCTGTCACAGGCGACATCACTGGTGTTAGGATTAGACAAAACCAGAGCTCATGGCAGACTGACCTCACCAACAGCAGCCTGATTGTCTTCATCCTGACTTTCTATGAGGTCAGCAAGGGAATATTCACTACAGGTTTCTTTCAGGGTCTCATTCTGATGTGTCCAGAGTGCCCTGATGTCATCATGATCTTCCAGCCTGCAAAAAAAGAGATGAGGTCACATCCTAAAGCTCCACCATTAATAGGTCCTGATCCTGCTGATCAACTCCATTAGCATCTACACAGATATTACAAATACCATCCAAAGCCTCCACCCACAAATAACTTCACCCAGGACATGTCACCAGTGCACACAGAACTGGGAGCCTCAGCACCAGAGAAAAGACAGAACCACTTCAGGAAGCCAGCACAGGCCACCTGAGATCTGGATTGCCCAACAGGGATGCTTCTCTTTTCCCTAAGAAAATACAAGAGCAGCCCCATTCAAATCCCTTTGCCATCCCAGGCCAGGTGGAGCTGGCCTTTAGGCCTCATTTAAAATGATTATGCTCAGTGAGCCCAACTGTCAGTCTTTAGAGCTGGCAGAGATCTCACACAGCAACATCAGTGCAGTTTAGGAAACCAGTTCTTCAAAACATAAAGCAGAAAACAGCAATAGTGCCTTTCTGGGTGGGAGCAGCAGTGCTGAGCACCGGGTAGACCACTGTTATTACAGCCAGTGGCACAGGAGCCACCCCACAGGAACCAGCCATATGCATTTGTAAGGTCAAGTTAATGCTCCACCTCTGATGAAGATGCAAAGGAGAAAGTGTGATTGTGCTATTCCTGTGCCTCCTGGAAGTCTCCCTGCACCAGTGGGAATCTGCCACTCCACCACGCAGTCTGTCCTCCAGGCTGCTCCTGCCATTCCCAGCGAGCCCAGTGTTTGGGGTTAGGCTCAAACAGGCCCCATTCCACATGGATTTTTATCTAAATAGGCAACAAGGGCTTCTTCCCATTAACCCACTTAAAAAAGTCTTAGTTTTTAACCAGGATCAACATCAGCCCTAACAAGGAGTTCCAGTGCTTTTTACCAGTGCATGAAGGAATTCTTTAGCCTCATGTGCCGTGACCATGGCATAAAGGGCAACAGAAAACACCTTCCAGCACAGAGCTGCTTTCACTAAGATGAAAAACACTTTTATTTATCTGTCTGAAAAATACAATAAGTAAGTGGTCCAACCAACAGTTCTGCAGCTAAAAAAGTGGCGAGAAAAGCAGGGCTGTGCTGGGCTGCCCCAAGGAATATGCTACCAGACTGTAGAGTTAAGCCAATCCTTTCCTCAGGGCTGTAAGCAGACTGCTGGTGAGCACACTCTTGGCTATCTCGGTTAACCACACACATACACACACACACACCGCGAGAACGACGAGCCCCATAGGGCAGAGGAATTAAACGAAGAGTGAACAAAGCACTTCATCAAACACAGAACGTATTTGTGCTTACTGAGGGCCACCGAGCCCAGCCCGCGGGGTCCTGGGGCACAGCAGGCTGCGCCCGTCGGGTACAGAGCGCCCAGGAGTGTACCTGGGCCGGACAGCCGCCCTGCAGAGCGAGCCTGAGCTGCAGCGCCCTGCAAACGGCATCCTGCGGAGCACATCGGATGGGAACACGTGTAACACCCGTTCTAAAGCTCTCCAGACCCACTTCTCACCCGCACCGCCGCCACCGGCACCTGACAACCGAAGGAAGCGGCGCTGCTCTGCGGCCGGCGCTCCGCTGCGCTTGGCTCCGCCGCCCGCGGGTGTCTGCTGCCACCTGGCGGTCGGGCTGGGGAGCGCTGCGGGGCCGCCGCAGCCCAGCCCTGCCTGCGCTCCCGGAGCACCAGCAGGAGCCAGCGGTATTCCCGGCCGTGCGGCAGTGCTCAGCACCCCGGGAGCTGCGACCGAACCCCCACAGCATGGCCGCAGCCCTGTGTACCCCCGGTCCACCCTGCATCACCCTGCGCTGATCCGCCTGCAATGCCAACAGGAAGATACTTTCTGCATAGTTTTCCTACCTGTGGTAGAAACACGTTTCTGAAGGTAATTGGCAGGAATTGTTATTAACCCTTCCTTCGCTTGTGTTTTGCTCAGGCTCCTACTGCTCAAGTTTGTATCTGCTTCTACCTACTCGTGCCTGTAACTTGCCATCTCATTTCTGCATACACAGCAATTCAGAAAAACAAGCAAAACAGATTCTCATTCCCACTCTTTACATGTTTCCAGATTTGGAAGAAGCCTTAAAGATAACACAACTGGGCTCAAAAGATTATTTCCGGTTTTGTCAAACAGGGTCTGAGTTTCCAAGTACTGACTGATGCTAGAGAAGCCTGAAAGATGATTTAGGAGCTATCTCGATACATTCTTGCCCTGCAGAGCCAAGGCCCTGAGCATCCTCGCGGCTGTGGGGCAGGGTGGGCTGCAAGGGGGTCACAGTACCTGGCCTCACATACAGCCTTTAATCAGGGTGAACAAACCCTTTAGGATGTCCGAAATCACACAGAATTACTGCACCTGCCAGCAGCTTTATGTAACTTCAGCCTTTTTCTGAAGGGCAGGTGCCAGATTCTTCCATGGGGTTTGAAGTTAAGCAAGCCAGTAGAGATGGATACCATCACTGCCCACTAAAGCTGGAGACAGCTACCAGGGGTGACAAGTTTTCAAGCCCCACACTTCTCCATTCTTTTGTCACTGTTTAAGTGAGAATTTTCATTGTAAGTATTTTATTGCTACATTATATATGTATTATTTTATATTTCTGCTCCAAGCCCCAGGTTGGAAGGGATTTGGAGCAACCTGCTCTAGTGGAAGGTGTTCCT
Organism: Melopsittacus undulatus; assembly: GCF_012275295.1. Taxonomy (NCBI): domain Eukaryota; kingdom Metazoa; phylum Chordata; class Aves; order Psittaciformes; family Psittaculidae; genus Melopsittacus; species Melopsittacus undulatus. The sequence continues at coordinate 344,064 of NC_047529.1, read as the reverse complement.
GTCTCTTCCCATGGCAGGGGGTTGGAACTGGATGAGCCTTAAGGTCTCTTCCAACCCAGATCAGCCTGGGATTCTGTGACTTCCAAAAGGAACAAAAAAGGAAAGAAAAGGAAAAAAAGGGAAGAAAAAAAAAGTACAAAAATGACAACACATCATCAATTACTTGTCTTCAGCATTAAATCAAAATTTTTAGCTGAAATAAAGTTCCAAGAACAATGAAACCCTGTAAAAGCATATAGTAATTCATATTCTTTCTCTCTCAAATCAAAAGAGCAGTCTTCCTCTTCTTTACAGGCAGTATCTCAAAGAGCTGCTGCAAGGTTTTCTATCATCTGAACTTCATTACTTCAACACAATTAATTAGTATAGCAAGTCTGATAATGTGTTAGAAACCTCAAACCAATCAAGTTAATTTAGGGGTAAAGGAATGAGATGCCCTAAGTGTTGTTTCCCTGGTGTAGATAATATACATACACTGCCTCCAAAGTGAACGCTCTCATTGCTCCAAGTCCCTTCCAGCATTCTGCTCCGTAAAACAGCATCAAAATGCAGATGGCAATTCTGCCAGCTCACGGGACATAGAAAGATTAACCTCATGGTAGTCAGGGGGGCTCCACATAAGCCCATTCATCTCCCTGTACACCAGAAGCTGCAGGAATACAACTACTTCTATACTTTTCTGGTTTTGATATCCTCTAATATTACCACAGTCTTTAACAAAGAAACACAAAACACAATAGCTTTTTAATATGAAAACACTACAAAATTCCTGTACGGTAAGAACAAGCACAATAAAGGCATTCCAAATTTGTTGAGCTCTCCTGTATATGGTACAAACCCAAGAATGATGGGATCTAGATGATAAATCAGCAAGAAACTTAGATATAAAAGCTCGGTGGGTTGTGTTCTGGCACAGTACAGGTTTATTTCGCGTTATAAAGGTCAGATGGAGAATAACTTCAAATTAATGGTTAAGCAAAGCATCAGTTTACAGCATCTTCCCCTCTTCCCCCATCATATAAGCAAGGGAAAAGGGAACAGAGATTACCCTAATCTCCTGTCATTGACCCAGAACGTGTTGCTAGGCAGGTGGCTGGGACAACTTCCATAGATAAGTCTCTGCAGGGCTCCACTGAACGTTACTATGGATGCCAGTGAAGTACAAAGGTGAATACAGAGGAAAAGGAAAGGCAAAGCATCTACTGCAAACAGAATTTAGCTTGCTCAGAAAATCTGATGATAGACAGCACTGAAGTATAAATTTTATATCACCAGATACTGTGCAATTTAAGAGAAAAAAACCCAGTTTCCTGGTTATTTTTCTAACAATAATAAACAAACTAAAGTAAATAGAGTTTATTATTTGTAACAAACTGCAGAAATCCCAGGCAAGATGGTATCTCTTACATGGACTATTTGTATGTCCCACATTACATTTCCAGTTATATTAAAAATATCTCTATTGATAATATCTAATAGCCATAAAAAAAAAAAAGATTATGGTTCAAACTAAATAGACAAACATAATAGTTGGGAACAAGACATACAGAAGAACTTTAAATCCTTAGGATTTAATTCACCTACTGATAACTTCTCAGGATTATGGTTCATTCACTTTCTGATCAATGGTAGACAACTCAAAAGAAAGACTCATAAGCAGCCTAAAAATTGTAGATCAGACTAGTATGCAAATAATTCTGTAGCATATTGAAACGTGCAGAGCTATAGCAGGATGGTGTGGGCAAGGTCAGGCCTCTGTCCTTTTTCTTAGAATATCCTAAAGTCAAGTGATGGGAAGTTGCAAACACTGACTGAATCTATAGGATAAAGAGCATGATCTGTGATTTGTTTTTAGGCCTATTTGGAAAAATTAAATATGTGTAAATCATCTCTGAGATAGGCTCCTGCCAGAATCCATCCTGAGATGTCCACGTGAATTAACCCATAAGCAGACAGGCATGCATTTACCAGGCAGAGATAGGCCTAATGTGGTGTTAGCACTAGTGCTATTGCTGGTCGATACAGACCCGCATGCACATCGGTATCGTACGGTACACTGTCCCAGAGATCTGCTTGTCCCTACTCTTCAGTTTCCACTACATGGACCAGAAATGGTATATAACACATAGCAACACTTACATCAGAACAAACAAGAGCAAGTCCAGAATGGATCAGAATCAAACAAAATCATTACTTTGTAAACCACTAGTCTACATGAACTATTCCCACTGCGAAGAGGAAAACGAGTGAACCAAAATGCATGGATACAAGCTATATTTCAGCCACACTACAGGGAAGCATCTACACATCAGTGACAGCATGTACGGTCCAGCAATGCACACAGACAAACAGAAAGCCCTGTTGGGTCAGGAGCTGCATTTCATGCTGGTGGCACACAAAGCTGGCACGGGCACAGGAAGCTGCCATTTGGTGCAGGCAGCAGAACTCAAATGGCAGAAATACACAAGAGTGGTAGTAGTGAACATGCAGGCAGGCATCACCAGCAAGGCTGCTAGAGAAACCTGCAGCTCTGCCTGGTGCACAGTGCAGGCAGCTGAGCAGAAAAGAGGAAATTCATTCAGAGTCTAACTTTGAAAATAACATTTATGACTTGAATCCCAAAACAAAAGCAAGGCTGTGTTAAAGGGACATGGTGTGAGCATATCAGAGTCCTTGCTCTAAACTGCATCCATTAAAACAAGGAACACAATGGAAGGAAAAAAGTGCTACCCCCTGAATTTCTTAATCTCTGTCAGCAGCAGTGAGAAAGGGGTGCATCAGTGCTGGCACATAAGGAACTGCACAACAGACAAAAGGGATTACTCTCTGTGCCTGAAAGACTAGTGGAACTAGGGATTCTCAGCTCCTACTGAATTCTTTCAGATAATAGACCTTCCTATTCAGATGTTGCTCCACTGGTCAGAATATAACATGAGGCAATTAAAAAGAAGTTGGAAGATGCTCTAAGAGACCAGGAAAGTACATGTACTCACTAAACAGCAGTGAAGGAATTCAGCAGCAGATTCACAGACTAAACATCACTGACAAAAAGTGTATTCTTTCTAAAGAGCAAACTAGTTTTACACAAAATACAATTGATCTTGTGGTGAAGTAGAATAGAACCAGCATAATCATAGAACTACTTAATTAGGTCATCAAGGAAAATTACAGCAGTTTAGCCAAGATACTGATGCTGCAAACAACAAAAAGGATTCTTCCCATTACCCCAGACAGATCTGCTCACAGAAGCAGGAGAGGAAACTGCGTTACCTTGCTTTGCGGACATACAGCTGTGGGTACTGCCGATGTCTGGGGCACACAAACAAGGTGAAGTCATTATCCACTACTGAATCTGGAGCAGTTGCCATCTTTTCAAAGACATTTTCCATGTCTGGCTCTGTGAATGACAAAACTCTGTTAGGAGCCACAGAGAAACTCCATTATGGAAGCTTCCAAATGATCAGCAAACCTGTCTGAGGAAAACAGAGATCTGAACTTAAACCCCAGATGGCATAATGCTCTTAAGTCTTTTAAGTGATGAAGCTGAAGTGACAGTAGTATAAACATGTGAAAGAATTGTTACTGGATTAATTTGTTAATTAATCCAGCATCCCAAACCTGAATAAGCTTCAAAGCAAACCAGAATTGGTAGGATCAAATCCCTACAGAAATACAGGTCTTATAACCAATCCTATATGGCGCTAGAGAATCTCTTTGTCAGGACTCATTATGCTGAAGGAAATCTGGCATTTGCTACTAGGGTGGGTTTGACAAAATCCTTTTTTCAGGTGCTGCTCCCTGTAGTTGACACACTGCTAGGGAGATTGTTTACTGTGACTTGGAACTAAGATGCCTAGAAACTGGCATATGGGAGAAGGTATCAGTTCACTTCAGGGAAAGCTCCAAGCAAAAAACTCAGTTGTTAAGAAGACATCTGGTTTATTACTCTGAATTCAGGCCTGAAACTCCACGTCAGGTGCTGCTCTCTGATTGAGATGTGCATTCTATTCTATGATTCTATACAGCAGGGGTTTAGACTGGATATAAGGAAGAAATTCTTTACTGTTAGGGTGGTGAGGCACTGGAATGGGTTGCCCAGGGAGGTTGTGAATGCTCCATCCCTGGCAGTGTTCAAGACCAGGCTGGATGAAGCCTTGGGTGCCATGGTTTAGTTTGAGGTGTCCCTGCCCATGGCAGGGGGTTGGAACTGGATGATCTTGAGGTCCTTTCCAATCCTAACTATTCTATGATTCTATGAATGGTGGTGTGAACACGCAACCACAGAAACCTCTTCCACAAGGTGTGCACTAGAGGATACTTTAAAATTGTGTTCTCTGTATGTTTAAGAAACTGCAACTGTTGTCAGTATTCTAAAAAGCCACACAAAAACCCACCCCCACAGTGCACATTAATGACCATGAGGTTTGAGATTGTTCTCATTATTTTAAGAATAAAATTGCATTCAATTCTCACCTAAATTCATTTCAGCTGGTATGAAGAGAAGTATAAACTGCAGTTCTGGTACTGTGATAAAAGCTCTCCTGGACAAATAACAGAACTGTATTAAATCTTTCATCATTATACCCATCAAACAGATACAGCAGCTAGTCTTTTAATATGCAATTTTATCTCCAGTGTCTCTGATCCTCCTTCATGAGTCCACATGGCTCAAAAATTAAAAAAATTATGGCAAATAAATTTATATAAAATTAATCTGGGCATTTTTTACTGTTTTTCTACCTTATTTCTCTCTTCATTTCCCAATCCTTAGATTTTAAACATCCTCCTTTTTATCTCTGTTCCCCAGCAGTGAAATATTAAAGATGCCAGATCTCTGCTGGCGTATCTCAGAGTTGGCATCTGGATGAGCTGCCTTGACATGACAAAGTAGCTGTAAACTCAACAGCACCAAGAGCAGTTTACTGTTTATGTAAGGAGATTCTGTGCTGTACCAGATAACCTGAGCAATGGTTATATTGGAGCACTGAGCTAACACAGCAATGTGTTGTGCTGTTTGCACAGTACAGCTTGCAGCCTTACCAGATAATCTGGAGCTAACAAACTACCAATAGATTACCTGGGAACAAGCATATTCCAGAAACATCTACAGCTTTCCAAGCCTCCTGCTCAGTCCTGTGCTTTGATATTTACAAGCAGAAATTTAAGACAAAGAGAAATCAATCTGCCTTGCAACTGCAGTAGTATTTCTATGGAAAATTACAGCAAAGACACAGCTAAACCTTAGCACCGGTGGGAAGTGCACTGGGAACTAGAACAGCTTGGTTTCCAAGCCAGCAGTGCACATTTGATTACTACAGGGTTATGTTTTATTACCTTCCAAGGCTGTTTGGAGAGATTTAATTTTGATTCTGTGCTCACATTTAGGCATTTTAAACTCCCTGCTGCTCCAGGTGATGGGAGGACAATGCACATGCTTCACTACAGAAAGTTACAGATGAACTCACCTAACAATTTCTTGGGGACATTCAGCTGCATATTCTTCTTTTGCCACACACAGATGCATGAACAACGTGTTAAGAGGCTACAAAACGAGGAATGAAAATCTAAACACCAGGCAGCTAACATTTATATGTCATCCCAAGCATTAATATGCACATTTATTTCCAGTGTATATGATCTGCACTCAAAATGAGTAATTCTACATGTAAAGATAATGTCAAAGCATGTGTGGATGAAGCTATGTAATTAAAGGACTTTTTTTTATATCATGATTTGTGCTGCTGCCATATTTTTGATTTACACTCAGGCTTACACCTTTTTGACTGCAATATACATCCATGAGATCGTATTTAACAGTACGCCAGACTAACAACATTTTAATTTAACCACAGAAATTAACAACTAACTCTTAACAATGTTTAATTTAACATTTGGCTGATAAAGACACTCTCAGTAGGTTTAAAAAAGAAAAACCAAACCCAGAAGCTCTTGTGCTTCTCATCCTACCAAAATGCTTTTTCTTTAACAGAAGTAAGAAAAATCACAAAGTCTTAAGATTACATCATTAGACACATGTAAATAGCCAGGCAGAAACAGGGCAGACTGAAAGGCACCTTTCTGTGACATGCCTGCTGTTAATCGGGAAGCATGAGCAAAGGAAACACTGTGCTGGAATGGAGGGTGCTGCTACTTCTGCTGCTGCCTCGTGCATAACCATTCAAGTGCTGAGTCAACCAAGGTCTACCTGGACATGAAATATTCCTAGCAAAAAAATACTTTAAATGGAAAACTGTATTCAGAGGTATTCTGAATAGTCGAATATGCAACTAAAATGTGATGGTGAGAGTCACCAATACATTTCACCAGCTTCAGGGCAAGTATGATTTTAACAGAGCTTGCAGTATATGGACCAGCACAAAGACACCAGGCTGTTGTAATGAATAAGCATCAGAACCCATTTCTAAAAATCAGACTTGCCCCTGTTTTTTTTTAGTGCAAAAGAAAAAGGAAGAAGGAAAAAAAAGAAAGCCTGTTTTGTTGCTGAGGTCCAAGAGGAGGCCCAGGAGGCAAGACTCGGCCTGGAACCGTTCCTGAAGAGCACTGGTAACCAGGCAATGCTGGAAAGCATCCTTACTCATCAAATGCTGCCCAAGTCAAGCCCTGACTGGAACCTCCAGGCTACATTATCATCTCTGTGCTCCACAATAAAAAATGGCAACCAGACTTTTAAGAATCTCTATTTTCAGAAGATCTCAGTTTTGTAAAGCACATCTGCATGGATGTAACCTGCAGTTAACCAGTGATACCTCAACTAGCTATAATTCAGAATAGCATTGGTTCTTTTGTCACTGCAGAAGCAAAAAACATACTGAAACTTCTGTGTGTAGAAAACAATCTCCATTCTAGAATAAGAAGAGTCCTTCTGCTTCTTGTCAGTGTTCCAAAGCACCTTTCAGTCCTGTTTACCAGCAGCAGTTCCTAATATGCTCAAGCTCCCTTTTTGTGCTTCCTCTTTGTATGCCACTGCACTCTGAGGTCAGCTGCAGCTCTGCTGCAGTTGATGCTGTCGTGCCTGTGGAGCTGATGGCATAGCACAACCCATGGGAGCAGCTGCAGCTGCACAGTGTGTGAAGTGGCTGTGCCTGCAGTGTGCCCAGACACAAAGTACTGCTCAAGTGACAAAGAAAACAGATTACAGGAAAATTACATAGGTTTGTTCTGTCTTCCCTTTGGCTGTAATAATTTTGCTTCTTTAACAGCATTTGCAAATATAATTGCTGCATTTGTCAGCTTTTCTGCAAGCTGTTGCTTCAGGTCTCCCAGAACATTAGAAAATTGATGAACAAACTGTCTAGAGGTAATTTCAGTGCTGCCAAAACCTTACTATGGCATGTGCTGCCTGGCTTTTGAGTGTTCCTGGTTAACACTGTCCATCTTATCTCAACAATCACAGGATTTCCTAGCTAGACTGAATGAGGGGCAGCATTTGAATCCTAAGCTTCTAAGTGCCTATTTCTAGTCCATATTTCCTAAGAGTAGTTCATAATCTTGACCTAGGAGCCTGTACGAAAGTTGCCACCACACAAAACAGAGCACAGCAATCTCCACACGAGCATGTCAGCATGGTCCTTCTCCCAGCATGAGTCACCACTCTTCAAGCAGGGTACACTCCCCATCCCCTATTGTTTCTCTAAAGCCATTAAATATGCATAAAATTCTGTAAAATAACAAGACCTTTTTTCCAAAAGGTGAAAAATGAGGATTCCAGTTCCCTTACAGCAAGAGGACCTTAGAGCAATGACTCTACCTCTGGGGTAAATGTTCTGTTAGATAACACCAGCGGTTTTTGCATGAAAAATACTGGTGGCAGCTATGATTCACACTGCTCTCAGTGCTAGCACAGTGCTCATGTTCTGCACATGTATGGCAAATTAAAGACTTGTCTTCCCCAACAGCCATCCTTGTAGTTATCTTCAGTTATCCTTGTGGCAAAAAGACAGGTGCTCATGGGCTTCTGAGCACCTGAGGGTTTAGTAAGGAATCTGATGACCACCTTCAGCATGAGTGCCTCGGATCTACCCAACACAGATTTTAGATGCCATTACCTTAAAAGAAAGCTCAGCTAAAATCACACAATTTACTTACAGTGCAGCTACTGCTAATGTAGTTTTCACGTAGGAATGATTCCCAATCAGACTGATCAGTGATGTTCCAATTTGGATAGTCCAGAAAGACAGCATGGGCTATAGCCACATTCTTCTCATTGCAGAGAGTCAAAGCCAGGCTTGCTCTTTCTCTGTAAAAACAATTTAATTTTGCAGAAGCTGAAGAAACTACACTGAGAAAAGTGACTATTAATTCAGCCTGTCAGAATCACAAAACTAACCATGTTCAAAAGTGCTCCCAGGATTAGGCCTCAATAAAACTTCATTACCCACATCCCAATCTGATTCCAAATCATCAATTCCAAATATTTATTTTGTGTATGCTGGCATTATAACAATTCATTACTATGATGAAATATTACATTTTTCAAGCCCTCAATTACTATGAATTTGATACACAAAATGGAAATGCTCCCGCTTTTTTGTATGTGTCTTCATTTGTCTGTCTGTCACCCAGATAGCAGGGATCTGAGACGGTTGTCATTAACCCTCAGTGACCCATCAGCATTTCACACAGCTCATCTCTGCTGTTCATCACTGCAAAGAAAGATGAAGCACAGAGGGTTCATCACTATCTCCAGTGGTGAAAATATGGTAACAGAGGACCTCCACAACCACCCATTTCTGCCATGCAAGCAGCTATGTTACAGGTGCCAAAACACAGAGAATATATTGGGTATCTTGGGCCATAAAAAGACGAGACACCTTGAAACCTATTTTATGGCAGATAGAGGCTGTCTCCCAGGTTATAACAGAGGCAAAAAATAACCAGTACCTTACATTAAGTGGTAAATGGAGGAGAAGGAAAATATTTCAACAAACACAGGAAAAGAAAAGAGAATGGTCATGGGATGTAGTGATTAAAACCCTCAGCCCCTCTACTTCTGTCACCCTCCAGAGGCAAAAGAATTCTGTTAGATGCAGCAGACAGTAGGCACTGCAATCTGATGGTTTCATCAGGTACCACTCTGAAGTATTTCTCCTGAACTTGTGTAAAAAGGAAGCCAGCCTGGAGTGACGCTGTACCACGCTGCAGCAGCGCACGAAGTTTGCACAGTCACATCTGTGTGAGGCAGAGAAGATCTGGAAGCAGATTTTCTGTCCCTTTTTTTGACTAGCATAAAAAGCCACACCATGCAAAGGCTCATAATGGTTTCTGTCATTTAACACAATTTCTTGATGTTTCCTGCAAGAAGGGCAATATAATGACCCTTAAAAACTGTTACTTACAACAGGTGCACAACATCAATTCTTCCAAAAAGGTCATCTGTAGTATTGCTGAAGAGGCCAATAATATCAGACACATCGTGTGATTCTGTTCTTCTGGCACTGATCACTCCTCTGTCTCCTCTGGAAGATGTTTCTGTAGTCATCTTGCAGGCTGCAACAAGAGAACACATTGCTGCTCTGGCAGATCCCACTACAATCCACCATGCAGTGCAGTTAAACTGATCCTTACAAAGAAGCTGAAGCAGCACAACTCAAGTGGATTCCCGTACACCTCAACATAAATCCATACTGCCTGCATAGATATAGAGCATGCCAACAGTGCACATGTAGAAATATAGCAGGCAATCATCACTCCTATTGTATGCATTGTACATGCTACACAGGAAATAGATAGCTTTAATAGGCTACAAAATGCTTTTATATTTGTTCATTTATAGGCATTTGCATGCTGTCTATCAAAACAGTGCCCATCAGTAATAATGTCAAATTTACTAGCTGTAAGTCTACAGGGTTGGGAGGATGAGCTGCAAACAATTAGGGTAAGGGCATCCTGGTGACATTAAACAGCAGTTTCATGTATTTTGTACAAAATGGCACCTTTAATTTCTGCCTTTCAGGAGGAGCTGAAAGATCTGCAGCTTTCCTGCCCACAAGACAAATGTTGTTGTGATTCCACACTCACACCATTTGCCAGGTCCACGGGATTTACTGACCTGGCAGTTTTGGAACATACAGGGGCAACAGCCCACCCATGCCTATCGACTAACAGTTCAGTCATCTTTCACCCGTATTGTGACACTGTAGTGCAGCCTGTTGTGATATAATTGAGAATTGGGCATGTGAAACCCAAATGGACCAACACATCAGCTTAGTGCAATTTCTAAATAGACTTGTGCAAAATATAGCATTACTAGCTCAAAAGAAGTCTAAATAACCAACATACTTACACTATCAGGGCACTTTTACCAACCTACCAAACACAACAGCCATTGCTAACAGTTGCTCCAGGTATCAGGCCCCACAGATCCCAGCTCAAATGGGATAATCCCGAATTTCATACTTTTTAAATCCAGAGAGAGTTGCATATACAACTCCATCTTTCTCCCACAACCAATACATTGTTACAGGTGACAGCACAGGTGGCAGTCACGCCACAAACATTTGCAAAGAGGTTCCAGAACCAACCTGAGGCAAAACGTCCTCCGCAGGTTTTAATGTGTGCGCTCAGCAGAGTTGTGGTGATGTAGAAAGAACCAGCTAGGTGTAAGAGTGTACTTATTACGGAATATAGCAATAACATCTACAAGATAACCCCCTATACTAGCTTGGGTAACAAGCTTCTCAAACGTCTGCAGTACTAAGGTGTATATATAGAGAGAGATGTGTGTTTTTTCTCCCAGTGGAGTGGAAGGCAGCTACCCCCAGGGTTAAATGACAGCTGACTCTTCAAATGAGCGAAGAGAATGGCCAAAGAATTCCTTTCCGCGTTTCATTCCGTAACTGCAAGCTGGGAGACTAAAACAGTTGTTTGAGTAAATCATTAGTAAACAACCATCAGTAAAATGGGTTTTATTAATACCAACTGCATCTATCAAAATAAATGAGAATTTTAAATTGTCATTCACAAACTGTAGTCAAGCAGTAAAATTACCCCAACGGAGGAGAAGTTTGCACATTTCTATGGTCAGGTTTTTAACTACATTGAGAAAGTCTCACCCCTTTCTCACTAGCTCCCCTTTAAAGGGAAGCAGCATTCACAAGTTAAAAACGTATCGTTACCCTGAGAAAACGTGCTCTTCCAGCCGCAGCTCCTGTGTTTCTGCCACGGGAGCAGCAAAGCACCGACGGGCGGCGGCTGAGCCAGCAGGTGAGGACCCGTTGCTGCTCCGAACCAGCTCTGACCCCGCACGAACACTCCAAGCCAGGCGGGACTGCTGCTGCGGTCACACCGAGGGACCCGCGGAGCGCCGCAGCCGGTAACGGCTCCCACAGCTCCGCCAGCCGCCCCGCCGCCAGGGGGCGCCCTCTGCTGCACGGGGCCGCGAGCTGAGCGCGCTCTCACCCTGTCCCGGCGCTGGGGGAGCCCACGGCCCGGCTGAGGCACGGAGAGACAGCACCTGACGACCGAGTGACCGACCGGACTGACTGACTGACTACTGACTGACTGACTGCTGACTGACTGACCGACCGGACTGACTGACTACTGACTGACTGATTGCTAACTGACTGACCGACAGGACTGACTACTGACTGACTGACCGACCAGACTGACTGACTACTGAGTGACTGACCGACCGGACTAACTGACTACTAACTAACTGACTGACTGCCTGACTGCTTGACTACTGACTGACAACTGACCGACTACTTACCGACTAGCTCCTACTCTCCGCCTCGCAGCAGCGTCCGGACGCGCCGCCGTTACCCCGGCAACGACGCTGCGTCAGGTCAGAGGTGACGGGGCGGGGCTAGCACAGAGAGGCGGCAAGATGGCGTCTACGGCGGCCGGGAAGCAGCGGATCCCCAAAGTGGCGAAGGTGTGAGGGGGAAGGCGGCGGGTTCGTGGCCGGAGGGGCGGGTGAGGGAGCGGAGGGCGGCCGGAACCTACCCCTGCCGGGCGTCCCGGACCCGCAGCTCCCGAGGCCTCAGGAGGCAGGTGAGCCGCCCCTCACCGCGGCCTCGGGGGGCAGGTGAGCCGCCCCTCACCGCGGCCTCGGGGGGCAGGTGAGCCGCCCCTCACCGCGGCCTCGGGGGGGCAGGTGAGCCGCCCCTCACCGCGGCCTCGGGGAGCTTCGCCCCTCGCCATGCCCCTTACAGGGGCTCGGGCTGGCGCTGAGGGCTCTGCCGCGCTCGGAGGACGGGGGATGCCGGATCCGTCCTCGCCACACACCGAGCGCAGGCACCCACCGGAGTGACCTCATGGGTCTGAGCGGGGGGAATCCGAGTGTTCCTTCGGGAGAAAACGCAACTCGAGGGCTCTCGTTCCACAGGTGAAAAATAAAGCGCCTGCAGAAGTTCAGATCACAGCAGAGCAGCTTCTGAGAGAAGCAAAGGAGAGAGAGCTCGAGCTTCTCCCACCGCCTCCCCAGCAGAAGATCACAGATGTTGAGGAACTAAATGACTATAAACTTCGGAAAAGGAAGGTAAAGGAAAAATCCCTAATCTTGATGCTCACAAGAAGCCCTAAAGCTTCTGCTGTGTTCTAATTTAAACAAGAGGCAGTCTATTTTACTGTGTTTGCAAGTGCTGTTGCTGTGCTGTATAATTACAGTATTGGTCCACAGCTGTCTGCACTAATCGCGATTATATTTGATAATTGGCTTGAAACTTGACCATTACCCATAAGAGATTTTAGGGATCATCTTTTCTGCTTTATGTGAAAGGATTACTTTACTGAAGCAAACTTACCTGTGGCTTTGTTCTGCTTTTTCCATTAATAAGGGCTGTTGTGCATCAGCAAAGCAAGCATATCCCTTACAGGGAACTGTAAAGGAATTGCTGAGTGTTGGAAACATCTTGATGCAGACAGCATGAACTAGGGCTGTTGTTCCCTGAAGCACACACATGTGTTCAGAGCTGGGGACTGTGGTGGCCTGGCCCAGCACCCGTGCGCAGCCCTGAGCCGGTGGTTGTTACCTCTTTACCACAGTGGGTAGGCCTCCTCGTGAACACATCAAGCCTTGCTGTGCTGGACACAGGTGTACCTCCCTCAGGCACATGGAGAGCAGCCAGAGCCAGTGATCAGCACCATACAGCACTGCAGAAACAGTGTCTAATGGTACCTTTTTACATGTCAGCAGGTTAACTGTGTTACACCATGTGAAACACCAGTAGCATTGATCCTGATGGTAGCAAGGCAAAGGACTGAAGGTGCCCTTGCTGTTCCACTGGCAGTGGAATTTGTCTGGCACATATTAAATCTGGGGAATAACAGATCCTGCTCTAAAGAAAAATTCAGAGTAGTGATACATACACATCAGAGTGAACAAACTTGTGCTGAAGCATCCAAGTATGTTCTGGATTGTCTGCAATAGCTGGATTACATCTGTCCACATAATGTTGCTATAGAATCATTAACCAGGAGATTTAAAATAAAAGGGCAAAAAAGAATTTGTTATTCCATCAGTATTTACACTTTGAGCTTCTGTTATGCAATTTTTAGGAAGTGTATTGGGTATGATCCGTTACTGCATCTGTATGGGTATAAGACATTTAGAATTAATTCCAATAATTGCAGTAATATTCCATGAGCCATTTATAACAATGGTCTGCACAGAGGGATTTCTTACTTAAATAATTTTCTCCTCAGACTTTTGAAGATAACATAAGAAAAAACAGGACTGTTATCAGTAACTGGATAAAGTACGCACAATGGGAGGAAAGCCTGAAAGAAATACAGAGGTAATTATGATACAGCTGCAGACATCTCTTGCAAAGCTTTTAAAACACATAGTGACAAACATCATCAAAGCCTTGGAGGCACATTACAGACACAGCTTACGTTTCTTTGCTTTCCAGAGCCCGTTCCATTTACGAGCGTGCTTTAGATGTAGACTACAGAAATGTCACACTCTGGCTGAAGTATGCAGAGATGGAGATGAAGAACCGCCAGGTTAATCATGCCCGAAACATCTGGGACCGAGCCATCACCACCCTCCCCAGGGTGAACCAGTTCTGGTACGTTTGCAGGGAGCAGAGTGTTGTTTCCAGCCCCAGAGAATAAGGATCGTGTTTCTGGTTTGGTATCATGCAACAGTGCATTGGCTTCTGTTTCTCCAAGTCTTCATGCTAATCTGAAGAAAAGAGGAAGGTTTGAATTTTGGAATGGTTTTGTACTTTTCAACTAGTAAAGAGTATTGGGAGAGAGGATGTTCGTGTGCCTGCATGCTGCCAATCACAACACTGTCTGCAGGCATTTCTGGAGTGCAGGTGGGAAATAGGTGAAGAAATCTCAGCAACGCTCTTACCAAGCACTAACAAAATCCTTGTAATTTGTGTTTATTGTGTGATTGTAAAACTGGATCTTGTTTTCTAAGGTACAAGTATACGTACATGGAAGAGATGTTGGGGAACATTGCCGGGTCACGTCAGGTGTTTGAACGCTGGATGGAATGGCAGCCAGAGGAGCAGGCTTGGCATTCCTACATTAACTTCGAGCTCAGATACAAGGAGGTGGACAGGGCACGTAGCATTTATGAGAGATATATCCTTTTTAATGTACTGAAACACTGACCAAGTTTAGGCCTGCATCTTTCATTTGTTTATCTATTCTACCTCCACCTATGTCCCTGTGCTTCTCTTTACTGCAGCATGATGGGAGTAGGCCACCATGCCAAGAGCCAGCAGTAGGTGTTTAAAGTGTTTTGTATATGCTTTCCAAAGTCGTTCAGCAAATGCACATCCTGTCACAACAGCGTGTACTTAACAGCACTCATGCAGCACTCATGTAGCTTTCTTGCAGTCATCATTTGTTTCAGATTCCTCCTCTTTAAACATCTCCCTGACCCTTGCCTGATTTTTATCATTTCCTAAACTTTCTTCAAGTTCTCAGGAAGGCACAAAGCCAGTGCATGCTTGGAGCTGTTCTGTGTCCTCTTCCCAGTTGGATTTTTTTGCATCTGCCATCCCTGGGAGTTGTTCCATGTGGTCCCTGGGTCCCTGTGGGTTCCCTGCAGTCACTGGGAAGAATGCAATTCAAAATGTCAATTCAACCACCTTTTCTTTAACATATCTCTACTTGTAATTGTGCATCCTGATGTTAAAAACTGGATCAAGTATGCCCGCTTTGAAGAGAAGCACAGTTACTTTGCTCATGCAAGGAAGGTATATGAGAGGGCAGTGGATTTCTTTGGAGAAGAACATATGGATGAGCACTTGTACGTGGCTTTTGCAAAATTTGAGGAGAACCAAAAAGAAGTAAGACCTTGATAATACATCACACTAATGTCAACCACCTGCATGAGATTCCTTCTTGAATATCAAACTTAAGGCCACTTAACATTCACTGCAATACTTTCATTTTCCAGCACCTTGTGAGATATTGCTGTTGTAGTCTGAATTAAAGAGGCAATTTTTTTGCTTAGCTTCTATTTAACTTTTGGTGACATCAAGGAAATATGTTCTAAGAAAGGTGGGCACCAGATCTGCCAAGCCTGAGAATAGTATCATTGGATGTAATACATATCCTCAGACTTGAAAGTTTGTTGGAGGTTGCAGGCCTGCATGACAAAAACTGAAGGAGCCATGCTTTTCCCAGGTGTTCTCTTTAAAGTGCCCAGGCCATTCAGGAATTGAAAGAATTCTGTGAACACAAACCCACAACCTCTTGAATATATCCTAAATATTCCAAATGAATAAACAGTGGTGGGTTTTAGTATTTATAGATATTTCCACTCCCTGCCCCTAGTTTACTTTCAGGGAGATCTGTGCTAGTCCTGTCTAAAGTAATTTATGGTAAGATAGTCTAAGATTCTGCATTTATTAAATACTGCCGAAAGCTCATTGAGAAACTGGGGGGAAGACAGGAGCGGCTTTGTAGGTGTTACTAAAATGATATTTAATATTTTCAGTTTGAAAGAGTAAGGGTGATCTACAAGTATGCCTTGGATAGAATCCCCAAACAGGAGGCCTCAAATCTCTTCAAGAACTACACCATCTTTGAGAAGAAGTTTGGAGACAGAAGGGGAATTGAGGACATCATTGTCAGCAAGAGGAGATTCCAGTATGAAGAGGAAGTAAAGGTACGTATTAAAACACCACTGGGCTCATCATGCATCCTGCTGCTGCTTAAGGTACATGAGTGTCTCAGAATAGGAAGGCTGATGAGTCTTGTTACCCTCGATGCCCAGTCAAAGAAAATGCCACCCACCAGAAAGAGGATGATACTTGCGTTCATGGCTTATTTTGATTCTGTATTTTAACACAGACTGCAGAGATGTTTTTGATTGAACTCAGAGCTCAGTATACTTCACAGTCATTTCGGGGTACAGGACAGTTTAGCTTCTACCATTGTACAGTAACTGTTATAGGACACCTCACCTGGGTGTTAATACCTTTTTGTGAGAAAACAGGTGTTCCACACCTATCTGCTATTCACTAAATATCACATATTTCACCATTTCCTCTTCCTTTCTCACAGTTCAGTTTGTTTGCCTTCATTTAAAGAACATTTGCAGGTAAACTAAAGAACTAAATACACTTGAACCCCAGAGCTCTCGCATAAGTATACCTGAGACTGACAGTTTGCATTAATATTCCAATCATCTCTTTTTGAAGATGAAATTCTGTATAAAAGCCATAAGTAAAGAAACAAGGTCTGTTGTTTGTAGTTACTGAAATTTCTTTCCCATCTTTCTGGAAGGCAAATCCACATAATTATGATGCATGGTTTGACTACCTGAGGTTAGTTGAAAGCGATGCAGATGCTGAGACTGTCCGAGAAGTGTATGAAAGAGCCATCGCCAATGTTCCCCCAGTTCAAGAGAAGAGGCACTGGAAGAGATACATCTATCTTTGGATAAACTATGCGTTATATGAAGAGCTGGAGGCAAAGGCAAGTAGTAAGAACTGGGGTTTTTTTTCCCTGTCTTTCCCATGTATTTTTCTTACATTGAATAGCTACAGATATTTTAGTAAGAAAACAGAGATACAAAAATATTATGCCTTACTTGTTGGATTTGCTATTGAAGTAGGGGAGTGTTTCCCCCTCCCATATATATGGGATAAAAATACTTCAGTTTCATCACAATTCAACCACAAACAGGTTGATAGTAAAAGCAGCCCCTGTTAAATTGCCTGTTCCTGAACTTGTGAAGCTTTTTTTCTAAGTAAAAGACCGATCTGTGATTGTTCATCAAGAGCTGAACAATCAAACTCTTGCTTTAGGGACCTTTTGAGGCTGTGTAAGGATTTCTCATTACCCGTCACACAACATGAGCTGCTCTTCATTTCATAAAATTGGAGTGCAGTTTGGAGTGTTTGTTAAAGGAAAAAAAACCCACAACTTTTTCCCTAGAAAACAGGAACACTTCTGGTTTCATTGTCTATTTTTTAGTGTTGAATCTTATTTTGAAAAGATTGCTTGTATTGATTCTCACAAGTCACTACTTTTGGACTGTGCACATCAAGGGGATAAGGACGTTTACATCTTAAGGATACACAGTTCTAAATAGCTTGACTTTTGCAGTTTGGCAGATACTGCATGATGCAAAATCCAGCATAACCCTAGCAGTGACAGAGTATTTCTGTTGCCTGTTCTTGCAGGATGCGGAGCGAACCAGGCAGGTGTATCAGGCCTGCATCGAACTCATTCCCCACAAGAAGGTATGGCTCCTCTAGGGTTTAGTGTTGAGTCTTGGATTAAAACTGCCAAGATAAGATCCTTTCATTTTCTTTCCCTGCAAGGGTTTCTCCAGTATTCTCAAATCTCTAAGTATGCTCTAAGAAGCTGAAATAACACAGAGCCAAAGGATAGTGCATGCAGTACTATTAAGTAGCAGGGAAAGCCTCTGCTATTCATTACTTACTTGTTTTCTTCCTCCTACTGAGTCTTTTACTGCTCTGTCTCAGCCCAGTTGCTTGTAGTCTCTGCAGAAGACTTGTTGCCCTTTCTAATAGGGAGTTACTACCTTTTATAGCAACTGTTTGTAATTGTCTGCATGGCCCCACCTGAGGGAGGTGCACTTGATAAAACTCTTCCAGGTGTGCATTCCCTGTTACAATCCGGCTTTAAGACCTATTTGGGTTTGTGGATGTTATTGCCAGTGAGCTTTAACTAAAGTATCCATGTGGCCAAACCATTAAAACAACTAATCAGCATCTTAGTTCATGTACTTTCTTTCTTAGTTTGTCATTAATTATGTCTTCTGAGTATCAATTGGATAGGTTAGGATGAATCTTTAGTAATCTAGAGCTATCAGGGATAGCTGATACTTTACCCATCAGTTGATGGATTAAAAAAACATTTCTGTGTTGGAGAAGACTTCTGTCCTGGCCATTTTTGCTTTTGTTATTTTGGTGTATATTGTCCTGTTTTAGAGAGGGTGTTTTGGGTTATGAACTCTCAACTTCACAGCAGGAAAGCACTGAGGTTAAGTGGAATTAACAACAGTAGCAGTAACACCTTGTGCAGGCAAAACAGAATGTACAGACCCAGATGAAACGATTATTTTTTAAAGAATATATGCAGTTATTTATAAGCTTCCACCCTAAGCATCACATTGTTCTTTTTCTTTCAGTTTACGTTTGCCAAAATGTGGCTGCTGTATGCACAGTTTGAAATACGACAGAAAAATCTTCCACTTGCCAGAAGAGCTTTGGTAAGCTTTTGTTAATCTATGATAGACTTCACTAACTGACAGTACCAAGGGAATGGCATTAAAAGTTCTTAAATTGTCCTTTATAAGGTGCTGGTTTAATCCACTTAAATAAAGCATCTGAGAGGTCTGCAGGGACCAGTGTTCACTGTCATGTATGATTTAAAAAGAAGCGTAACTTGGTATGATGATTAGCCATGGGCAGCATGAATGCAGCTTTCTTGTTTCAGCTGACACAACACACATCTGAATGCAGGAACACCCAAATCAGCTTAGTGCACTTGGAAGTATTTAACTGCTGCTGGTTTGTTTATGTGACACTTGCACTAACAATAGCGTTTTAAAAAGCATTTGAAATAAACAGGAAGTTTTGAATCCTGGAAATGGAGAGCTGTTGACTAGAGCATTGGGGTGCCAGCTACAAGGTTGCTAATAAAACCAATCACAGGGACTTAGGGCAGGCTCAAGAGCTTCTGTGCAAATTCGCTGTGTGAATGTCAGCATGTCAGAGAACAATGGAGTACATTTTAGCAGCAAAAAAAACCCTTTTGAAATGAAACTTTCAGTTAAGATATTCTAAATAATCTCAGTGATGGCATTGGGAATTATGAGAGGAAGCCAGCGCTGGTAGTAGTTGAGGTGGTTTGATTTTAAAGAGGAAGCTGATAGGATTTCTACCAAACCCATGGCACAGCAGTGCCAAGAGCATAAATATGGGTGACATTCTGTAGCTGCCACTGGGCCAATCTGCCCCTATGTGGTAGTAAAGCCTCTTGAGACAGACTTCTGCTGATGACCACAACAAAATGAAGCAGAGGGGTTAAGTTCCCCATGAGACTGTTACTGTCACCCTGCAGGAGAAGACAGCCATCTGTCCTGCAGCATGCTGCTGTTGTAGCTTGGTGTAAAATAACTATCACCCAACACTACCACAGTCACCCACCAGCACCCTGCCTCTGGCTGCCTACTTTTTGGGTAAATGTCATGGGAGATTCTGGAAGGGGTGCTTTGGCCTGGCTAGAAATAAAGTTTCCTCCATTTCTTCTAGGCTTCTCTTTTGTTGATCTTTTCCCCTCTTGTTGCTTAATTTCTTTGACAAACTATTTTTAGTAGGTCACCTTTGTCTTATTTTGGAAACCAGGTTTTGTTGCTGCAGCCATAATACTTTTTCAGACTGAGCCAAGATTTGGCAGTTTCTGTCTTTCTTTTGCAATGGGCTGGCTTTGAGCCATCTCTTTGGCAGGAAGCCTTGCTCCTTTCCCAAGGTGAGGGTCCTGCACTGTCACCACTCAGAAGAGAGGGTCCAGCTCCAGATCTGAAGCTTTTATCAGGATGCAGATGGCATTTCTGCCTTATCCTCTGCCTTATTTTCATGTCTGCTGCAGATGGTGTGTGGATTCTTTGTTTTCCCAGTGACTCAAAGCATGAGGCTCACCACGTACCAGTCTCAGATAGGCCCATTCTTAACTCTGGCTTTACAGGATTCCCAAATTAAGAATCAGAAACTGCTTCCTCCCAGCTTGGCACTGTGGCTCAGGACACACAGGTTTCTTCAGATGCTGAAGCATGCCAAAAAGGAAGTATTTTTTTGAAAATATGATTCTCCATCACTTTTTACCATAAGTGAGCAAGCAGGGAGCGTGGATAGTGTTCTGTGATGGTGATAGCAGTGGTGGTTCAGGAGATGATTCTTCTTGATTTAGGTTGTTTTATGATATACCTGGGAACTGGTACATCCTGGTACTATGCTTGCTACAGCTTTTGATGCAACACGAAGTGTTCATTTGATGAGACAGGCTGAGTGTCAATGATACATTGTGGGCAGTTGTGTTTTGTAGGAGTGTAGTAAGTTAGGTTTTCTGCTTTCAGAGTTGCTGTTGATGTTTATGGAGGCACACTCATTTTGCACACACTGGTTGGATTCAGACTGGCCCTGGTCAGTCTTAAAATCCAGACTGCTCAAAAGCGAATTTCAGTTCAAATACTGGAGAGTGAATGGACCTTGAGAAGACAGGGTGAGGTTTTCCTCTTTGCAAGGTCTTTAAGTGGGTTTTGCATTTGGGTTTTTCTTCCTAGGGCACATCCATTGGTAAATGTCCAAAGAACAAACTGTTCAAAGGCTACATTGAACTGGAGCTACAGCTGCGAGAATTCGATCGCTGCCGAAAGCTCTATGAGAAGTTCCTGGAGTTTGCCCCAGAGAACTGCACCTCCTGGATTAAGTTTGCAGAACTGGAAACCATCCTGGGAGACATCGACCGGGCCCGTGCAATATATGAGCTGGCCATTGGGCAGCCCCGTCTGGACATGCCTGAGGTAAGAGGGGGCAGCAGCTCCATGCAAGCACCATTTAAAGGTATTTATTACCCATTATGGCTAATTAAATGTAACTCATCTCCTGACCTGGACAGAACTGCTCACAGAGTGCCTTAGCCTCTGTCTCATTAATTTAGCATCTGTGTCTTAGCGGGGTACACAGGACTGAAAATCCCATGATAGAATATGGAGGGGGAGCATGCTTCCAGCAGTGAGCTGAGCAGATCACGTGCACAAGATCTGATCCTGCCTGGCTGCAGCCCTTGCTCCTGCAGGCAGTTCCTCATCACACCTCTGAAACGTTTTTCAGAGTCTTCACATCTATCCCTGCTCCTGCTCTGTTCTGTTCCTTTCCCCACCATCTCAGTATTCTGTGAATATAACAAGAGTCTTCTCTTCTGCAGGTTCTTTGGAAGTCCTACATTGACTTCGAAATTGAGCAAGAGGAGTATGAGAAAACAAGAAGTCTTTACCGCAGGTTACTTCAGCGGACACAACACGTTAAGGTACGTATGGATACCCAGAGCACAGATTGGTCTTGGATCTGGCCCATGGTGGATGGAAGCCCTTGACTGCTTTGCTTCTCTGGCTTTTCCACTATTGATTTTGAAATCAACAGTGAATCTAAGCCATGTCTGTGCCATGAAGAGGGAAAGCATTTTCTAACTTGCACATGACAACAGGCATCTCTAAGAAAGAAGCTTTTCCAAGCAGCCCTCTTACTGCTGAGTAGCTTTGGAATTTTACTTGCAAAAACCTTACAAGGTAAAAATAGTTGTGATGTTTCAGTGTAGTTTGTTGCTGTTGTTTGGCTGAATTCAGGCAGACTTGCCATGACCAAAAACAACCACAAGGAGTTTGTCAGCATGGCTTCTGTGAATATTCTATCTTGCCAAAGTGAGGCAAATCTCACACATGGGAAACAAATCTGGATTTTCCAGGTGTGTGCTGTGAAAAACTACTTTAGACTTGCACTGACATTTGCTTTCTTGGCTGTCTCGTTTTTAAACTGTCACTTCTCTGTCAGAGGTGGGAGTGGAGGTTTCAGCTGGATTTGGTTGTTTCCACCACAGGTATGGATCAGCTTTGCACAGTTCGAGCTCTCTGCAGGGAGTGAGGGCAGCTTGTCCCGGGGCCGGCAGATCTATGAGGAGGCCAATAAGGCCATGCGGAACTGTGAGGAGAAAGAGGAGCGGGTCATGCTGCTGGAATCCTGGAGGAGCTTTGAAGAGGAGTTTGGAAGCGATGCCACTAAAGAGAGAGTAGATAAACTTATGCCTGAAAAGATAAAGAAGAGGAGAAAACTGCAGGCTGAAGATGGGGTAAGAGGAAAAACACTGCACATAGTTGTTTTGAATCCCTGGTGGCTTCGTGCTGGGATCTGCTATGCAAACCTGTCTGGGTGCTGTAACTGCATGTGTGCTACTGCAGGAGCTGGAAAAAAGCTTTGGCCTGAAATGTGCTGCTGAGCTCCCTACTCTGCAGCAGGCTTGGTGGAGAGCTGATTCAGAGTGAGATACACCCATGCTCAAGCCACCTGTAGTTTAAACTCTGACCCTAGACAAATCAAACCAGCTTAGGTAGTACTGTGCAGATTGTGTTTGTTTCTTAATTTCCTTTGGGAAACTACAGCCAGGCTGTTCATGACATCTGCCTGCACAGTGTGCACAGCAGTAGTGTTGTCTTATACCCATTCAGCTTGCTGGTTTAACAAACATGGATTTTAATTTATCTCGCTGTTAAGCTTATTAGAAGCACCTTCTAATGGTTAAACATGCAGATTAAATGTGCTTTATGGTACTTTTTTTTCCCTAGTCCGATGCTGGCTGGGAGGAATACTACGATTATATTTTCCCAGAAGATACTGCCAACCAGCCAAATCTCAAGCTGCTTGCTATGGCCAAACTCTGGAAGAAACAGCAGCAGGAGAGTGAAGCTGCAGAGATGGATCCCGACAAGGACATTGATGAGAGCCAGTCTTAAGGCCTTGCCTTTCGCTGCCCTTTTCCTGGGCATTGTACAGTATTTTCATTGGTGATAAATAAATGGATTTGAAGAGTTTTACTATTACTGACTTCAGACTTTTTTGTTTGAAAAAAAAAAACCTTATTGGGGTTGATTCCCTTTGATAGTCCAACAGTTGACAGAATTCCAGCAACTGAAAGGAGGGGTCATGGGCAAGAGTCAGCTGTTTCAATGATCTGAGAACTGGGAGAACTGGACAGCAGCTTTGTTTCTAGCACAAGACCCACTGTTCTAACGCTTCTGCAAGCTACCACAGTAAGGGTATTGTGATGTGCCAAGACAGCAGATCTGGTTTCTGTAATGAGATGTCTCCAACCATCCCTGAATGATTTTTCCAGTAATCCTGTAAAATGTGTATTGATCATGAGGACAGCTGAAAACAGTAAATCCTATTGACCGCAGCCTGTCCAACTTCCATCCAAGTCAGCTTTTATCCCAGAAAACTGATTAGGGGAGACAATAACAGAAATTAAATGTACTGAAGCTAGCCCTGAGAAGGCAAATTTGTAGAGATGGTACCACCCAGTCCATGTTTCAATATAGAATGGTTTGGGTTGGAAGGGACCTTAAAGCTCCTCCAGCTCCAACCCCTGCCACGGGCAGGGACCCCTTCCACTGGAGCAGCTGCTCCAAGCCCCTGTGTCCAACCTGGCCTTGAGCACTGCCAGGGATGGGGCAGCCACAGCTTCTCTGCGAGGGGACACTCAGGAGGTGAAGCAGGAATTTGTGGCCACAGGTGGGGTGGTCAAGGGCATGGGGACCCAGATGGTTTTCCCCTTGATCATTGAGGAACAGGGTTAGGGTTAGGGGCAATGCAGGTCAGAGCCTGCTCATGCAGCTGGTGCTGATGAGAGCGATGGGCTTTCACCCCCACAGCCCCCGTGGGTGGGAGCAACAGCATCCACCTGGCAAAGGAGAGCCAAAGGGAGCTTGCTGAGGGGCCAGGTGGTGGTGGCAGAAGGCTTTAAATTGGGAGCATAGAGGGTAGAGGGACTGGTGGGGTTGGGATCAGTGAGTTGGGGCAGCAGCACAGGGAATACTTACATGGAGGGTATGCTGCATATAGAGAGATATTCTGGCTCTTCTCTTGGGAATCCTGTGGGATTAGGAGCCTGTTTGGAGTGCCTGGGACCAGTCCTGTGAATGCAGAGCTCTGCTGCACTGGGTGAGTCTTTCCTGCCTCATTTTGTCCTGGGTTTGTTCATCTCAGTCACTTGGCTGAATGACTCCACTGCTGGGGCCTGTGCTGGAGCTCTCGCTGACCATTGTTCTTAGTCAAACTAACAGGCCTCTCTCTGGATTTTTGAGCCACCTCTGTAAATTTATACCTTCTATTTTAAAGATTCATTATGGGAGGAGGGAGGTTTGTGGCCGTGCAACCAGTGGCTGTAACACAGACATGTCTTGCACCAGTTACCCTGACTCCCTGAAGCCTCCCCAAAGCCT
Organism: Melopsittacus undulatus; assembly: GCF_012275295.1. Lineage (NCBI taxonomy): Eukaryota > Metazoa > Chordata > Aves > Psittaciformes > Psittaculidae > Melopsittacus > Melopsittacus undulatus. The sequence goes on along the minus strand of NC_047529.1, from coordinate 319,607 downwards.
GCATGGTGAGGCATGGCTGTTTCATCCCAGCAGCTCATGGGAGTGTGTTGGTGAGACAAAAATCAGCTTATTTAAGTTCATAGTGGCTCTTATGCCTCCCAGGCTTTAACTTTGGTGTCTGGGTGCTCTGGGGAGGGATGTTTTGGGTAGTGGGGGGCCACAGTGGTGGTTCTGGTGCACCCCAGCATAGAGCAGCACTCCTGTCTGAGAGCAGCTTGTTTTATTGCTGTAAGACGTTCTGATGCAGACACCATTTGCCTGCTGGCTCTGAGGAGGGATGCAAAACCTCACACATGTGTTGTGCAATCAAGGGGTGCTGGTGGAGTGCTTTGGTGATGCAGAGCTTGGTTTCCTTCAGGGTCCCTGTCTAGCTGATATATTGTGTCTCTTAATTCTACCCCTGTAAATTGAGTCCCTGAAGCTCTGTTTGTGTCCTGCTAAGCCATAGCCCTGGTAATGGCAGTGGGCAGGGGGGTATTGCTTTTTGTTATTGGCAAGTAAAGAAGCTGGTGGTACCTGTTTATCCAGGCATGTGCTTAGGAGCTTAAGGAGAGAGAACTTTAGGTGCCCCAAATGGAAGGTAACTGATGGAACTGCTGCCATCTCATCTGTTTCCTGAACTCTGGTGGATGTTGACTCCAGAGATGGAAAATGTGTGTGTGGTTTAAAAGCTGGTTTGTGATGTCCTGGTTTGCTCTCCACAACAAGAGCAGGTGGTTGATTTGGGGCAGAATATTAAGAACTGGAGTGTTTGATTTATACTTGCACTGAAGAAGCAGCAGAGCTGACCTGTGCTGCAGTGAGTGGGGAGAGGGGAGGCAGGAACAGGGAAGATGCTGTGGGATGAGGTCCCCTGGCATGGGGCACCTCTGTTGGAGGGACCCAGCAGGCTGCGGGGCTGCTGCTGCCTGGCTGGTGCATGAGGTGAGGATCCTGCTGTCAGTGCTGCGGCTCCTTCTCATCCACTGAAACCTCTTTGTAACTGATCTCAAGCAGCACAGGGGCTGAGAACCTGAACTGCGGCTGGTTTCTGCCAGAGCCTGGTTATTTACAGGGCTTCTCCAGGTGGGTTTTGTGTTGCTGTTGGGCAGCACTCCCCATGCACAGCAGAGACTGGTCAGAGATCTGTTCTTCATCATTCTTCATGCCCCATCCCTGGCAGTGCTCAAGGCCAGGTTGGACACAGGGGCTTGGAGCAGCTGCTCCATTGGAAGGGGTCCCTGCCTGTGGCAGGGGTTGGAGCTGGAGGAGCTTCAAGGTCCCTTCCAACCCAGACCAGGCTGGGATTCTGTGATAAGTAACCTGGTGGGAGTCACTGACATGGGTCACTCACCAGAGGATGGCAAGGATACAAATGAAATACAGATGTCTCTGAGTACAGCTTGCAGGTGGCTGCAGTGTGGGCAAGAGACCAGGAAAGATGCAGGCTTCCCACTTTTCCTTTGCTTGAACTCCTGCTCACTGAGAGTGTGTCAAGTCTCTCTTCCTTCCCTAAACCTCATGTTTGTCAGTGAAGATGGAGCTTCATGTGCAGGGTGTATTTAGAGCACTGTCCTGTCCTAAGGTAGGTTTCCATGACATGTCTTTGATGGTGTCTGTGCTGGGACCTTATGGACAGGATGAAGAAGCTGTCTGAGCATTTTAGGCTCTATAAGAACAGCAAAACTTACCTGCCTTTTGAAATGCATCATCCACAATTCTCCTGTGTTGTTGACTGTGATACTGGAGTGTTGTGGCTTATTGCAGCCATGATGTGTGGCTGCAATTGGTCATCTGAGCTTTAAAATCCCTTGGTAACGGTGTCAGTGCAATGCCAGCATAACCCAAATGTGGTTTTATATGTTCACCATGCTGCAGAGCTGGAAATAAACTGCTCTCAAAATTCATCCCGAAAGTAAATGTCCTCATACAATAAAAGCTGGAGAGAATATCCCAGTGAGCTCCCAAACCCTAGTAAGCAGCAGTTGCTGCTATGGTTTAATTTGTTGTAAACTGAATTGGTCTCACTTAATAGTAACTAATTTGGAAGCAGGAAGCACCATCCCATTTTTACATCACCAGAACCTGCCGATCGCTGGGTCTCTTCTGGAAACCCTAAATGCGTCAGGGTTTCTTGGATATGTGAATGAAGTAACTGGAAATGGAGCAGCTGACGTTGTCCTCAGCTGCCAAAGCTCCTTTGGGAAGTCTGCTGCACACAGGGGTGCTTAAAAGGCGAAATAAAGAAATGAAGCCATGGGTTAGGAACTGCACAAGAAGTAGGAAAACACAAAGGCATTAAATGGTGAAGGCTCAGTGTGAAGATGCTGTGACTCCGTTCACTATTGATAACAGTGGTTAGGTTTCTCTAGGGAAACTTTAGGGGCTTAGCAGCAAAATGGCAGTGCTCACACTGCACTGCTTGTGCCTTTAATAGAAAACAATCTGAGCCATCCCATGGGAATGTGGGGAACTGGCTGAATGTGCAACACCTGCATGGGCAAACTGGGTGTGCTGGGGGTTAGAGCAGTGGGTCAGGGGCTGGGTGCATTGGGTGCTCCTTTTGCTCTTGGGTATGATACAGGAAATGAAGGATTCCGTTAGTGGTCTGCAGCAGTGGGGCAGCTTCCAGCCTAAGCCTGTGTGGTGTGTTTAGGGAATTCCCTTCTGGAGCTGGGTGTATCCATTAGGATATTAGAAAACAGTGAATGTCATGGAGAAGGAAAGGACTCGTACAAGTCACATCAATGGGTCCATTCCTGGTGATGTAACACCTAACTCACTTGGACTGAGAAGCAGCAGCATTCACCCTGCACACACTTGACTGGGAATGTGGGGAAGGGAAAGCTTTGTCCAGAGTGGAGCAGGGTCCTGATCCCGCTTGGGAAATCCCATCCAGTGACAGATTCCATTTGGGAAATCTTGCCCAGCAGCTACAGGATGAAATCAGGAGCTGGAGGCCAGTGCTGAGGCTGCAGGAATGCTCTCTGCTGTCTCCATGAAGGCTGGTGCAGTGCTGAGATGGGGTTAGCTGTGCCCAGGGGCTCTTTGGTTTTCCTGTGTGATGGAATGTGGCTGCTCTGTGAGGAGTTTGCACCCCATCAGGAGCAGCCAGGTGGGAATGGAGGAGGGCAAGAGCTCAGAAGTTGCCTGGGGAAGTGACCTGGTGACATGTGAAAGGGTAAGGAACCTGTGAGAGGGTTGTGGCTAATCATGGAGTTCAGGTTGGAACTGCTCTGTGCATTTTTAATATCCCTACTAGGAGGAGCCCAGTACTTTAATGTTTAATGCATGCACAGTAATAGAAGCTGAGCTGATCTCCATGGGCCCATTTGTTCCATCGCTGTCCAGAAGGAAATAAATGAGATTCTATTTCAAAGCATACTTCAGCTCCCGATGCTGCAGGGGGGATCTGGGGAGAGAAGGCAAAGGGAGGGCTCTGTCCCTGAGCCTGTCCTTGACCGTCCCAGGGGCAATGCACATGCTTGGTACAGGGATACAGGGAATCAGTGACCGCGGCAGCATCACTGGTTGGAGGAGAGGCTCTGCTCAAGTCAGGCTCAAGTGACTCCAGTGCAAAGGGGGTTTCAATTACAGCAAATCAGCCGATTCCAGGCACCTCTCAGTGAGCTTTACAAACATTCTTGCAATGCTGCAGCTGAGACTCTCCTGTCCTGAGCACGAACAAACCCCAGCCCTGGAGCACTGACTTTCCTACTACTTCCCCGTTAAACCCCTTTAATGGAGCTGGAGGCATTCCAGGGGCCCAGTGATGCTTTTGGTGGTGGGGTGGCACAGGGTGATCTGGGTGCGGTGTGTGTGGATGCCATTGGATGAGTTCAGTATTTAAAATGATGTCTGGTTGCTGGTGTTTCACATGTGTGGTGCCTCGGAAGTGAGGTGCACACTCATCACACTTGAAGCTCCATTAGTAAAGGGTGAGAGTTGGGGCAGGGCTCCCTGCCTCCAGACGTGAGAAGGTGCTGCTCACTGTGTTGCTGGTGATATGCTGGAGACTTCTGGGGCTCGGTCCATAGGGTCTCATGTTTTACCTCTCCAGTCCCTACATCAAGGAAGGGATTTTCTGCAGTGGCTCTTACTTGCTCCTCCCTTTATTCTGTCTTGGTGCCCTTCCAGTGCTGTGCTGGAGCTGTGCAGCCCTTGCTGGAGCCCACTGAATGTGTGAGGATGGAAAGGGGCTGTGGGAAGGACCAGAGGCATTTTCCCCAGGATGGGGCAATGCTGCAGAGCTTCCTTCAGTCCTGGGCCTGGAGCTGGAAGCCCTGGGTCTGTGGGACGTGCAGGGGATACCCAAGGTGGCAGCCAAACTTGTTTCTGTTGCAGATAGGTGCCTTCTAAGCTGCAGGTACAGTTTGTCTCCTCCTTGGCTGCAGGGATCTTCAATGGGCTCCTAATTTGTACTTAACTTTATGCTTACGCTTATTCTGTGCATATTATATGAAAATAGCATACTTACATACAAAACCATGTACTTATTTTACACTGATTAAGAACACATTTTACCTGTGTAAAGGCCCCTTCAACCCAGACCAGCCTGATTCTGCTGCTCCAGTCACATTGGTGACCAAGGCTCCAGGGGATAACTGCCCCACTGGCCATGCAGGGGATGAGCACCAGGGTGCTCCCAATGCGGCTGAGCCAAGCCACAGCCC